>NW_026067936.1:8683569-8770756 GCF_014885135.2 Alexandromys fortis
ACACATCTTTTGAATTCTCAAGGAATGTCTCCATAGCTTGTGAGTTTTGGAGCACTTCGTGTGTGTGCATATGTGCCTTTAAACAGATCTTTTCCTGTTATTTGCTTTTTTTTTTTTTTTTTTTGAGATAGTCTCATGTAACTCAGGCCAAGGATGACCTTAAATTACTGATTCTTTTGCCTCTACTGAAATTACAGGCATATACCATCACAGTGGCTTATATTTTTCTTGTGTTTATTGTTGTTTTCTTTATTTCCCACCCTCTGGAATTTTAAGCAGGGATTATAATCCCCAAAGCTAAAGAAAACCACCGTAAAAGATGCAAAGATACCATTCTCAAGTAATGTGATGTTTACTTGGGAATATTTGGTGGGCATAACCTATTTTGGGTGAACGTAACCCCTGCTAAAACCAGTCTCCAGTAATGTCTGGAGGCAGGTCTGGAGAGATGGCTTAGTGATTAAGAGCACTTGCTGCTCTTCCAGAGGACCCAGGTTCGATTCCCACCGGCCCCATGGTGGTTCAGAATCATCTGCAGCTTCAGTTTCCAGGGCATCTGACGCCTCTTCCCGGCACCAGGCCCTTCACAGTTGGCTGTATGCTGGAGAGGCTGAGTACCCAGTAATTAGCTGCTCCATCTGCAAGGCTGGATTTCTCTCAGTCTGACTCTGCAGGCCTAGGGGATTCCTAGAGAGCCTCTGGTCTTCTGCCAGAGGGCTGCAGCTGTGTCCTCATGTCAGTGAAGGGTGGCAGAGTGGAACAGCAGGGTAGATGTACGCGCCAGCAAGGAGCGCAGGCGAGGGCAAAAGCTGCACTTCTCTCCCCTCAGTCCTCTCTGTAGCTGCGCCTCCACCAGCAAGGTGCTGCTTTCCTCCGTCCTGGCAGGTAGCGCTTCAGTTTGAGGCAGTGAATCTCTGTATGCAGCAAGCAAAACCAGAAAAGCAAATTGTAAGGACTAGATAAATAGAAGCAGCAGGTAACACCTAGCTGAAACCATCAAGAACTCTACTTGGGAGAGCAAGTGAAAGTAACAGTGTTGGATCGGGCACTTACAACAGAAAGCCCCGTGGGGGTGGGTGGTAGCCCTGTGCTGGAGTGCTCCCTTAGCAGGCCTGAGACCTTGGTTCGATTTCTAGCAGTGCAAGAAACAAGACACTGCCTGGAGAGAGGGCTCAGCCATTTAGAGCAGTTGGTGCTCTTCCAGAGTACCTGAGTTTGGGTTCCAGCACCCACATGGTAGCTCCCAACCTTAAATAACTCCAGTTCCAGGGGCCCCAGCGTCCTCTTCTGACCTCCCCAGGCATGGCCCAAACATGGTGCACATACACACATGTAGGTAAAATACTCATAGATGTATATAGTAAATCTTAAAAGAAAAACACTAATGGTGGGGCTCTAGAGATGGCTCAGTGGTTAGGAACACTGGTTACTCCTCCAGAGGAACTGGGTTCAATTCCCAGCACCCATATGGAGCTTAACAACAACCAGCTCTAACTCCAGTGGATCCAGTTCCTCTTCTAGCCTCTGCAGGCACTGTATACACGTGATTCACAAACATGCATGCATGGAAACACCCATCCCATAAAATAAAATGATTTTTAAAAGGCAAAACAATAACAGAAACCTAATGATTTATTTTGTCTAGAGAGAGGGGTAGAGGCATAGAATGGAGAAGAACCCTGACCTCACTTTCAGTAAACCTTCTCATGGTTTTGTTTGTTTGAGACAGGGATTTTCTGTGTAGCTCTGGCTGTCCTGAAATTCGCTCTGTAGACCAGGCAGGCCTCGAACTCACAGAGATCCACCTGCCTCTGCCTCCCGAGTGCTGGGATTAAAGGCGTGTGCCACCACCGCCTGGCAATTTATTTTTTTATGTTGGAGATTGAGCTCAGAATCTCATACATGCTAATCATATGCATATTACCTGTGTACATGCCCAGGCTACCATTTTGTATGTGTATGTTTTTTTTTCTTGAGACAGGGTTTCTCTGCATCTTTGGAGCCTGTCCTGGAACTAGCTCTTGTACACCAGACTGGCCTTGAACTCACAGAGATCCACCTGCTTCTGCCTCCTTAGTCCTGAGATTAAGAGTGTATGCCACCACATAACCCAGCTTTTGTGGGTTTTGTTGTTGTTGTTGTTTTCTTTCTTTATTTTTTCTTTTTTCTTTTTTTTTGAGACAGGGTTTCTCTGTGTATAGCTCTGTCCTGGAACTCACTCTATAGACCAAACTGGCCTCAAACTCACAGAGATCTGCCAGCCTTTGCCTCCCTAGTGCTGGGATTATAGGTGTGCACCACCACAGCCTGGCCCAGCCTCACCTTAAGTGACCTTTAAGTGATGTAAAACATTACTTCATTAATTAAGATAATAAAAACAAGTGCAGCCTCTAAATTCTCTGATGCCAGATAGTAAAGGCAGAGATTCTCTGTTTTTCGTTTTAATTGGTGGTTTGAACCTGGAAGAGTGGGGCCTAAAAATAAGGGGACCAAAGTCTCAGTTAGGAGCCAGCTTTATTCAGGGCATCAGTCAGTTTATACTCTGAGGGTTAAGGAGAGTCACCTGAGGAAAGTGTAATCACAAGGACTGCTACACATGACAAAAACATGATTTTCCATAGAGGCACATGAGTAACAACATCAGAAGTCAACTCACTCCTTTCCACGGCCCTTGGGAGGAGTATGAAATCACATTCCAAGAACAAATGCTTTGAAGAAACAGAGGTCACAAGACTCCTGTGTTGTTTTTTGGAGTTTTCTCACAGGCACCCAGTATCCTCACAAGACTCCGTTCTTGGACTGTGTTCAACAGAAGTGAGGATCTCTGTGGACCGGCATGATCCGGGACGACTCCTAAGACGGCTCTCAGTCAGAACTATGTGATAAGAGAGAGAAGAGTGTGGGGGGGGGGGGTCAGTAGGTGCTAAAGATGTCTCTGAAGGATTCTCAGCCAGGCCAGTCAGTTTGACAGCACCGCACTTCTTGAGACTAGAATTAGGTTATATAGACTCAGGGAGACCCATCATTTTGTCGCTTTGGCAACTGTAGCCGGTCATTGTTGGCTTGTACACGATGAGAAGATCTCTGTGGTGTCCAGAAGCTAAGCTGGCAGTGACTGGATGAGGAGAGACTTTGGAGGCTGACTCCTAGTCTGCAGGAGGTGGAAGACAGTTCTAAATTGGTGCTCTCACCAGCAATACGGTGGGAGATTCTCAGCCCCATTGTGTAGGCATCTGCTGAGCCCCCTTCCTAGATTCAGGGGAACAGACTAAAGACAGCCCAGAAAGGTCAGGTGCTGTACATCTCCCACTTAAAGACCAAAAGCAACTTGGGGAGGGAAAGACGGGATCATTTCATCACACGGGTTACAGTCCCTCATGAAGGGAAGTCAGGGCAGGAACTTCAAAGCAGGATCCTGGAGGCAGAAACTGACCTGGTTTGCTTCCCAAGGCTTGTTCAGCCTGCTTTATTAAACAACCCTAACACCACCTGTCCATATTGATCAAGAAAATACCCTATCAATTCTGAAATTTGAAATTCAGAACTCTGGCCTCCCAGGTCTCAGAGGAGGGGAACTTGCGGAAAGGAAATTATAAAGCAAGACAGATGTAAATGTGGAGCTGGACTAGAGGAGGAAATCAACACTGCTACTGTATGTGTAGTCGTGGAGAAGAAAGACAAGGTGGAAGCCAGGTGTGGTAGCACAAGTCTTTAATCCCAGCGCCTGAGCGGCAGGGGCAGGCTGATCTCTGTGAGTTGATCTACATAGTTTAAGTTCCAGGGTAGCCAGTGTTGTTATTCCCATCCCATCCAGGTACCACGGTCATCAGCATTCAGGCAGGATGCTTAGTCACCCCAGGCGTTAGCATTTCCGGGGTCCCACGGCCACGCATGTGCCATCAGCATTCAGGCAAACTGCCTAGTCACCCTAGGGCCTTGCGCCCTACGTAATCTATGATCTACGTGCAACACTGCCGTGTAATATGATCTGTGCATGACGTGGCTATGCACGTGCCGTAAACGGCCTTTAAAAAGCGGACGCAGCAGCTCCACTTCTCGTCACGTTGCTTCCAGACGGGCCGGTGCACCCCACCTTTTTCCTTCTCTTTATTAATAAACTACTCTTAGAGCTACGACAACGGGAAATCTGCATTTACTTATCTGCATCGCTGTTCAATTTCTTGGGATAAATGTAAAATAAAGAATACAGGAAGACGTTCTCTCAGTGGCCGTCTAACAAAGCTGTCGAGACAGAGTGCATTGGCTGAGAGAGTGTTTGGTTCTTGGATAGCTTGTGTTTTGTCCAGGCATGGCAGCTTATACCCCAAATTCCCAGTGCTCATGAGGCTGAGGCAGGAGGATTGTCATGAGTTTGAGACCAGCCTGGGCTGCATAGTTAAATCCCAGGTCAGCCCAGATGACAATGTGTAACCCTTTCTTAGCCCTTGCTAAAAATGTAAGGTTAAATGTATGTTTATATTACCATTTTGTGGTCTTTTTCAACATAGGTGCCGTAAGGTGTGTCCCTTTTACCACCGTGTGGTGTTTTTCTCCATAGGTGCCAGCTTGGGAATGACCAGTGACGGGTTTTTTCAGCTGGAGGACCTGCCTAGGTAAGCAGATGTGATGTACGGATTCCTGCCTCCCTCTCCTGGGATCCAGTGCTCTTCCTTTTCTGCCCGGCCTCCCTTCCTCCCTTGTCTTTCTCTGTTGCCCAGTTTATCTTGAACGGTCTCAGTTGACTCACCTGCCTCAGCACGATCCACCCTGACGTGTTTTTAGGCTTCGCAGATATGATGGCAGTGAGCATGCCTCCAGAAATAGCCATGACTCAGTAGTGTTTGGATGATAATGTCAGTCATTTCAGTCCCGCCCCCGAGCAAGCTCTATTATATATATTTTCCCATTATATATTTTAGAGCTACTTAATAAACTTTTATTGGTATGAATACAACCTTAATGAATGAAGTAATTCATGCTATAAAGAAAAGACTCTGGGAAACAAAAGGAAATGAGCTTCCAGTTGAGCTGGGCTTGGTGCCTTTGTTCAAATCATAGTTTCTTGGGAGGCTAGAGTGGAGAATGGCTGGAAGCTAGGTGTTCCAGGCTAGGCTAAGTAACCTAGAGAAACCTATCTCAAAAAAGAACGTCCAGTCAGGCCATGGTGGCTCGCTCACACCTTTAATCTTTTTTCTCCAACACATTTTGATGAGAACCCCCTTTTTTAAAAATGGAGTTTGCAAAGTCGGGTCCTCATGATGGCGACCTGTCCTTTTCCCTTGAATGCTCCCCCCTCCCCATAAAAGATACCCACCTCTCAGGAATCCACCACTTTCTACCTTCAACTACTCGGTCCTCTTTGACCAGCTTCAGGGTGCGTTTCTTTCTTTAGGAATTCTTCATGGGCCAGGCCTTTCAGTTTGGATTTATAATCCCACCTCCTCTAGAGGTTAAGCTGTAGAATTGCAGATTCATTCAAGGCCCATTGGGCTGTTGAACAGATTTAAAGCCAGTCTTGACCACTTGGCCAGGCCAGTCTTTAGACTTTTTTAAGGCTGGAGATACAGCTAGGTGGCAGAGGCATGCGTTGTATAGAAAGGGCTTTGGGTTTACCGCTGTCAGCATCAACAAAAAAGACCCTTTGAAAGAGGGCAGAAACTGTTACCCATCTCGTCTAGTGTAGGACCTAGTACAATGTAGGACTTCAGTGTCCAGAAAAGGAAGAGAAGGAGGGAGAAGAAAGGAGAAAAGCAAAAGTGGGGTGTGGGTGGGGGAGACTTATGGAAAGGAAGGGGTTGGTGTGGGAATGAGAGATGGAGATGCAAGCAGAGCCGTTTCATGGGATTTCAGGAGTATGGAAGCTTCCAGTCATGCTCAGGATTTTAGGGTAACAAGGTCCTCACTGATCATTTGCAACGGATTGAGTTCTTTAGCCTCCAGCCAGGCCAGGAAGCCTCTGTAGGCTGCCATGTCTACGGAAAGTCCTAGAAGACAGTTCCTTTGTTCTTTGCAGCCGTGAGAGGGGCGTGTTGGAGCCTTGGAAAACCTGTAGCAGAAATCACTCTCTGGGGCTGTTAGGCTCTACGCCTCAGCCTGGAAGTCAGCCTGAAGCAGCTGGGTTTCTCCTGCGCTGATCCAGGCATTCAAGCATTTCACTGGAGCTTAAATTCTTTTGTTAAACCAAAATGTATTCAGGAAGCTGAGTTCAGCTGTAGCCTGGGCCACCCAAATGCTGGGATTACCGGCATGAGCCACCATGCCTGACTTCAAATGGCTTTCTTAAATTGGCCTGTGATCATGCTACAAGGATTAGTACAGCTGAATAAAGATTGAGGAGAAATACCCAGCCCCGAAAATAATGGTCTGTTAGATTTATGTATGGAAATTGGAAGGGACTTAGGACCGGTCTCAGCTACTATGTATTGGTCAACTGATACACAGAGACTGTCTCCAGTGAATGAATGAATAAGTAAATGAATAAAAATAGGACATAAGGAACTTTTATGTCAAATAAAAATGACTTTTTTTGTGTGTGGGGGGGGTGGTACTAGAACTCACTTTGTAGACCAGGCTAGCCTTGAATTCAGATCCACCTGCCTCTGCCTCCTAGGTGCTTGGATTAATCGTGTGCACCACCACCACCCAGCAAAATATCTTTCTTTTGTGGGGGAGAATTCTGTTTTGTTCTCTTTGAGAATAATGGCTCGCTATGTAGCTCTGGGTGACCTGGAACTCACACCAGGCTGCTGCTGCTGCCACCTGATGCGTGGGATTGCAGGTGCATGTCACCACGTTATTCTTAAAATGTTAGCTGTTGGGAGAACTGAGCATAGAGGCTGAGGTACCATGCTAGCCTCCCTCTGAAGCCATTCCCAAGCCAGTTTCCAAGACCGGCCTCTTCGCTCTCGTCCCAGGCGCAGTGTCATTGTGGGTGCGGGCTACATTGCCGTGGAAATAGCTGGCATCCTCTCTGCCCTGGGCTCCAGGACGTCGCTTATGATAAGGCATGATAAGGTAAGTCCCATCTCCTCTTTGCCCCCCTTTTTTTTTTTCCTAATTAGAGGAGAAATTTTTCCTATGTTTTAAAAACTAGGTATTGGGCTGTAGAGATGGCTCAGCGGTTAAGAGCACTCGCTGCTCTTCCAGAGGTCCTGAGTTGAATTCCCAGCAACCACATGGTGGCTCACAACCACCTGTAATAAGATGCAGGGATGCATGCAGGCAGAACATTGTGTACATAATAAATACATCTTTAAAAAAAACCTAGATATCAGCTAATTTTTAAATTTTAATTGAATTTATTATTATGTACATATGATATGTACGTGTGCATGTGGATGGGCTTACGCCATGCTGCCTGTGACAGCAGATGGCAGTCAAACCGAGCGTTCAGCCACAGACAAAGCAGATAGCGTGTGAACTGGAAGTGTCCTGAGGCGTTACATGCTCAGAGCTGGCCCTCCAGCAAGTCTTCACCTCCTAAGCTTCCCCTGCAAACATTGCCTCCAATTGGAGACCAAGCATTCAAACATCTGAGCCTAGGTGACACGCTCATTCAGACCACTGCAGATGGGATGGTCTGGCATGCTCCTGTAGGCAAACATTCTTCAAAATCAAACGTTCTGATACAGTACAATCCAGAGGTACACTAATTTGACCCTTCCATGCTAGGGAGTGATGATAGAGATATGTCATGGGACCATATATTTCAATAAGGACCATAGGCTTTGTATATGCAGTGAAAACACCCCAGGTCAGAACATAAAGTTTGTCTTCAATCTGACCTTTAATGGTCACTGGCATTAAGTGGTACGTGCCGTACGGCGTCCATGGCATAGGGAAGTCGCAGTGTACAGCATGGTGGACCCTGCCAGGAGCTCTTTAGACTCAGTATACATTTGGTTCTGAATGAAGTTTCTGTCATTGTGTGTTCAGAAACTTCTTAGTGTTGCCAAATTTTTATGTCATCCCTGCCCCTAGCCCCCATTCTCTTTCACTACTAGTTTAAAATGCTGGCTCTCACTGCTGTTTCTCACAGGATAATTGAGGAAGCCTTCCTCTAGACTGGAGGAAAAACCAGCCCCGCTGCACGAGAATTTCTGTAGATTCTGCAAAAAAGGAAAAAGAAAAGAAGAATAGGGGAGGAGCGTGAAGATGGTAGAAGTCTGACTGCTCATTTTTCAGAACTCTAAAATAGATGTAGATGAAACCAGAGATAGTAGAGACACTGGTGCCGACGTAGGCAAAGAGATAATAAACTCCGCCCCAGCGTGAGCAAGTGTGAAGGAGGTGGTCAGACGCGGGATCATAGAGCATTGGAGCTGCTTTCCCAAGTCCGTGCTATGACTTTAATCGAGCTTCATTTCTTTCCCCACACCCGGCACTCTGCTGCCATGTTGAAATGCAGGTCCTTAGGAACTTTGACTCGCTCATCAGTTCCAACTGCACCGAGGAGCTGGAGAACGCAGGCGTGGAGGTGTTGAAGTTCTCACAGGTACGCGGCCAGGGCTAAGGG
Source organism: Alexandromys fortis (assembly GCF_014885135.2). NCBI lineage: Eukaryota > Metazoa > Chordata > Mammalia > Rodentia > Cricetidae > Alexandromys > Alexandromys fortis. The sequence continues at coordinate 8,692,085 of NW_026067936.1, forward strand.
TAGACCCCAGGATCCTGTGTGTGAAAGGGCTCCAACACTGAGCCAGCCCTCAGCACTGCAAACGCACACTTACTTCCTCTGCTGCAGCTTAGCCTGCTTCTGCCTGATTCCACGGGCCAATTACTTCCTTCCTCTCTCTTTCCTTTAATGTATAGGGATGGAGTTATAGGTAGCTGTGAGCAGCCATTTGGTTGCTGGGAACTGACCCTGGGTCCTCTGTGAGCAGCCAGTGCTGGTAGCCTCTGAGCCATCTCTAGCAGCCTGTGCCCCCCCATCTCACCCCGTTTGTATATGTTTGTGTTTTGTAGTGAATGGTTGTTGGTTGTTCTTTTGGTGATTTTTTTGTTTGGTTTGGTTTGGTTTGGTTTTTCGAGAAAGGGTTTCTCTGTAGCTTTGAAGCCTGTCCTAGAACTAACTCTTTTAGACCAGGCTGGTCTCAAACTCACAGAAATATGCCTGCCTCTGCCTCCCGAGTGCTGGGATTAAAGGTGTGCGCCACGATCTCCCGGTTTGAATGGTTGTTTTTTTGTTGTTGATTGATTGATTGTTTTAAGAGGTCCTGCTATGGGGTCTTGCTTTGCACTCCAGGTTAGTCTTGAACTCCTGAACCTCCTGCCTCGGCCTCCCGAGAATTAGCATTATAGATGTGCACTGCCACACCTGGCTTCTGCCAAAATGTTTTCTTTCTTAGAAAGCAGTATTTCATATTAATGAAGTCAAGATGTAGAAAAAGAACAAGCTGGTAGTTGAGCTTAGAGCTGAAACTTTTAGTTTTTCGAGGCAGGGTTTCTCTGTGTAGCCCTGGTTCTCCTGGAACTAGATCTGTAGACCTGGCTGGCTTCCAGCTCACAGAGATCCACCTGCCTCTGCCTTCTGAGTATTGGGATTAAAGTTGTGCATGTGTTACCACCTGGCTAGAACTGAAACTTTTTTTTTTTTTTTTTTTTTTTTTTTTTTTTTTTTGAGCCTGTTCTGAAACTCTTTCTCTAGACCAGGCTGGCCTCAAACTCACAGTTCAGTTCCTCGTGTCTCGGCCTCCCTAAATGCTGGGATTAAAGGCAAGTGCCGCCACCACCCGGAAGATATGGTGATTAAGTTTGCTGTCATGAATCACCAGCTCATACAGACCTCCTGGTTACTGCTGGGCTAGCCTTGGCTGTCCTGGAACTCTGTCTTATATTCTCATCCCATCCTCCACCTCGACACCTTGCCCTTCAGGACCCTTTTGCTGCAGGTTCAAGTCCAGACCGAGCAGGAGCCTGTGGGGGCTGTTTTCATACAAACCACCACTTACACGCAGTGTTCCTAGTCATTGGAAGAGTAAACAAAGAATCAAGGAAATAAATAAAATAAAATAAAAATTAAAAAAAAAAAGAATCAAGGGGCTGGAGAGATAGCTCAGAGGTTAAGAGCACTTGCTGCTCTTCCAAAGGTCCTGAGTTCAAGTCCCAGCAACCACATGGTGGCTAACAACCATTTGTAATGGGGTCTGGTGCCCTCTTCTGGCCTGCAGGAATACACACAGACTATTGTATACATAATAAATAAATAAATATTAAAAAAAAAAAGAATCAAGGAAACAGGATTGGCTCTGGGCAGTTTAGTGTCCTTGGCCTTTGACTGAAATTTAATACCTGTTTGAACTATAAGTAATGTCACTAAAAATTCTAGCTGGGATATAATTGCTCAAACTTGTAATCCTAGCACTTAGGAATCTAGTACAAAAATATTGATATGAATTTGAGGTCAGTCTGGGCTATAGATTGAGATCCCGTCTCAAAAAAATAAATAAATAAAACACACAAAAAATTCTGTTTTACTAAGCCTAGTGGCTTAGGTGTGAACTCTCAGCCACTTAGGAAGCTGAAGCAGGAGGATCATAAGTTTAAGGCCTGTCTGAGCAACAGAGTAAGCTTAAGGCCATACCGGGTGATTTAGTGAGATCCCATTCCAAAATAAGTAACAAGAGGGTAGGATGTAGCTCGGTGATTGCCTGGCATGAGTGGAGCCCTAGGTTCAGTCCTGGTGCTGGGAGAAAAATCTGTGCTTTCATGCTACCCTCACTGTATTCCTCTCGTACATATTTAACGCTTTTTTTTTTTTTTTTAAATAGGTTAAAGAAGTAAAGAAAACAACATCCGGCTTGGAACTTCAGGTAGTTACCGCGGTTCCTGGTAGGAAACCCACTACAACTGTGATTCCAGATGTTGACTGCCTGCTCTGGGCCATTGGACGGGACCCAAATTCTCGGGGCCTGAATCTAAATAAAGTGGTAAGCTGACTCGGTCCACCCTGTGTAGTCTTGTCTCCCGATAGCCTCGTGACCTTTTGCACACCCATCCACGGGCTTTACTGTGTAGTCTTCCATCTCCCCATAACCCCATGACCTTTTGCGCACCATCCATGGACTTTCCTGTGTAGTCTTCCATCTCTCCTTAGCCCCGTGACCTTTTGCACACCCATCCATGGGCTTTGTCATGTAGCCTTTTTGCTCTGGAATATCTTTCCTCTCTAGTGTCCTCACCCCAGGTCAGGTATCTTGTTGTATTGGAGGGGTCTGATCCAGATCGTCCAGGCATTTCCTGACTCGTTTCCTTTTTGCAGACTTCTAAATGCTAATGCTAGGATTTTGGGTATGCACCCCACCTTCCCTCCCATTTCCTGTTCATCTTTCTCTCCTTCCTTTCTTCCTCTCTCCGTTCTTTTCCTTTCTTCTTGGCAGTAGTAAGAATTGAATTATGGTCTCCTATACATGCTAATTTAGGGTCTACCATACATGCTAATTTTGGGTCTCCCACATGTGCTAATTTTGGGTCTCCCATACATGCCAAATTAGGGTCTCCCACATGTGCTAATTTAGGGTCTCCCACACATGCTAAGTTAGGGTCTCCCACATGTGATAATTTAGGGTCTCCCACATGTGCTAATTTAGGGTCTCCCACACGTGCTAAGTTAGGGTCTCCCACATATGCTAATTTAGGGTCTCCCGCACATGCTAATTTAGGGTCTCCCACACATGCTAACCAAGTACTCTACCACTGACTGTAATCCTAGCCCTCCTTTTCCTTCTTTTTCTTTTTTTAAAGATGTGGTCTCACTAAAGTTACCTAGGCTAGCCTTGAACTCAGTCTGTAGTCCAGGCTAGCCTTGCAGTTTTCCTGCTTCAGCCTTCCAAATAGCTGCGGTTACAGATCTGCACCACAGGTCCCCGTATTTATTTGTTTATTTGACTTTTGAGACAGGATGTTTTATAGTACAGGCTAGCCTCATTTTCAATAGGGAACTGAAAATGACCTTGAACTTCTGATCCTCCTGCCTCCACTTCCCAACTACTGGGATTCTAGTTGTGAGCCACTATGCCTGGAGCCTTCAACACTTTAATGAATAAAATATCTAGGGAGGGGCTTGTTTTATTTTCAGTCTTCAATGAAATTTAAAGAAATTTCACTATTCATAATAATAAAACTAGTTTCTGAGCCTTTCATCTTTAATAGGTAACTTGTGTTTGTGCAGATGGAATGTTTTTAGCTCCTGTGTTTATACAGATTTGCTGAATTATTTTTATTGCGTTTATTTATTTGTGAGAGGGTATGTCTGTGCTATAGTGCCCATGTGGCGGTGAGAGAATGACTTACAGAGCTCCGTTCTTTCCTTCCACCACGTGGGTCCTGGGGATCGAACTCTGGTCCTCAGGCTTGTCAGCAAGCACTTTAACCCACTGGGCCATCCTGTCCGTCCTGTGTGGTGAATGTCTCTCGCCCTCCTACTCTCTTTTATTTGCTGAATTTGAAAAATTGTTTTTGGTAAACTAAGTAATGGATTTTGTTGTTGCATCTTCATATGGATGTGTGGTTGTACTGGGTTCTAATTCATGCCCTTCCACTGACCTCACCCCTCCACTGACCTCACCCCTCCTCTTTTTTCCTCAGTTCCCATCCTTATTTGCTGACTCTGTGTATATGTCGGTGTGTGTGCATGTGTGCTCGCTTTCATGTAATGACCAGAAACTGACATTAGTGTTTTCCCCAATTGCTCTATAGCACATTTTTTGGGAGTCTATCCCTGAGCCTATAGCATGCCAGTTGGGCTAGACTGGCTGGTTAGCAGCCCCAGAGATAGTTTTGTCTCTGCCTCCCCATCTCTGTGATACTGCTATACCTGGCTTTTCCCTTGGCATTGGGGATTGAACTCAGGTCATCTTGCTTGCCCAGTGAGCTCCTCACTCATAGAACCATCTTCCTAACTCCAACTTTGAATTCCTTATCCTCCTGACTCTACTTCCAAGTACTGGGATTGCACCAATACTGGGGATCAAACCCAAAGCTTCAAGCATGCTAGACCAGTACTCCACCAGCTCACCTACTTCCTTAACTCATTAATTCACTGGTACTCCACCAGCTCACCTACTTCCCCAGCTCATTAATTCACTGGTACTCTACCAACCTATTTCCCCAGCTCATTATTTCCTGAATTTTTAAGCAGTGAGGCCAGAAATGAAGATTCCTTCTCACCTTATGAAAAGCTGAGCTCGGTCTGTTGTAACACAAACCGGATGGCTGCTGTGTGCCAAGTCGTGTCAGTGCCGACTCATCCAGTAAATCCTGCCAGTAACTGAAGGGCGAGGAAACCAAGACACAGGATTAATAGATACTTCACCAGGCCAGTAGCTCGATGGGGTAGGAAGTCAGTCCAGCTCACTTCTGTGTTCTAGAGGCCAAGCTAAATAGGCGCTTATGTGAAATTTCATAACTAGTAAATGACAGAGCTGGGATTCAAGCCAGTCTGTCTGTCTCTGTCTCTCTCTCTCAGTGATGTTGGGAGCCAGAGCCTGATACATGCTAAACACGTGCTCTACCATGGAGCCACATCCCAGCTCCAAATATTGTATTTGTGTTTGTGTGTGTGTATGTATGTGAACATATAAATAAATTTACTTATTTTTGAGACTAGGTCTCACTGTGTAGCCAGGACCGGCCCAGAACTGGCTAAGTAGACCAGGCTATTTTCAAACTCAGTGGCTGCTCTTCAGCACTGTGCTTCTCTGCAGAAGCCACTACACTTACCTCTCGGTCTCACACTGGAGCCTTGTGTCGCTCAGATCCGGCAAAGCCGCAGAATAAGCAGAGCGCATCTTAGAGGAAAGGCGACTCAGCATGAAGGAAGTGTGTTTGGTGTGCAGAATAGCACATTTTGGAGTAGAATGCAAACTTGGCTGAGATTTAAACTAAAAAAAAAAAAGATGGTAACTTGAAAAAAGTGCCTTTGGTGACTGTTTCAGGCTGTGACCCTCTAGGTGACCATTTTAGTTGGGTTTCTATTGCCGTGATAAAACACCATGACCAAAAGCAACTTGGGGAGGAATTGGTGTTTTTTTAAGCTTATAGTCTGTAGTCCATTATCCAGAGAACTCAAGGCAGAAACCAGTGTAGAAGCCATAGAGGAGTGCTGTGTGCTTACTGCCTTATACCCCGAGGCTTGTTCAGCCTGCTTTCTTAGAGAACCCAGGACTACCTGCCTAGGATGGCACCGCCCCCAGTGAGCTGCCCCCACCCACATCAATCATTAATTAAGAATATGCCCTCCCACAGGCTTGCCCACAGGCCAGTCTGGTAGGAACAGTTCCTCAATTGAGGGTCTCTCTCCCCAAGGGCCCCTAGCATTTGTAAAGTTGACAAAGTTCAGTGCTTTTCAAGTACTTCATGAAACAGTTGACAGGAAGTGTTTCAGAGGAGCCCCTCGGGGTATCGAGTAGGATAGTGTGTCTGTTGTCATTCTTTTCCATGCTGGATCATGGGTCAGTCTGGTTCCATTAAAGCACCTCGATAGTTGATAAAACAGTTTATATATATATAGAAAGCTATGGAACTTGTTGACTTGAAGTGGTTTACACGTTGCCGTTAAGTCTTGTGGGTTTTTGGAGCTGCGGGTGTGAAATGCCGCTGATCTCGGGTTGACGTACCATGACAGATGGCCTGGCCCCAGTGCTTACCAGGTGTTCCTTTGTGGTTCTAGGGGGTTCAGACCGACGAGAAAGGCCACATCATCGTAGACGAATTCCAGAATACCAGTGTCAAAGGCATCTATGCTGTGGGAGATGTCTGTGGGAGAGCTCTCCTCACCCCAGGTAATGCCGCTTTCTTTCTCGGGAAGAAAGGCCCCTGTGCTGTCTAAAGCTGCCCAGCTTTTTGCAGTCAAATTCACTTCAGCAAAATTAAAAGCATTCATGTCTTTGTTATCAAATTGGCATTGAAGTAGATGCAGGCTAGGTATCTCACATTTTCTGAACAAAATTCACTATTCCTCAGATGAATGTATTTGTTGCTTTTCTCGTTGCTGACACAAAATACCTGATAAAAGTAACTTGAGGGTGGAAGGGTTTCCCTTGGCTCCTGGTGTGAGGGATTCCTAGTCCGTCATAGTGGGCAGGGGATGGCAGCAGGAGGAGGAGGCTGCTGGGCACATCGTGTCCACATTCAGGAAGCAGAGAGAAACAGGCGTTAGTGCTTGGCTTGCTTTGTCCTTTTTCCCTTTCTGATGCCATCCCGGGGAATGGTGCTCCCCATGTTCAGGGCAGGTCCTCTCTCCAGTTAAACCTCTCTGGAAAAGTCCTCAGATACAGCCAGGGCTGTGTTCTTATCCGATTCTAAATCCAGCCAAGTTGTTGATGAACCAGCACAGATTAGCAAATCCTGAATTCCTAGCTAGAAGACCTTTCGGATAGGCCACATTCTGAAGACACCTGTTTAGGCAGTTGGCATTCTCACAGGAGGAAGTGGTCTCGGTGCCAGCAGCTCTAATGTCCTTGTCCTCCTTCCTGTCCCACTCACCTGAGGAGCATATCCAAGGTGTTTGCCACACCCATCCGCTATGTCATTTTCTGCTGTCTCTGAGACCTCACCGGACTCTCCAGATGTCCTAAGGTTTTACCTCAGGGAGCAAGCCTGTTTTGTTACACCCCCAATCCTTTTAGCTCTCTTAGGAAGCTCTCTTTCTGCGAAGTTTTAAATCAAAGTGATGCATTTGTGGCACACAATGTGATGTTCTTAAATATTTCCATTTTGAAGAGAAGCTTAGTCAAATTAGTTAACATTTATTACCTCACCTGCTAGCCTCCAACTAACAGAGATCTGCCTGCTTCTGCCTCCTGAGTACTGGGGTTATAGGTGTGCATGGCTATGCCTTTTCCCCCAAGACAGGATTTCTCTGTGTCTGCAACTCACTCTGTAGACCAGGCTGGCCTCAAACTCAGAGATCCCCCTGCCTCTGCCTTGTGAGTACTAGGATTAAAGGCATGCGCCCCCACAGCGCAGCTCCTCTCAACAATTTTTACATAAACAATACATCGTATACTCAATTATATGCTCACATTGACAGCTGTTACCATGCTGCACAGTGATCTCCTGAACACCATCATCCTAACTGAAATTCTACATCCCTTTACAAGACTTGGACAAGCAACCTTGTCTCGTCTTGATGTAGGTCTGCTTAGCTTGTCTTAGGGAATAAACCTATAACTGATGCTTTTTCTGAACTCAGGCCCTTTGAGAAGTCATAGGAATAAAAACAGGCTGGCGGAAACAAGCTTTTTAGTGTAAAGGACTCCTACTGAAGTAGAAATGAAAATGTGTCAAGCTGCATCTCATTCCACAAATACCCTACCAGGAAGCCCGTGTCCTCGTTAAGCAGATTAGCTTCCGGGTGGCTGGGAATGTGGGCGTGTTGCTTTCCTTCACAGGAGAATGTGCGGTGACTAACACAGTAGTTTTGGACTGGTCACGATGGCAGTGCTGGGTTTTCACCATGTTAATTCCGTCAGGGCTGTGCCAGATCGGTAAACAGCTGTTCAAATAGTGTTGCTGTGTTGAAACAAGTAAAGCAAGACTGTTTTTTTCTATCATTGCAGTTGCGATAGCTGCTGGCCGGAAACTGGCCCATAGGCTTTTCGAATGCAAGAAAGATTCCAAACTGGACTATGACAACATCCCCACCGTGGTCTTCAGCCACCCCCCTATCGGGACAGTGGGGCTCACTGAAGGTAGGAGTTGTGAAATGATGGTCATTTGTGCTTCCTCGTCTAAACGTTTGTTGGCCAAAATAACTGTGTGCAAGTTACACCAACCCTTTTTTGTTTAGTCCGAAGCCATAGTTCTCAAACAATGAGTACTTGGAGTAGTCCTGCCGCCCGTATGTCTCTGTGTCCGTTCTCTCTCTCCCCTCTCCTCGGTTTTTATATTTATATAAGTTAAAAATAGCCAAAAGAATACGAAGGACTCCTCTGTCCTTGCTATTTTTGCCTTATCATTTTTGCATCCTCTATAGAAGTGGTTCTTAGACCCATTTGAGAGGCAAATGACCCTTTCACAGAGGTCACCTAAGACCAATGGAATAGCAGATATTTACATTATAATTCATAACAGTAGCAAAATTATAGTCGTGAAGTGGCAATGAAAATAATTTTATGAGCCGGGCAGTGGTGGCACATGTCTTTAATCCCAGCACTCGGGAGGCAGAGGCAGGAGGGTCTCTGAGTTCGAGGCCAGCCTGGTGTACAAGAGCTACTTCCAGTACAGACTTTAAAAAAAAAAAAATCTACAGAGAAACCCTGTCTTGAAAAATCAAAAGGAAAAAAAAAAAGAAAAGAATTTTATGGTTGCCGGTCACCACAACATGAGGAACTGTATTAAAGGGTCACAATGTCACAGTGTCGGGAAGGTTGAGAGTCACTGCTGTATACACACCCTACATCTGTGTTTGTTTTTTTTTTTTTGTTTTGTTTTGTTTTGTTTTGTTTTTCGAGACAGGGTTTCTCTGTGGTTTTGGAGCCTGTCCTGGAACTAGCTCTTGTAGACCAGGCTGATCTCGAACTCACAGAGATCCACCTGCCTCTGTCTCCAGAGTGCTGGGATTAAAGGTGTGTGCCACCACTGCCCAGCCTACATCTTATTTTTTGTTGAAATAGGAGCGGCGGCAGGGCTGTGTCCCCGGCACCCGGCGCCCGCATGGCTAGGTTATGCCCCAAAATCATTACACGGAAACTGTATTCTTTCAAACACTGCCTGGCCCGGCTAGTTCCAGCTTCTTATTGGCTAGCTCTTACATATTGTTCTAACCCATTTCTAATATTCTGTGTAGCCCACGAGCTGGCTTACCAGGGAGGATCTTAACCTGCGTCTGTCTGGAGCGGGAGAATCATGGCGACTCTCTCAGCTTCTTTCTCCCAGAATTCTCTTCTGTTTTCTCCACCCACCTAATTTTCTGTCCTATGAGGGCCGAGGCAGTTTCTTTATTATTACAAGACCCACCTCCATCAATTTTTTAAGAACAAGGGTCTTCACTTACATAAACATAGTTTTGAGATGGGAAAATTCAATTAATAAAGTATTATTTAAACTTCAGACATTATGCATATTTAGCCATCTACCTCAGATATCATTTAGAACACGGTCTCCCACCCGCAGTCCAGTGTTCAGTCCAGCACAGTTCATTGCGAGCAGTTTGGTCTTCATCAGAGACACATTCCTCAGCCATTGTGTGTACTATGTGACGTGGACACTTAGTCTGTAGACTGCCCCTTATTTTGGTACAGTTGGCTACTTCCTTCTTATTTGTTGGTTCAGGTGTATTTCTGGACAGTACCCTCTCATATCTCTGTGGAAGAGTTTAGTTTTTGATTGGTGCTTTTTGAATGTGCATTGTAGATGAAGCTATTCATAAATACGGGAAAGAGAATGTGAAAATCTACTCCACCACCTTCACCCCGATGTATCATGCTATCACCACAAGGAAGACAAAATGTGTGATGAAAATGGTTTGTGCTAACAAAGAGGAAAAGGTACTGGGGAAAATGTTCTCTCTTCTATGTGTTTTGGGGCTCTTTATATTAGAAACAAGATTCTGGTCCTTTTTAAAAAGGAGTATTGCAAAAAAGAATGGCTGTCTTAAAGATAAAAATCAGGAAGAAAAATAAAAACTTGTCACTAGCCACTAATCCAGAACAGACAGGAAACTCAGAGATATTGGTGAAGGGGGCCTGGAAAGATGACCCAATGGGGAGGAGCCCTGGCTGCTCTTGCAGAGACCTGGCTTTGGTCCTAGCACCGACTTCAGTCAGGAGGCTTCAGCCACCTGTAACTATGGCTCTGTGGGGATCCGGAACCCTTTTCTGGCCTCTGAGTGCACCCCACACATGTGAACAGAATTCCACACACATAAACAGAAATAAAAATGAAATAAATCCAGTCTGGTCTACAGAGCTAGTTCCAGGACAGGCTCCAAAGCCACAGAGAAACCCTATCTCGAAAAACCAAAAAAAAAAAAAAAAATGAAATAAATCGTTAAAGAATAGAGTGGTAAATGTGTTTTAATATAAGACAATTTAAAACTTAACATAATAAAACAATAAAGCAGATATTTAATCAGCCATTTATTTGAAGGTTAAGTCTCTCGGTTTAGCTTTCTGGGGATCTGCCAAACGGGTTCTGGTGTGCAGGATTTTCTCTGTGTGTCTCCCCAGTAAATGTCCCCACTTCTCCCACACCCTCACCACTGTCCTTTCCACTGTCCCCACTTCAGTGAGTGTCGTGTGGTTTCTCAGTGTGGCTTTGATCTGTATTTGAGTGGGTCTTATTCTAAAATTTAGAAAATGGGTTTAGTTTTGGGTCCTCCACTTCTCAAGCTGTTTGTTCTAATTGAATTAAATCTTGAGGAGCTTGGTAAAGGACGTGGCTCACACTTACCACACAGCCTGGTTCGTACTCCCTGACCTTTTTGTGACAGCCTCCCAAGTTGTAAAATCCAAAGCCACATACTGCCAGGTCCTAGCTGTGATGTCACATTATGTTAGGAGCTGGCCCAGCAGGTAGAGGTGCTTGCTCGAAGGCCTGATGACCTCAGGTTGACCCCTGACCCCACAGGATGGCGAAAGAGAATTGACTGTTCAGGGGTTTCTCCTCTGCTCTCCATCAACATCCAGTAGCACAAGTGACCCGGCCACTCTCTCACAACTGGGCCTGCTCATGCTCTGTCTCTGCACCCCACCCCACCCCACAGCGAACTAAACATACATAAACATTTATTTTAAGAAGTTACCTGTTCTTAATAATTATAAGCTCTGTGTGTGATTTGATGGGCGTCAGCAGCAAAAGCCACAAGACAGTCTGGTTTTTCAGTGCAGCACCTCACACCAGCAGAGGGGAGGGTGTTGTGGTAGCAAAACACAGCTCACTGCCTGGAACAGTCCTCAGTGGCCTGCGATTGCCACATCGGTTAAGTCAGCAGTATTCCTGTTCTCTTCGTGTTTGACCAGGGTCTCACTCCGGCGCCTGGGCTCCCATGTTCCTTTATAAGTGAAATTCAGGCGTTCTTGCTGCTCTTGCAGCAGAAACAGATTGACTTGTAATTGTGTAGTTCCTCCCCAAAGTAGATAATCTTGTAACTGTCATAGAACACGACAGAGCTACTGGTGTTTAGAGAGCAGGGGACTCTCTAACTCTGACTGGGTCAGGAAGGGACGGGTCTGTAGCTATGTGGTTAGTGAATGGGAAGGGACCTGTCTTCAGCTGTCTGGTTAGTGAATTCTTAGCTCTTAGGAAGGAGAGAGGAAAGCCAGACATCGTGCTGTAGACCATGATCTCTGCACTCAGGAGGCTGAGGCAGGAGGATCAGGAGTTTGAGGCCAGCCTAGGCTATACAACAAGACCCTGTCGGGAAAATAAGGAGGGAAAAAGAAGTTCATCAAAGAGAGAGAAGTACATGGGACGGGAGGGAAGCAGGTGTAAGATGCCTGGTGTACGCTGGAGGAGCCACTGAAGCAGGGCTGTACAGGGCCTCGTGGGTATACCTCCACGACTTTGGATTGGAACTAGCAGAATTTTAGATGGTTTTGGTGCTGCTGCTGCTGGTGCTAGAAGTTGCAGCTGCTCAGGCGGTTCCAGCCAAGTCTTCTGCCCCTAGGCTGTCAGATTTATCAGAACTAATAAAAACCTGACGTTCCTAACTTCTGTGTTCTCACAGGTGGTTGGGATCCACATGCAGGGGATTGGCTGTGATGAAATGCTTCAGGGCTTCGCCGTGGCAGTGAAAATGGGGGCCACCAAGGCCGACTTTGACAACACGGTCGCCATTCATCCTACCTCTTCAGAAGAGCTGGTCACACTCCGCTGAGGGCCAGGGACTTGTATGGCTGCGGTCAGACCAGTAGACCTCTGAGAAGAACTGACGGATCAAGTTTACTTCCTGCTCCAGCGTTCTGTTTATTTGGATCAGGATCAGGATCTTCTGATAGTGTAAATTTTTAGTTTAAAAAAAAAAAACCAACTTATTTATCTAATTGGAAATTTGTTTTGTTAATCTGGGGTTGGTTTTCATTTGATAATATTTCACAGTAATTAATATTTTTAATTTTTTATCCCTGCGCTAGTTCTGTTTTTCTTGCTTCAACCTCATTCCAGGTATAAGCAAATATGAAGTACAGTGAAGTTAATGCATCTGATGAATGAATATAGCTGCCTATTTTTTTTTTTTTTTGAGACAGTGTCTCTATGCAGCCCAGGGTGGCTTCAGACTTAAGATCCTCTAGCTATGACCTCATGAGTGTTGGAATTATAGGCATGCCTGGCCCTTCCTGGCCTAGCTTGTTAGTTTATATGATGGTAAATCTCCATCTATAAATATGCGAGTATACAGAATATATGTGTGTTTTTGAATCTGCCGTTTTTGTTCCGTGTATTGCAAAGCTGCCCTGAGGATGTGACCTCTCGCTAATCTCATTTTATTCTTTGCTCTGTTTTAAATGATTTATAATGGTTTGCATTGTTTTTATGACATGAAGTGCATCAAAGTTGGGAGGCTGTTAAATCTGTGAGAAAGCCTCTAGATGACTGTGCTCGCAGGAGGGGTAGACTGAGCCACTTCAGAGTCCTTCCTTGAGCACTCACGGTTCAGTCAGTCATTTCAATGTTTCTGTGGTTTCTGTCATTTTATTTTTTTATGAGAACTGTTCCAAAAATTTGAAAGTCACTGCATTGCCTTATAAAATTTATTATGAACTTACTTGCGATCGGTTTGTTTTCTAAGCATTCTCACACTGAGAGAACAGATACCAACGCCTGTTGGAGAAGAAGTTGGCCAGGGTCTAGCCTCGGTTCAGGTTCTGAGGCGGCGAAGGGGGCATCTGCACAAGGAAAACTTCTGACCACCAAGTGGATTGCGTTCAAGTGGCCCCGGATAGCTCAGGCCGACTTTGTTTATACTTACACAGAGTTTTTCTTTTTTCTTTTTTTTTATATTTATTTATTATGTATACAATATTCTGTCTGTGTGTATGCCTGCAGGCCAGAAGAGGGCACCAGACCCCATTACAGATGGTTGTGAGCCACCATGTGGTTGCTGGGAATTGAATTCAGGACCTTTGGTAGAGGAGGCGAAGCTCTTAACCTCTGAGCCATCTCTCCGGCCCACACAGTTTTTCTTACCAGGGTTACACGAACAGCTTTATTATTGGCTTCTATTTTTGACTTTATGAAATACATCACAATTTAAGGAATACTCAAACCCAGACAGTTCTTTCATGTCTGTAAGATATTTTTATGCAGCTTCCTTTTCTACAAGAGGATCCCGTGTCCCTGTCTCTCCATAAAAGGCAGACCTCGGCAAAGCCCTCTTTTCCCATCTCACTATACCGTTCTCCCCCAAATATCAACTCCTATGTATAAAAATAGATCTGTCTATTCCATGTTTTGCATTGCAGTTTCTTCATCTTGGAGCATACTAAATCCTTCCAATGATTCTGTGCTTGGTGACTTATTCTCAACAGTTGGCCCCATGTATATTCTTGAGGCCTTTTCCCTATTCTGTGTATGCACGTAAACTGTGAGACATGGCTAATGTTCCAAGTGTTGCTTTCTCATATGTACCTGTCTCCATTGAGCCTGGAAAGTTCCCAGGACTGGGAGTTGTACTTCTCATATCCAGATAAGAGATTTGAGAAGCATTAGCCCCTGTTGAATCTTAGGGGGAAATGTTGGAGAAAGCACAGAATTTCCAGGGACCCTTACTGCTGCTGCAGGTGTGACTGACAAAACTAAAAACCACCCGAAGAATTAGAAATAAAACGAGAGAGAAAAGAATCAGCAAGCTGCACAAATTTTGCAAATTCCTACGCTGTCCCGTGGGCTACTGGTCCTTGCCAAGTGACAAGTCCATTTCCACAGGTGCCTTGCCCCGAGGGAACCCGTTAGATAGGTAGGCACATTCTGGTCTGAGACTAGGCTGTATGGCTCCCAACAAGATGTCTCTCTAAGGTAAGTGTCAGGAGCTGGAGGGAAGAGACAGCTCAGGATTCATTGCTCTTGGGGAGGACCAGATTCAGTTCCCAGCACCTACATGGTGACTTACAGCCATCCATAACTTCAATGTTATGGGATTTGATTCCCTCTTCCGGCCGCAGCAGACACACCTTGTGTACAGACATACACAGGCAAAGCACTCCTACACAAAATAAACCTTAGAAAAATTATAAAACTTTGTAAAGTACCAGGGGTGTAAAATAGAGCCTCAGCATATAGGAGGTGGAAGAGCAACCTGGAAAAAAAAAATCACATAGACCAGGTATGGTGGTGCACACCGCACCAGAGAGATAAAGGCTAGCTAGCCTGGGCTACATGAGACCTATCTACCAAAAAAAAAAAATCATAACCTTATGTTGCCTTTATCAGCTGGAGAAACAATTTTCCACTTACACAGAGAATGTGAGATTGATAGGCTGTCTATTCCACTCAGAACACCTTGACCCCTGAGCCATCACCATAGATAGGCTACCCTCGGTAACTGCTGAATGCTTCCCTTGCAGAGGCCACACCCAGTTGCCATAGGCGAGCAATTGCTGCCACCTGGCCTGAGATCCCGAGGGTTTTATGAGCTTCCCTTGTACAGTAAGAAAACAATAGGATTTATGTAGGTCAGGTCCTTTTCAGATTTCAAAGACTTTTTAAAAATTTTATTGGTGATTTGAGGTGCCAGTTTTAAATTGGTAGGGAGAAAAGACAAGATAGGAAGGATTGGAAAGACGTTCTTTGATGAACAAGAAGTGACTACTTTAAAGTCGTCCATCCATTCAGAAGTATGTTAGGGGGTCGCTGTTGGAGAGCTGGCTCAGGGGTTAAGAGCGCTGGTTGCTCTTCCATAGGAACCAGTTTAAATTCCCCCACACCTGTAATGCAGCTCAACACCTGTAACACCAGTACCACGGGATCCAATGTTTCATCTGGCTTCCATAGGCAGTGGACAAACATTTGGGTAAAACACACAAAACTAAATCTTTTTTTTTTTTTTTTTTTGGTTTTTTTTTTTTGAGACAGGGTTTCTCTGTGGTTTTGGAGCCTGTCCTGGAACTAGCTCTTGTAGACCAGGCTGGCCTCGAACTCAAGAGAGATCCACCTGACTCTGCCTCCCAAGTCTTTTTTAAAAAGTACGTATTAGACTGAGGAGACAGCTAAGCGGATAAAGCACTTGGCATTCAGGATGAGGACCAGAGTCAGATCCCTGGGACCCATGTCAAAGTGGGACCGGTCGGGGGTACAATAGCTAGAGGTGGAGCATATGCCTCGCAAGCATAAGGCCATGGACTGGATTCCCAGCACCGTAAAAATAAAAACAGGGCAGGCATGGTAGATGGTCATGATCCTGGCACTCTGGTAGCAGAGACGGAATCTCTGGGGCTTCTGACCAGTACATTTCTATTAGAGTAGAATGACAACTGTCGTTTATAGTGTGCACTAAACGAGTGAGTCACAGTGTATCGGGTATTGTTGGCTGACAGAGCCAGACAGCGGGTTCAGGTTTCAAGTGTCTCCGTGAAGCTCAGAACAAAGGCTACAGTGGAGTCAGGCATTTCCGCTGAGCCCTGCCCCAAAATCTCTCAGGCTCTTCCCAACCTTGGTTTTGAGTTAATTGTGGGTCTTTGTACACACAGAAACTTTTTACGCATGCCAAATTTTTCACACACTACATGGGGTTGCCACCCACATATAGTTGAGCTATACCCTAGATAGACTACAGAAATTCTGGGAGTAGATGTTTGGGGATAGGTGGAAGAGGAAAAGGGAATTTTTTACCAAATGGGCACAGAGGTTATTTAAGAACTTCCTTAGGTGAATTGACAAGGTGGGTGATGGTCAGAAGGAGGGGAGGAACAGACAAAAGAGGCCAGCAAAGGGCTTGTTTTCATAAAACAAAACAAAAAACGGGGCTTCTTTATATAGACTTAGCTTATGTTGAACACGGTGGCTTCCAGCTCATACAGATCAGTTTGTGTCTACCTTCTGAGTGCTGGGATTACCAGCACTACCACATCCATAAAAAGAGCACTTTTAAAAAGATTTATTTTTACTTGTGTGTCATGTGTGTGCATACAGGTGCTCACAGAGGCCAGAAGACAGGAGTTAGAGGTGGCTAGAAGACACCTGATGTGGTGCTGGGCAAGTTGGCAAACACCTTTAATCCCTGCACTAGGGGCCAGAGGTAGGAGGATCTCTGTGAGTTCAAGGCCAGCGTGGTCTACACAGTGGGTTTCAGGGCAGCCTAAGCTATGTAGAGAGAGCCTGTCTCAAAAAATAAAAACCTCTTGTGGATACTGGAAATAGAACTCAGGTCCTCTGCAAGTGCATCTAGTGCTTTAAACTCTGAGCCATCTCTGATCTTGCAAAGAGGATTTTTAAGACAGCAAAATTACTCTTCTTGCCATGGTGCTTAAAATAACTGATACATTTGTCCAAATATCTGGAATGGGTATAAAGACCAAGAATGAACTGTGACATCACTATGGGTAACAGGGATGTCACCTAGATTCTATCCACAAGTCCTTTTCTGTGGAGAATGTTGAGGATAGGGCAAGCCGCACGTATTTCGGACCAGGAGCTCCATGAGAACTCTCTACTCAGTATCGTGTGTAGCTACCAAGAGCAGGACAGATTTTATTGCATTTGAATCATAGCATTAGGCAAAAACACATTCCTTGCAGCTGACTTCCCAGTGGCCAGCCTCGGTGCCCTGGACAGGACCCCACTTTACAGGGGCAACCGGTGTGCCTTCTGTGGGATGAGAAGGGACAGACACACTCAAGAGAGACTCTGAAGGCAGAATTGACAGAATTTGCTGACAAACTGGTGGTGGAGAAGTGGGATGAAGAATCCCAGCAGGCTACTGGCGCAGCCTCAGCTCTAGCTTGTGAGAGCTGATTGCCAAACTTTCAACAATTTTGCAAGCTGGTTGTAAAAAACATAACCTTTATTAAAAATTATGTAGACTTGTAATTAAGTAAACTGCAACAAAGTAAAATATAATTGACCGCATTTAGGTAAATCTCAATGGAAGCAAAGGTTAGAAACACTCGAAACTTATTTTTGATTATTTGTTCTCTGGCCCATTCTGTTGAGGGGCTCTCCATCTGCTGTACTTGTTTTCCAGAAATTCCACAGAGTACAGAGGGGAAGATACGGACACAGCAGCCGCCAGTTCCTCATCCAGGGAAGACTGCTGGATCCGAAGTGTGAATTAGGTCATGAGGGAGGTATTGACAGCGCGGAAATTAGCAAAGCCATAAATCAGGGCTCGCTACACCTTTGCCAGCACAGCATTGGGAGTACCCACTTTCTGACTCGGGCAGCTAAACAGGTAATGTCTCTCTTCAGCAACTAAAGGGCACTGAGGAGCAGAGCTGAGGAAGAATAACAAATAGGAAGGTTTTGTTGCGTTTGGAGTGTGTGTATGTGTGTGTGTACATACTCACACCCCTGATCATTTGTGGTGGCCGGATGTTGATGTTAGGTGTCTTCCTCTATCATCCCCCACTTTCTATTTTGAGGCAGGGTCTCTCACTCCCTGAACCTGCATCAGCTCATTGTTTTTTTTTTTTCTTTTTTTTTTTATTTAAATATTTATTTATTTATTATGTATACAATATTCTGTCTGTGTGTATGTCTGCAGGCCAGAAGAGGGCACCAGACCTCATTACAGATGGTTGTGAGCCACCATGTGGTTGCCGGGAATTGAACTCAGGACCTTTGGAAGAGCAGGCAATGCTCTTAACCACTGAGCCATCTCTCCAGCCCCCCAGCTCATTGTTTTGCATAAAATGGCTGGCCAGTGAGGCCTGGAGTTCTGCCTGTCTCTGGTCCCAGAGCTGGGGTTATAGACATGCACCCCTATGCCCAGCTAGGAATAAGTGGGTGCTGGGAATAAGAACTTAGGTCTTCATGTTTGCAAAGCAAATGCTTTACTCACACAGAACCATTTCCCCCATTCCATGAAAATATCAATTATTGGCCTGGCAGTGGTGGCACACACCTTTAATCCCAGCACTTGGGAGGCGGGCAGGTGGATCTGGATCTTTGTGAGTTTGAGGCCAATCTGGTGAGTTCCAGGACAGGCTCCAAAGCCACAGAGAGAAACCTTGTCTTGAAAAACAAAAACAAGAAAGAAGAAAGTATTTCAAAGTTGAGGGGATCTATGGAATAGAGAAACTAAAATTTAGGAACTATTTTAACTGGTGAAAGAGGTAAGAAGGATCACATAGGAGTAGGGGGAAGGGAAGTTAGCAATCAAGAATGCTTTCAAATTTCCCAGATTTTTAGCATACTCTTTTTCCTAAAGCAAATTGTTGCCACATTCATACCTAATTCAACAGCAATTTGTTTACATATATATTTGTTTACATATGTATACACACACACACACATATATAATTTGTGGAGATCACAGGGCCACACACATAGCAAGTTGCCTGTCATTCAGCTAACTACACCCCTAGCCCTCGACAGTAATTTTTTTTTAAAGATTTATTTACTTATTATGTATACAACATTCTGCCTCGATGTATGCCCGCACGCCAGAGGAGGGCGCCATATCTCAGTACAGATGGTTGTGAGCCACCATGTGGTTGCTGGGAATTGAACTCAGGACCTCTGGAAGAGCAGCCAGTGCTCTTAACCACTGAGCCATATCTCCAGACCCCTCGACAGTAATTTTAAAAAGACATTTGTCCTGATTAAATCTATCTAAAGAATCAACAGCACACTTTCACACTGCATCAGGTTATGCAATGTCTAATTAAATTACACAGCTACAGTGGCACCCACAACTTCCATAAACCTGTTGGGGCACATATCTGAGAGTATGTTTATAATGAGACAATGGGAGCAAAAGTTCAAGGGTTTTCTATCAGTAGCTCACAGAGTTAGGAGACCAGCAAGCGCCGCTGTGTATTTCCGCAACTAAGCGGACAATGAGAGCTCTTTCTGTTGCAACAGGAATGGCGGCGGAGCGTATGCTCGGCTATCCTCAGACGCTCGGTTTCTACCAACTAAGTCTCAACTTACCTTTTTTAAAAACCGTTTTTATTTATTTTTACTTGTATGTGTTTAAATGTTTGTGGGTGTCACAATGCACACATGGAGCCAGAGAACAACGTGTGGGAGTCAGTCCTCTCCTTCCCTCTGTGGGTACCAGTGATGGAGCACGAGTTGGGACATTTGACAGCAGACTCCCTTGCCTGCTGAGCCATCTTCCTGGCCCAGGTCTCTAATTTTACAAGCCATGTAAGGTAATGAAGCATAGAAGTTGACTGTGGTGGATTGAGAGAAAATGACCCCAAAGGAAGTGGCACCATTAGGAGGTGTGGCCTTGTTGGAGGAAGGATGTCACAGTAACCTCCAACAGGTTTCTGCTTATGTGGAAGCCATGCATCACATAGACACCCTAGCACCAGGAACCTGGCAAAGCAGGCGTTGAAGATGGGCACAGCATCTAGATGCACACAGCATCAACCTGAGTGAGATTTAAAAAAGCAAGAGAGCAAGGGAATGCTTAGGAAGGTAACCGGTACAGTGTGGCATGTATTCTAAAACATGGACATTATTGTTTAATAAGGCAGGCCCAGTAGATGAAAAGTAACCGCCGCTGGAAATACAGGGGCTGGGGTTGGGGAGCTGGCTCAGCTGGTGAAGTGCTTGCCTTGACATCATAAGGACCTGAGTTCAGAGTCCAACACCCACCTAAGAGCCGGGCACTGAGGCTCAGGTCTGGGGACAGGACGGGTGTGGACAAGACAGGCAGTTCCCTGGATCTTATTGGCCACAAGCTAGCCCCATCAATGAGCTTTAGTTGTTTTTTGGTTTGGTTTGGTTTGGTTTGGTTTGGTTTGGTTTGTCAAATGAAAGACAAGCATCGCCAAGAGATCTGATTGCCGTTTCTATGGGAACAAACAGGCAAGGCTGGGTAGGCAGGTTTGGGATGGCCTTATCTGGGTGATAGGCGACCTCTGGGGCACAGGGATGACCCCTCTTTGTTTAGTGCCTGGCGGATTTGGGAGTCCTCCGAAGCTGTGCAGAGGGTGAGAATTCAGGAGAGATGGTGGTTGGAGACATAGCCTGGTTCATTTGCACGTGAAAGGCTCTTCACCTAGGTTGTCTTCACCGGTTACTGTAGCTGGAAGTTGACCAGCGCTGGGAGGAGCCAGCCACACCTGGTCTGTCTTTCTCAGATGCCAAAGCATCTGAATATGGAAAATAGCGGGGGCTGTAACTCAACGGTACAGTTTGCCCAACATGCTTGAGGCCCTGGATTCAATTCCCAGCATCATTAAATTTAAAAAGCCACCTAGGTGTGATGGCGAGTGCCTGGAATCCCAACATTTGGAGACAGAGGCAGAAGGGATCCTAAGATCGAGGCCAAACTGACCTGCATAGCATGACCCTATGTCGAAAACCAAACCAGAAGATGGAAAAATTAAAACTGTGGTTATATATGGAGCACGATAGGTCTCATTCTAGAGAGCAATAATCTAAAATCATGACCTCAATTAAAAGTAGGGTTATCTGCCCCGCCAAAAAATATTCAACATCAATTCTGAAATGTCCCCTGAGAACAAGATATAAGACTCCTTATTTTAGTGTACATTTTAATCACAGGAAGCTGAGTCAAATCTACAAGCATCCTCTCTCATTTCCTTAAGATAAGGTCTTCTATGTAGCCCACACTGGTCCCACACTTTTTGGGGATCTTCTGCCTCTGCTTCTGGTATGTTGGAATAACTGGAATGAGGCCTCACACTCAACTCACAGGTACTGTTATGTTTATGTGTCAAATTGCTTTGAGAAGACTTGCTTATTGGTTAGTTTATTTATTTATCTTGAGACAGCGTCTCACTATGTAGCTCTGACTGTTCTGGAACTCACTATACAGATCAGGCTGGCTTCGAACTTAAAGACCTGCCTGCCTCTGCCTCCCAAGTGCTGGGATTAAAGGCGTACACCACCACGCCAGACTAAGTTATTCATTCATTCACCTACGGCAATTGCTTGACATTAAACTTAATTTGGGTTTTTAACATTTGGTAAACTGATTCTTTTAGTGAACTAGCACCATCTAGTGGCAGACCATTGGAAATGAGAATAAGGGGTTGTGAGATAAGGACTTTAACGAAGGCTCTTTGATTACTGAAGTCACTTTGATTTCTCAGTATGCAGTTTAACATGCAAATATGATTAAAGCATTGTGTTAGGGTTCTCAGAGTAACAGAGCCAACAGAATTAGTATATATTCTTTCTTTAAAAGGTTTGCTTGCTTATTTATTTATTTATTTTGGGTTTTCGAGACAGGGTTTCTCTGTGGCTTTGGAGCCTGTCCTGGAACTAGCTCTGTAGACCAGGCTGGTCTCGAACTCACAGAGATCCGCCCGCCTCTGCCTCCCAAGTGCTGGGATTAAAGGAGTGCGCCACCATCGCCCGGCTAGGTTTATTTATTTTTATGCGTATGGGTGTTTCGCCTGCATATATATCCAAGTACCTCATGCCTGGTCCATGGAGGCCAGAAGAGGATGCCATTACTCTGAGACAGAAGTTCTAGATGGTTGTAAACCACCATGTAGGTACTCGGAATTTAACCTGAGTCCTCTGGAAGAGCAGCCAGCACTCTTTTCTTTTTGTTTTTCTGAGACGTGGTTTCTCCGTGTAGCTTTGGAGATCCGCCTACCTCTGCCTCCCGAGTGCTGGGATTAAAGGCGTGCGCCACCACCGCCCGGCTTCCAGAAGGTTCTTGAGAGCATTGTTCAGTGGCTAGTGCTCACTGGTGAGCACGTGTAAACTCAGAAACAGTGCAGGATGCTGGAGCCAGAGTCGAACAGAGGCTGGTCTCAGAGTACCCGCTAGGGATGGGAGTCATTGCGGAGACTGGAGGATGCTGTGTGTGAGATCCTTGGGGGGGGGGGCACTTCCAAGTTCCAGTTTTTGTATTGTTCCAGTGAGCTTCAGCTTTGTGCTCTCTGTGCACGGGGCTTAGTGCTGATCCACTGACATTTCAGAGCCTGCCTGAGGCTTGGCTCAGAGCTGCCCTGTGGCTGGCTCCTTATCTTGCAAGCATGGCTTTAGAACAATTCACACAGAGTGGTTTTCGAGCTACACAGGTATGTCAAGTTCATTATTTTCCTAACAGCTTACACCAGAAACAGAGAAATAGGAAATGTCACCATTAGATAATCCAAACACGTATGAGACACAGTTCGGGGTATCCATGTCATTAATACCTCAGAACGTCTCTGACAAGCTAGGACATATGCTGAGATTATTCAGTTTCTTTTTGTTGTGCTGGACGACAGGGTGGGGCTCGAACTCAGCCCTTTCAAATGCTGTGTAAATGACCTGGGTGTTTGTATTTCTGCCCTGGAAGGAATCTTTATCTCCTTTCACATTGAAAAGTAAATTCAATATTATTCTGCGAATTGCTGAACTATAACACAAATCAATGTCTTACTCTCTCAGAGTACCTGCTGGCTTTGATGCTATTAACTGGGAAGGAATGAGAACCTGAAAACTGGAATGGGTACTTACGGAACCTGTTGACACAGAACATACCGAACCCTTAATTTCTGCCAAGTCTTGCTTGCCTGTAGAAATAACTATTCCATCCCATCTAATACTAACCCTGCTTTGCTCAGGAAAACGGAAGGGCCACTCTTGAGGTACTTAATTTGAGGGTACTATGGTGTTGGCATGCAAGCAGCATGGTCTGTAGAGGAGGGCACATACCCCGTCCTTAGCAGGAGTCAGGAGATCACTCTCCTTCATTTTGGAGTAGCACATTGTAGTTGTACTTTCTTTCTTTTTTTTTTTTAATTTATTTATTACGTATATAGTGTTCTGGGCACCAGATCTCATTATAGATGGGAGTGAATCATCATGTGGTTGCTGGGAATTGAACTCAGGACCTCTGGAACAGCAGTCAGTTCTCCTAACCTCTGAGCCATCTCTCCAGCCCTAGTTGTACTTTCTTATCGGGACTGTCAGCCCACAAATAACAATGCAGAAACTTCTTATTAATTATGAAATCTTGGCCATTAGCTTAGGCTTCTCACTATATACTTATATTATACTTATATTTATATTATACTTATATTAACCTACTTTTATTTTATTTTATTTTTTTGGTTTTTCGAGACAGGGTTTCTCTGTAGCTTTGGAGCCTGTCCTGGAACTTGCTCTTGTAGACCAGGCTGGTCTCGAACTTCCAGAGATCCGCGTGCCTCTGCCTCCCGAGTGCTGGGATTAAAGGTGTGTGCCACCACCGCCTGGCCCTACTTTTATTATTTATTTATTTATTTATTTATTTTAAGATTTATTTCTTCACTATGTATACAGTGTTCTGTCTGCACGTCTGACTGCAGGGTCTCATTACAGAAGGCTGTGAGCCACCATGTGGATGCTGGGAACTGAACTCAGGACCTTAGGAAGAGCAGCCAGTACTCTTAACCTCTGAGTCATCTCTCCAGCCCCTTAACCTACTTTTATTAATCCACATTTTGCCACGTGATCGGCTACCTCTACTCTTTACTGTATGTCCGAACTCTTCACTGTCTCCCTGGCTTCTCCTGTGTGCCTAGATTTCTTCTCCTCTTCCTTTCTCTCCCTGAAAATCCCGCCTATCCTCGCCTGCCTAGATATTGGTCATCCAGCTTTTTATTATATCAATCAAAGCAAATACATCTTCACACAGTGTACAAATATCCCACAACACCGCAGCAGCCAAAAAACAGGGCTGGTCCTGAAGGATGTTAAGCCTGGTCTGAGGTTTCTTTAAGGTTTTTTGAGAGCTGGTGAGGCAGAGAGGTTAACTGACATAGAAAGGGCTCCAGTCTAGCTGCTTTCGTTTGGAGTAGTGAGAGATCTCTTGGTTGTCACCCTGTGACATCTGGAATTAACTATAATCCAGAACTGGAGGGCACACCTGTGATTCAGATCTGGAGGCAGGAAGACACGCCTTTAATCTGGGCCACACCTCCGGCTGGAAGTTTATAGAAGGACAATAGAAGGAAGGGACTGTGCACCTGCTTGTCCTTGCCTTGTCAGCACATCATCTCTTCCTTCACTGCATTGAAGCCTACCTCTTCGCGATTCCCACACGTACAGAAGACCGTCTGAGACGCCCAGCTTCGTGAGACGGAGCCCCTACTAGGTTCTTGGACTTTCCATTTACAGCTAGCCAGTGTTGGACTGCAGTCTGCAAATCATCCAATAAATTCTCTCTCACACACAATACACAGTGAGAGAGCGAGAGCGAGAGAGAGAGAGAGAGAGAGAGAGATTCATTCTAAAAGTTCTTGGGCCCAGCGGTTAAGAGCATTGCGTGCTCTTCCAAAGGTCCTGAGTTCAATTCCCAACAACCACACGGTGGCTCACAACCATCTGTAATGAGGTCTGGTGCCCTCTTCTGGCCTGCAGGCATATGCACAGACAGAATATTGTATACAAAATAAATGAATAAATATTAAAGAAAATAAATAAAAGTTCTGCTTGCTATCAATGATTATTGTAATGAAGTTATACCCCCTGAGGGTATAGCGGACGACCACAGCTGTATCAGGGTGAACTAGAAGGTCACACCATAATAATTTTTCATATTATTTCCACGTCTTTGAATACAATTTCAGGCATTATCTTATTTAATCTTAATCATTGTCTACCTTGAATAACTAACTCATCATGGCAGTACTAGGGCTGCTGAGGTTTATTTTAAAAATGTCATGAGACCCTTCTCAGAACAGATGTACTTGACCCAAAGACCAAGGGACCCAGATACTCCAGATCACCGAAGATAGTCCTGAGACAGTGGCCCCCGGATTAAGTGTCTCACCCCAGTGATGATTAAAGATGTAGGTAGTCGTGGGGGAAAGGAAATCAAAAGCAAAGCCTTATCAAAAGATAGTAAGGAAAAGTGAGACACTCCAGGGAGTGGGAGGGGCTCCTCAGAGAGATAAAAGTCTTTAATCTCCTTGCCAAAGGGCTTTTATAGAGGGCCAAGGCAGACACTGGAGAAACGCTGAGGTAGTTGCTATTGAGATCTCTGGGCTATCACAGGCTCACTCGTTGGAGGGCCGTACACTCTAGCCCTAGCAGGGAGATGATCATGGACTGTTCATACGCATCCAGTTCAGTCGGGGTGGAGGGAGCCCTCTCTGCCCATCTCTGGCTCCAGCTTTGTTAGTTATTAACCTTGATTGTTTGCGAGCTATCGGTCCCTTGGCTGCGTTGTATTTCTAGGACCTTGCAGGTGTTGCCTGTGCTGCTGTTTGTACTAAGCTTCTTGTTCTCACAGCTGAGACCTGGCTGTCCGCAGCTGTTCGGCCAACTCTTCACTTGTCCACGGTAGCACCAGATCATCTGGTGTTTCTTCCACCATGTAGGCTGAAAGCCTCTTAAACGTCATTTTTATAAACAATTTGGCCTGTCACAAAAAGCTTCGTGAGAAGCAGGGATATATAAAAGAACAATGGCACCTAGCGTGCAATCCCCAGGAGGGGTGGAAGCTAGCCAACCAGCCTGATGATACTGACCTTGTCTCTCAGAGCTTTCTGTTTCTTACTGGGTCTGCTCAGCTACCTCATCCCCAGCTGCAAGCTTGTTCCTCGTCCCTACTGTTTCTGGTCTGTTTTATGCTGAGATCCTTTGTAACCTGAACGCCATTCTCTGTAACATAGGTGGGCAGCCTGAGGTTGTGCTGGATAATTTTACGTCAACTTGGCACAAGCTAAAGACATCTGAGAGGAGGGAACCTCAGTTAAGAAACTGCTTCCAGGGGAGCTGGAGAGATGGCTCAGTGGTTAAGAGCATTGCCTGCTCTTCCAAAGGTCCTGAGTTCAATTCCCAGCAACCAACCACATGGTGGCTCACAACCATCTGTAATGATGTCTGGTGCCCTCTTCTGGCCTGCAGACATACACACAGACAGAATATTGTATACATAATAAATAAATAAATAATAAAAAAAAACTGCTTCCATACATAAGATGGAACTGTAGGCAGGTGGAACGGGGTTTTGTAAGAACTGTAGGCACCTGGAGCTGGGCACGTGGTGCTGGGTTCTATAAGAAAGCATGCTAATCAAGTCACGAGGGGCACGCTAGGAAGTAACTCTTCTCTGCTTCAGCTCCCGTCTTCAGGTTCCTGTCCTGGCTTTTCTCAGCGATGGACTGTTACCTGCAAGTGTAAGCTATTTCATCCTTTCCTTCCCAAGTTACTTTGGTCATGGTTTTTCACCACAGCAACGGAAACCCTAATACTGTATTTGTGTATGGGGGGGGGCGGTGCAGGAAAGAAACTGCCGACATGCCTGCTCCACGATATAGTCAAGGGGAAGGTTTTTATTGTAAATATGAGAGAGAGAACACCCAGAGGCATCTGGAAGAGCCCAGAGCAGAGAAAGTAGATTGAGCATGGCTGGCAGACTGGACACGGTCAGGCCCATCTGTGAGAGGGTGGAAGATAACCGGAGATAAAGAACAGAGAGAACAAAATGAGAAGAGAGGAGCAGGAACCAGGGTAGTGAGAACGACCGGGTTATAAGAAAGGGGGTTAGACCAGCAGGGGTGGCGCATGCCTTTAATCCCAGCATTCGGAAGGCAGAGGCAGGAGGATCCCCGTGAGTTTGAGGCCAGCTTGGTCTACAGAATTAGTTCACGGACAGCCAAGGTTACACAGAGAAGTCCTGACTCGAAATCTCCCCACCCTAATAAGAGTGAGTAACTGGTGGACAGGGAGGGCCAGATGACTGGTGTGGGGGCTTTGAAATGTATAAAGGTGCTTGTGAGTAGGGACGGAAGGAACCTGGAGGATAATGTGGACCTTGTGCTGATGGCTGCCTGCTAAGCTAAGGTGTGTTAATTGGAGAGCCATAGGTCACTTTTGCTGGAGGCAAAGGGGATAAAGTTTTGCTAGACAGAAGCCAGCTTCACAAGTTCCTGAAGAATGATGGCTTTTGTCTGATCCCCGGGAATCCTCCTATAGTCCAGACTGAGTTCATTTCTGGATCTTTGAACTATCTTTGAGTTTGGGGAATTGGAGTTTCCTTTGGACCTGACAAAGACATAGCTATAAAAAAGCTAGCTCCTCCGTCAGTAGTATCCTCTCTTGGTAGAGACAGAACTGAGGCCGAGGGAAACTTCAGCTACAGAATATGTGAGCACTAGCTAAGGCTGTATGAACGGGAAAGGATAGTTCTAGGGTGCAGGATGGGCCAAAGATTTTGTTCTTCCCGGCCCCCACCCCCATCTCATATTGTCTCTGAATTCAAAAGTTTTGTCTAAGACAATTCACAGGTATGGAAAGAGCCCGTGTTCGAAGCGCAGAAGCCGAGTTCTGTGTCTGAGTTTGCTTTTGCTAGGCTGTTTTGTTTCTGTTTTTCACTTGTTAAAGAATTGGTGGAGTAAGTCTCTAAAATTAGGTGCTGGTGAGTGGCATTTAAGGTAAAGTCTGGCGTGGAGCACACGTCTGTAACGCTTAGACTCAGCACTAGGGAGGCTGAGGCAGGAAACTTTGAGGCCAAAATAGTCTATATCTCAAGTTCCAGACCAACCAGGGCAACAGAGTAAGTCCTTATCTCAAAAAAACCAAAACCCCCTCCCCCCCCAAAAAAAAATCACAAAGAAAGTGTTGATAATGTACCCAGTTGGATGAAACTCCAGAGCCTGTTGGAGGATTTGTTCCTAAGCTCTGACTTCCTGCCAAGAAAGGCGTCTTCTCGCTCTGAGAGCTGTGGATCTTGAAGTTGCCAGCAGCCTCCAAGCGGCCTCCGGTCGTCATGGAGACTCGGCATGCCACAGCAGGCTCCGCCTTTCATCGGGCCACAAGGCGGGGCACGCAGTGACGCACGGGTGTTTTCGGAGCGGCGACGCGGTGGTTGCCGGGAGCGAGCGTCCAGCCGCCCGACCAGGAAGTGGAGGGCGGAGCGGGCTCGGCGGCCAGTGGCTGGACGCCCCTCGGTAGGTCGGCGCTGGGCGTGCGCGCGGCGGCGGGGGCCGCGGACGAGGGGCGGGAAGCGGAGCCGCGGTGGGCGGCCGGGCTGCCGGGCGGGTGTGCGTGCGGCCGAGGCGGAGGCCGGGAGGCAGCGCGGGCTGCGGGCGCTGAGGTAGGAGCCGCGGTGGCGGGCGAAGCGGCGAGTCCCCCGGGAGACGCGGCTTCCGAAGGGACGCGCGTGGACGCCACACCGCCGCCGAGCGGGTTCGCCAAGCCGAACACCCCCGAAAGGGGCTCGCTTCCAGCCAGCTTTGTCTTTTAGGCCGGAGGTCCAGAAGGCAAACTTTTGGGTTGGAAAGCGGGAAGATTCCCGGTGGGCGAACGGGTTGTGCGGCCCCTGGACCCCCTAAGTTTACGTTAGCAGGCGAGCGCGGCGTGTGTAGAGTAGAAGTGGGGGGACCACGGCGTCCCCTCCCGACTGGCGTCTGCCCTGCCTTTTCTAATGCTTCTGAACTTGAGTTGGGTGTTTTCTGCGGAGTCGGGAAGCATTTTCCAGATCCGGACGCTTCGGTCCGTTTCTTGGTGCGCGCTGGTGCCAGGGACACCCGGGAGGCGCGGGCCAGCAGAGAAGGCAAAGATAGGCTGAAAGATGGTAGGTTCTGGGGTGGAAAGAACTGGGCAGTGGAGCCTGAAGATGTTCAGTTTTACCTTCTCAGTATCTGTGCCCTGTGAAACGTCCCAACTCTCAGTTGGGTATCCTGTTTGGTGCTTTTGATTGCCCAAAATAATGAAAAGTGGACGTGAAATTTAATTTCTCTGCCACACGGGTTAGCTCGCAGATGCTGCAAAAGGAGGGAAAGTTAGCTGGAACACGAAAGAGTTAGCTGCTCGTTCTGGGTGCCTTTGTTGGTACCACATAGGTCGCTTTTGTCTTAGAGTCCTTTCCGGGTGGTTTCGAACTCTTGATCTCTTCCAGCGGTGATCTTAGTTGTGCTTTTCCAGTTCAGGTTTTATTTGTTAAAGTTAGGGATAGCGATAGCACTAATGCCCAGTCTTTAGAGCTGTGGGCTTTGTGTACTGTTAAGTTTTTGTAAATTGTACAGCTTCGAGCTGTCTTAAGGTCTTTATTAAAATCACCTGCCCTTACTAAGTAAAATAGAAATGTGCCCTGTTTTAGGAGTTGCAATCTGCCTGTTTCCTGTCGTCTCACTTGGGAAGTTTTTCTTATTCTTGTTTTCACACTTTTCCTCCTCCCAAGAGTCCTACCTTCCTCACTTGCATATTTATAGTTGTTATTTCTTACCAAATACAACCAGAATAACAATTACTCTTGGGGGGGAAAAAAAACTTCCTAACACTTTCTCACTTTTGCAGTTGAGCCCAACAGGTACAACATTTGACAGCCTCCCTCCCCGCCAAGGAACCGAGTTTAGCCTGTAGATTGTTATTACCCAGATTTCGGGATTGAACCTGAGAGAAGCAGCTGTTTTACTTAGACCAGGAAATCGTCAACTCATGTGTTTCTTATGTTTTTCCTTTTTTCTTTCTTTATTTCCCCTTCTCTCTTTCCCCTCCCTCCCTTCTCTCTGCCTTCTCTCATCAAGATTAAATCTGAGGCTTCGTGAATGCCCATCACAAGCTACTTACTGTTAAGCTGTTTCTCCAGTCTCCATCTTACTGTTTGTTTCTTTTCTTTTTCTTTCTTTCTTTTTTTTTTATTTTGAAGTGGGGCTTCTGCTGTGTGTAGCTCTGGTTGTCCTGGGACTCTGTAGATTAGGTGCTGCCCTAAACTCAGAGGTCACCTGCCTCTGCCTCTTCAGTTTGCTGCGATTAAAGGCCTGTGGCACATCTTATCTTCCTGGTTTTGTACCCCGTGCAGCATATGGAACCAGTTAGGATTCTTCAGCTTCCCTGAAGATGCGGAAGCAATAGTTATTCAGTAAAAACTGAATTTGGGGTTATGATGTGTTCCCAGGCTTAGCACTATGTTGTATGATGCCTAGCTCCCAATCCCTAATGACATCACAAGGGCACCATTGGTACTGCATTGTGTACTGGGTTGCTAGGCATTTATGTTCAGGATGTATTAAATGCATTCTCAACTTAAAAAATGTCTTATCCGGTATAACCCCAGTGAAAAGTCAGGGATCCTCTGTATAGCTGTCTTTCTCTTCCTTTCTGAACAGTAGTGTGAAATTCAGTCATAGGGGCAGGTATGAGCTTTTCTGAGACCCTCTGCAGGGTGCTAGGAAGAGCTGAGAAAAGAATTTTTCTAAGATTCTTGGTGATTAAACCAGGCGGCTTGGTGGTGCACACCTTTAATCCCAGCACTTGGGAGGCAGAGGCAGGCGGATCTCTTGAGTTTGAGGCCAGCCTGGTCTACAGAGGTAGTTTCGGGACAGGCTCCAAAGCCACAGAGAAACCCTGTCTCGAACCCCCCCCCCCAAAAAAAAAGTTCCTTGGTGATTCTTCTGGTTGTGTTGAGATTGCGTAAAATTGCTGAATTTTATAACTGGGAAGGAGGAAAACAAAATGATCATTTAGGTCTATGTCCTTCCAAATCAGGATTTTTCTTCCAGATTTCTTCCAAGGATTCCCTGTGTGCCCCTCAACCCCCCCCCCCAATGTCTAACTTGGTCCTAGTTTCCTAGAATTCTCTATGTAGACTAGCTAGAACTCTGCCTGCTTCTGCCTCCAGAGTGCTGAGATTAAAGGCATGCACCACTGTGCCTAGCTGCTGTAGATGTTTTAAATAC
Organism: Alexandromys fortis; assembly: GCF_014885135.2. Lineage (NCBI taxonomy): Eukaryota > Metazoa > Chordata > Mammalia > Rodentia > Cricetidae > Alexandromys > Alexandromys fortis. Next base: position 8,723,118 of record NW_026067936.1, read on the forward strand.
TTTAACCCAGCTTCCTTAGTTAATAAGAGTACACTGGTTTCTAAGCTACAACATTTTATTTATAGCAGCTCTGATTCCCTCCTGCCCTCCCTCCCTAAATTTGCTTCCTAGTTCTGTCCAGATTTTTGTTTCTAGAGCACTGGTCCATAGCAGAAATAATAATGTGAGCTCCAAGTGTGAGCCATATTTGTAATTAAAATTTGCGTGTTTGTGGTGCTGGGATTCTGTCAACTATACTATATCCCCAGCCAGAGACAGTGACAGAGATGCACCGAGAGATGGAGTCAGAGAAACAGAGACAAAGACACAGAGGTGTGTTTATATAAATATGTTTGTATGTGCGTGCAAATTATTTATTGCCATTAAATTACAAATCTGAGTTTATGCACTGTGGCGAACACTGGTAATTTTCATCACTGGAGGTCATGTGTGGGCGTGTGGCTAACTGAGGGATATACTGCAGTCATTAAGGAAAAAGTCAAGAAAGTTTAGTACTTAATTTACAAAACTTTGTTCCCTTTGATTTTTATTGTACAAGCTCCAATAGATAATATACATATTTGTACAGATGACTGCATATAAAAATATCAGTTAAGATTATTAAATTAGTCGCATATTTTGGACTGCTCTAAAGACAGCTGCTAGTGCTGATAAGGCAGCCGAGAGTTGGTGTGGGATTTCTTGGCTTTTTACAGAGTTGGCAAGGTTATTAAACAGAGCATTTTGTGTTTTTCAGCAAAACTATCTGCTGATCTGTGGCTTGGCAGAAGTGGCTGGGACACAGTCCCTTCCCGATCTGGCTCTTGCTTTGCTAGAGAGGGACTCTCTGTTCCTCTTTAGTTGATAAACTGTTCAACTTCATTTGTTACATGACAAAATCAGAAGCCGGGTTCCAGGTTGTACCTTGTAGGCAAATCTCATGAATCTCAAAGTATAGCAACAGGATGAAAGTCATCCACCCACTGATAATCTCTGGAGACTTCTAAATGTCATTGATGGCCGGAATGGGGAGACCCAGTTGGCAGCTGGGTCCGCCAGCTTACTCATGAGATAGTCCGGGAAGGACTTGTGCACCTCTACTCCAGCCGGGGTCATGCCACTCGAGGTGCAGCCACTGCTCTTCAGACCAGTGACACTCTGTATATTTTTAAAAAGTAAAAATTGGTGAAATTGGACTGAGTACCACTTGAGGTATAGCTGCTATATCGCTTTAAAAAGTAAAATTTGGACTGAGGGGATGGCTCAGCAGGTAAAAATGTGTGCAGTGCAAGTCTCGGGGCTTAAGTTTACTCCCTAGAACCTGCAAAGAGCTGGATGTTGTGTCTGGGTAGCTGTCATCTATAATCCTATTTACTCCAACATCAAGACAAGAGGTGGAGACAGGATTGCTCTGAAGCTCCCAGGCAGTTGCTGTGAAGTATACAGAGTGGCAGGAACAAGAAAGAAGGTGGAAAGCAAGAGCAGATTCCTCAGAGTTGTCTTGTCCTCAGCTTCCACACACATAATGAAGGCTGTGTACTCATTCTTACATTTATGAACATGAGCTGGCATGCACACACAACAATACATTTTTAAATAATTAGTGAAATATATTATTAAAAATATCTAAAAATACTCACACATGCAATTAATACAGGGCATCTCCTTTGTACTTACAGGGTTCTTTAGGTGTCAGGTCATAAGGTTTGTGTGCGTGTGAGCCTGTTTTGGAGACAAGGCCCTGTGTTAGCCCATGCTGGCCTTGGGCTATCCAGCTGAGAATGACCTTGAACTTCCTGTCCACCTCAAGAGTGTTGGGTTACTGACCTGCATCACTACATCCATTGTTAAAGCTGGTGATGGTGTCGCACGCCTTTAGTTCCAGTACTTGGGAGGCAGAGGCAGGCGGATCTCTGTGAGTTCGAGACCAGCCTGGTCTACAGAGCTAGTTCCAGGACAGGCTCCAAAACTACAGAGAAACCCTGTCTCGAAAATCAAAAACAAAAACAAAAAAACCAAACAACAAAAAAAGGATTTAACTCAGGACCTTGTGTGTGTGCTAGGCTAGCACTGAACCAACAGCTACATCCCCAGCCCTGCAGTCTTGATATACTTAAGTGAGGTCTAACTAGCACACGTCACCTGTAGGTCATAGTTAATCGCTGTCTTGGGCAGCATAACTGCAGGGCTTTGGAGAATAGTCATGTTTTACTGACCTCACTACTGCCTAGTGCATCATTTTTTTAAAAAAAAAGTGAGTAAATATAAATGTTAGCAAATTAAAAGATCATTTTGTAGGGACTAACTTGCCAAGGTCTGTAGACTTGGCATGCAGGTTTGAGTCTTCGGAATTTATATTAAAGATGTGTTTGTTTTTATAGCATTATGGATCCAAGCCTGTTGAGAGACCGAGAGCTCTTCAAAAAAAGAGCTCTTTCCACCCCTGTGGTAGAAAAACGTTCTGTGCCTTCTGAGTTGCCCTCTGCCTCATCCAAGAAGAAGAAAGCAAAAGTTGAACATGGAGGGACATCAGGCTCTAAACAAAATGCAGGTGAGTAGAATTGTCTTAGGATTGTTGGTTTCATTTTTCAGGTAGCTAGTAGTAGCAAGTTAAGTTCATTTGTCTGTTTATTTTAATCCTTTTTTTAATTGACTTTATTGAGCTATGCATTTTTCTCTGCTCCCCTCCCTTCTTCTCCCCTCCCCTTCCCTTAAACCCTCTTCCCGTGGTCCCCATGCTCCCAATTTACTCAGGAGATCTTGTCTTTTTCTACTTCCCATGTAGATTAGATCCAGTATATCTTTCTTAGGGTCCTTGTTGTTGTCTAAGTTCTCTGGGATTGTGAATTGTAGGCTGATTTTATGTCTGAAAGCCACTTATGAGTGAGTACATGATATTTTTGTCTTTCTGGGTCTGGGTTACCACACTCAATATGATTTCTAGATTTTGCCAGCAAATTTCAAGATGTCGGGTTTTTTTTTCTGCTGTGTCGTACTCCATTATGTAAATGTACCACATTTTCCTTATCTATTCTTCGGTCGGGGGCATTTAGGTTGTTTCCAGATTCTGGCTATGACAAACAAAGCAGCTATGAACATAATTGAGCACATGTTCTTGTGGTATGATTGAGCATCCTTTGGGTATATACCCAAAAGTGGTATTGCTGGGTCTTGAGGAAGGCTGTTTCCTAATTTCCTGAGAAGTCGCCATACTGATATCTACAGGGGCTATACCAATTTGCACTTCCTCCAGCAATGCAGGAGTGTTCCCTTTATCCCACACCCTCTCCAGTATAAATTGTTATCAGTGTTTTTGATCTTGGTTATTCTTACAGGTGTAGGATGGAATCTCAGAGTTGTTTTGATTTGCATTTCTCAGGTTCAGTTTATTTTTGAGACAGGGTGTCTGTGGAGCTCAGGTTCAGTTTATTTTTGAGACAGGGTGTCTGCTCTGGAACTTCTATGTAGATAATCCCACAGAGATGCCTACCTCTGCCTCCTGAGTGCTGAGATTTAAGACTTGTGCTATTACATAACCTAGTAAGTTTAATATTCTTAATGAGTTTTAGATTCATCATTAAATATAAAGGATGAAATTTAAGTCCTTACTATGTTTATAGTAGTCTCATGTTTTAAAAATTAGGATATTAACTTTTTAAAAATAAAAGTATCAGGGCTGGAGAGGTGGCTCATTGGTTAGGAGTACTGGCTGCTCTTCAGGTGGACCTGGGTTTGATTCCCAGAACCCACATAGCAGCTCACAAATGCCTATAACTCTGGTTCCAGGGGATCTAACAGCCTTTTCTGGCCTCCGGGGGCACTGCATGCAAGTAGTACACAGATACATGCAGGCAAAACATCCGTGCACATAAAACTAAAGAGGAAGAACGCATACAGTTATGTACAGGGAGAAGGGGTAAAGCAAAACCAGAACAAAAACTTTATTGAGGTTTGCCTTATATAACCCACAATTGTAGTGATATAGTGTAAATATTTTTAGTAAATACGGAACAACTATCACTCCTGTTCTAGACCATTTCCGTCATCCCTCAAAGGACTGGCAGGTGCTCATTTGCAGTGACTTCTGACCCCAGACCCAGATAACCAATAATATACTTGCTGTCTACATATTTGTCTTTTCTGGACAATTGCTATATGTAGACTTACATAGACAGTGATCTTTTATATGTGGCTTCTTTTAATGTTTTTTATGTTTATCCATTTTATTGGGTGAATCAGTACTTTATTGCCAAAGAGTATTCTTTGTTGTATGGATGTATCACCACTTGCTTATTTAATGGTTGAGGGGGTGTGAGATAGGATTTTGCTATGTAGCCCAGTCTGGCTTGAAGTTCACTAGGTGGGTCGGGGTAGTCTCACATGCAATAATTCTCCTGCCTCTGCCTCCTAAGTGCTTTTATTTCTACTGAATACAGAACTCAGGAATGGAGTTTCTGGATAATGTGAATTTATGTTTAGCTTTTAAGGAAACTGTCAAAGTATTTTAGTCTTATGATGAATGCTTTAACCCCTGTGTGGTGTTGGGCCCTATATAGGGGTTACTTGAATACAAAAACTGCATTATCTTGGTAGTGGATCTGACAACCTAGGCAGTTACTTGATAGCTTACATGGAAAGTATATACAGAATGGATACCCATGACCCAGGACGGACAGAGCAAGACAAAGATTCATCATCTTATTCAGAATAGTAGTTTAAAACTTAAATCTTAGCCCAAGACAGTCCTTTATTAACCAATGGTATTCACAGCATACAGAGGGGAATCCCACATCAGTTCCTGGCTACATAGTATTTTTTATATTTAGGTTATTATTAGTATTATCATTATTTTGAGAAATGATGTTACTGTAGTACAAGGCTGGCCTGGAACTTACTGTGTAGCCAAGGCTGGTTTTGATACATGACAGTCTTTCTGCCTCTGTCTCCTGACTGGGAGCGAAGAGGTGAGCCACCATGTCCAGCTTTGTATTTATGTTAGTTAGGAAAATGTGAAAAAGGTAATGCTTCCTGGAAAAGTGATTTTGTGCTGCAAATTAGTGTTCTTTGAAATTAATAGATTTCTGCTCCCTTTTCTTTACATAGTTATGTACAAAAAGTCGTCCCATCAATAGTGGAGATGAAATAAAAAGAAGAAGAAACAGCCCCTGCAAACCCTAGCACTCTCCACGATTGTGTAAAGACTTCCTAGGGAGGACACCCCCACCCCCACTCTCCTTACTTAAATAAGGAACTGATTGTCAGAACAAAGAATGTATACTACTAAGGAGTTTTATTAGGGTTATTTACAAGAGCAGAAAGGACTCAGCTGCATCACCAAAGCTGGACACCTAGTAGGCACCTCCACTGGCTGAGGATTGTCCTTTCCAGATGGCTCAGCTGGTCTCTGTTCCCAGAGGTTTGTCTGAGTGTGACTTAGCAGCCTGTATATATTGGTGTGTTTATATATTCTTGGAGAGGTAGAGGCGTAGTGAATCTGAGATTTTACGTTTTAACACTTATTTTTATGTGTATGAGTGTTTTGCCTACACGTGTGTTTGTATATTCTTGGGAAGGGAGAGGCCTAGTTTCAGGGACTAGTGAGGCTGTGTTGACTTGTTTGCTTCCTATCTTGAGCTTCCCTGCAGGATGTAATGTTTAACTTCCAGGAAACTGCTGCTCAGCCACGATCCTCTAAACATGCCAGTTATTCTGCATTTGTCTTCAGTCTTTGTGTGTATAAACTTAAAATAGCATCTGTTATGTTAACTAATTAGAACTGGGGTGGCTCAGTTGGTAAAGTGCTTTCTGTGTAGTCAGGAAGACCCGAGATTGGATTCCCAGCACCCATATATAAAGTGGGGTGCAGCCAGTGCTGCGGAGACAGACAGTATGATCCCTAGGGATTGCTGGCCAGCCACTCTTGCCAATCAGCAAGCTCCAGGTTCAGTGAGACCATTTAAAAAAAAAAAAAAAGGTGGAGAGCGGTGGAGGACGACATCTGCTGTCCTCCTGTGGCCTCTGCACCGCACATGCACACTTCTACCAACACATATGCACAAAATAAAATGTTAAAGTTCAGAATTGATTTTTTTTTTCACTTCAAATATAAAACACTATTTTGTTTTGTAATAGTATTAAGTGGCCTTGTAATCCAGTAAAATGACTTGGTATATTTAGTAAAAGGTATTTTCATTTTTTGTTAATATTGGAAATAATCTCTGTCCACTGAGCTTCTTTTTTATTTTTACCTTATTGCAGTATAGGGTTTGAACCCAGGGTATGCAGGGTTCTCAGCCCCAGCTGCTTGCTTGTTTGCTTTTTCAGAGTGAGTCTGTTTTTTTACATTTTTTTTAAACATTTTTCCATGTATGAGTGTCTTGCCTGTATGTATGTATGTGTATCAGATGCATGCAGTGTCTGCAGAGAACAGAGAAGGGTAATGGATCTCCTGGAGCTAGTGTTACATGGTTGTGAGTTACCGCGGAGATGCTGGGAACTAAATGCAGATCCTCAGAGAGCAGCAAGTGCTCTTGACCTAGCCATCTCTCTAGCTCCTTTTCATTTGCTTTTTAAGATCTACTTAAATCTCTTTTTAATGATTATTTTTGTGTATAGGTGTTCTGCCTTCATGTATGTCCATGCACCACATTCGTGGCTGGTGCCTGGGGAGATTGGAAAAGGCCATTTGATTGAGCTGTAGTCACAGATGTGAGCTTCCCTTTGGGTGTTAGGAATTGAACCTAGATCCTCTAGAGGAGCAACAAATGTTCTTAACTACTAAGCTATCTTTCCAGCCCCTAATGTAGTTTTTAAAAATAGCTTATATTTTTAATTTAGTCCATTAGAATAATGGATTTCATTATTACATTTTTATGCACAGATAAGGATGATTTATTCTGAGATAATTACCTGAAGTAAATTTGTAGCTGCTGTTTATAGCCTAAAGGTAGTTTAATGATTTTTTTAAGATTTCCTCATATGTAATAGCAAAGCAGTATTAAATTTGTAAAATATATTATCTACATAGCCATTGGTATATCAAGAAATAAAATGGTCTGGAGAGATGTATCATCTGTTGAGAGCACTTGCTTAATTCTCTGGATGCATATGGCAGTTTAGTTAACTCTAGTTCCACAGCATATCACAGGTATATCAAGAAATAAAATGGTCTGGAGAGATGTATCATCTGTTAAGAGCACTTGCTGTTCTTGCAGAGAGGAGCCAGGCTTAATTCTCTGGACGCATATGGCAGTTTAGTTAACTCTAGTTCCACAGCATCTTATGCCCTCTTCTGGCCTGTATGGGCAGCAGGCACATAGGTAGTGCGCATAAACACAGGCCGAACATCCATACGCATAAAATAAAAAACGAACATAAAAGGAAACTTCTTTCCTTCCTTTCGTCCTTTGCCTTTCCTCTTTCCTCTTTCCTTTCCTTTCCTAAGCCAGGTCCTGCTGGCCTTGGTCTTGTGGCAGTCTCTGCGTCTGCTGGGATTACAGGCGTGTGCACCACACCTGGCATAAAACTATCACATTTTTTTTAAGAGTGTGTGCACACTTGTGCCATGGAATGTGTGTAGAGGCCAGAAGTCAACTGCAGGTGTCTTTCATTGCCTTTCTTCTAGAAACGGTGTCTGTAGCCCAGCTAGCCAGCCCGTGAGCTTCAGGAGGGCGTCCTGTCTTTGCTATACGAGTGCTGCAGTGCAGCCTTGAGCTGCCGGCTTTCTGTGGGTTCAGAGGACCCGAATTCATTGTCTTATGGCTAGCGCTTTACCCCACACTGCCTCAGTTCTGTAGGTGTTGAGTGTCTCTAATACTATCATTAGAGCAGGGTGGGGCTTGGTGGGTAGTGTAAACCTGAATCCCAGTATTCGAGGGAATGTAGGTCAGCTTGGGCTGCATTTCAAAATGAACAAAATAAAAAAACCTCAAATCCCCAGTATACATCATTACTCTGTCAGCCCTAACAAAAGCTTTTCACCTTTCTTTGCACTTTTCTGCATTGAGTATGTTTAGGTCTTGATAGCTTGAATAGCAGAAGTAAAAATAATCAGCTGGGTGGCGGTGCACCTCTTTAATCCCAGCACTCAGGAAGTAGAAGCAGGTGGATCTGAGGTTGAGGACAGCCTGGTGTACATAGAGAAACCCTAACTCAAAAAAAAAACCCAAAAGTAAATAAGTAAATATATGTCCTTAGTCAGTTTTAAAGTACTAGATTTCTAGCACTTGGGAGGCAGAGGCAGGCGGATCTCTGTGAGTTCGAGACCAGCCTGGTCTACAGAGCTAGTTCCAGGACAGGCTCCAAAGCCACAGAGAAAGCCTGTCTCGAAAAACCAAAAAAAAAAAAAAAAAAAGTACTAGATTTCTAAAAAGTAGGGGCTCTGTGCCTGTGATCCCATCATTTTGAAGACTAAGGCAGGGTGGACTGCGTATCAAGACTCTCTCATCCCTTTCTCCTGCCATAACAAAGGGGCTCTGGAGTGGAAATGTCCTCCCCACCCCCACCCCAGAAAGGGTTTCTCGGTGCAACAGCTTAGGCTGTACCAGAACTCACTGTGTACCAGGCTGTCCTTGAACTCAGATCCGCCTGCCTCTGCTTCCCAAATGTTGGGATTAAAGGCATCTACCACCGTTGCTGACCCAGGAATGTTTTACTCTTGACTTAGAGGCACATTTTAAGTAGGATTTTGCTACTGAAGCACTTTTTTAAACCTGTGTGACTAGGCACAAGTTACTTATTTTAGCAGTTAGCTCTTAGTTTTTAGTTTGCCTGGAAATGGGAACACTGCTGCACAGTGTTCCCAGTAGTGCATGCTGGGAATAGTTCATCTAGTTTCGAGATGCTGTATTAAGTAGACTGGTAAGTTCCTGTTATGAACTGTGTATTTAATGAAGGACACACACACAGAAGTGCACACTTCACTTGTTTTCTACTAGAAATCTTGTGGACATTCAAAGTCAGAAACAATTTTGTTGAAACGATTGGCTTCAGGAAATTTTCATTTTCCTCAGACGAGGCAGAAGGCTGTTTTTAAAGCTTTTGTTCCTCCTCTGAGAAGGGCTAGACCACCTCACTGTCACGTTTTCTGATGTTGTTCATCATACTCCTGAGAGGGTTCGGCTCGCTCTTCAAGTCCTTCACGGTTTTGTTCTTGGCGCAGCAGCAGCAGTCGAGGGCTTCGTAGAGGAAAGCCAGCACAGCTAAGGACACCACAGTAAAGATGAACACGAGCAGGATGACAAAGCAGGCAGTGTTCCAGTTGTCATGGAAAGGGTAGATGGTTTGGACTTGAAAGCCGAGGTACTGATAAACGGAGGTGGTGGTCTCATTCCAGTGGCTAGAAGCCATCCTTGAGGCCTCCTTTATGGGTGTTTGGAGTCTGCCAAAGGGAGAAAGTGAATTAGAGAGCCAAATACAGATTTGTGCGCTCAGATCTCAACACTAAAGTTCCTTAGTAACTTTATAGTAACTTGGACTTTAGGTATGATCTAACAAAATTAATGACTGAATTATGGTTAATTTTTTTTGTGTTTATGCTAACTAGTAAATTATACCCTAGTTTTTGTGTATTTCTCTTATTAGATAATACTTAACACACACACAGAGAAAATTTACATATGGAATTCATTGCTGATGAAGGGTGAGCAACTGCCAGCTTGGAGCTTGACTGAAACAGTGGTCAGTGAGCAAGTACCTGTGGGAAGGCTTGTCATTACCCTTCAGGTGCTTCTTGCCTTTTGGTTTAGGGTGTTTCCTATTGTCACTCTGTCAACTTCGGTCTGAATCTAGAAATTGTAGCTGAATACAAAATAACAAAAAGAAAAGCCCATACTGACAGTTTTCAGTATGAGGATAAAATAAAGTTTTAGACTTAAGTAGCCTGTGAGGTGATGTTACTGTTGGTTATTACTAATGTTAATTAGTTCTGTATATAATAGTCTATACATAGTTAATTTCTTCAAGTAAGATAAGTGGCCCATGGATAGTAATGTTTAAAGGGGATACATTTAGTGCTGGCGGGATGGCTGAGGAGGTGAAGATGCTTGCTGCGTAAGTCCAGTGACCTGATGTGATCTCCAGGAGCTGCGTGGAATAGAACTGGACCTCCATGGCTTGTGAAGTGCACCCATGAAAATGGAATCAGTTTTTAAAAAGCAGATAAATTTAACTCTAAGAAGTGTGAATTAATTTCTTCAAGTAAGCTAGTGATTTAAATTTGTTTTTATGCTGCTGGGCTCCTTCCTTGACCCCTATTTTTGTTTTTGTTTTGTTTTTAAACTTTTATAGTTCATGGTGGTCTTAAATTTGGTATGTAGCTGAGATTGGTTCTTGTATGATTTCTTTGCCTCCTTAGAGCTGGGACTATAATAAAGCGCACTACTATCCTTGCTAATTTTAGTATTTTTGTAATTCTGTTGACCTAATACTTGTTATACCTTATATGAGAATGTGAGGATTAGAAATTTGTTAGTATAGAAATATTGTAATTTTTCTTTTCTTTTTTGAGATAGGGTCTGGCTCTGTAGTCTTGGCTGGTCTGGAAGTCACTCCATGGATCTGTTGCACACCCTGCAGAGTGCATTCTTATGGAAATGCCTTGTACTCTATGGTACCATTGCCGGTGTTAAGTGATACCTTTTATGCTGTGATGTGGCTGCCCTGATAGACTGATCCATCTTTCGTGTTGTCGATGATTCTTAGTCTAAACACCGTGAACACAAATGTACAAGTACTCGGAAATGTGGTTAGAGACAAAGTTTAGGGGTGTGGGTAGCTGTGGGATATATGTGTCATAGCTAGGTTCTTTTGCCCCGTCTCCTTTAATAAAAGCGCATGAAGTATGAGCATGCTCCCATGTAACTTTAAAATACTCATCTTTTGCTGCATCTTGAAGATTTATGACACTAGTTTAATGTGAATATTTATGCAAGGAGATGCCTGGGATCCCAGCATTCATGGGGCTGAGGTAGGAGGTAGAAAATTTAGGATCAGTGAACTACAAAGCCAATTCCTTTTTCATCCCTACCATTACTTAGAAACTTATCGAGCCAGATGCTTAAATTTTACTTAGGTTGTCTTTTGAACAAAATGCAATTTGAAATCATGTTCAAATTAAAATATTTACCTGGACAAAGGAGCATTTTCTCTGGTTTCAGTGTGAGGACTTGGTAAACATGTTGCTTTTATGTTAACATGAATTAGTTTTCACATTCTTGGTTTTTTGAGACAAGGTTTCTCTGTGTAACTCAGCAATGTTGGAATTAAAGGTATGCACCACCACCACCAGACTTCAGATTCTTTTTGAAGAGCAGAGGTAATAGTGATGGAAAGAAGACCCAGACTTGAGGAAACTAAAACCGGAGGAGTTGTTTGTGCCAGGAGAGCGAGCCCTCTGCCACTGCTCTATACCTCACCCTGGCAGTGTACCTTACTTACTTGTGAGAATTGATAGAGTGAGTGTGCCTGCAGTGACCATGGGATAGCAGTGTTTACCAAAGGCATGTGTCTAAGCAGTTTAGAAAGGAGTATCTATGAGTGGTGGTTTGAGTAAGAATGGCCCGCATAGGCTCCTATATTTGAATGTTCAGTCCCTAGGGAGTGGCACTATTTGAAAAGTTTAGGAGGTATGGCCTTATTTGAGGAAATGTGTCCCTGGGAGTTTCAAAAACCCATGGGAGGCCCAGGATCAGGATGTAGCGCTCAGCTCCTGCTCCAGTGCACCAGAGTTGCCATGAAATGGTCTCTCCCCAGCAACAGAGCAGAGACTAAGATAGTATGTTCCAGGCTTATGTTGTATGTTACGACATTTTTGCCACTTTCGACAGTGATAAAACTGAAGTCAAAACATTCATGCTTTAGTTAGCTTCTATACATGTCTGGAACAAGTAAACCTGTGTGATAGACATCACTTCCCACCTTCAGTTTGATGTGTATTCTTTCCGAGTATAGAAGAGCTCTAGTAATTTTTGTTTGTCCAATTTCATTGACTAAATTTATTGGTAGTGGATTTGGTGTAATTAAGCACCCCAAAAAAGTACACCATCAAGATTTCCTATTCTAGATGAAATTTTCCCAATTAAAATTAAATTTGTATCAAGGAAATGCTGTAAACATGTTAGAAAACAGAAAATGATTAAAAATAGAAACAGTATGAGAGTTTTGTACTTGGTAGATCTTCCCTTTATAATTTTATTACAGGAACGGGAAACCTTAATCACAGTTTTTAGGTAGGTTTTATTTTTATGTTTTTGCTATGTTCCCTTTCCCTATTTGCTTTTTACAGAAGGTCCCAGTGGCGTATTTATGGGGATAGTCTTGTGGTTTGGGGACCCTGGATCACCAGATTAGAAATTATGATTTAGCTCTATTTATGGTAAAAACTTGTAAACTGAATTCTGTTCTCTGGTTCCCTTAAGTACATCACTGTGAAATAGATCTGTTGATCATAACAGCTGTTAGCTGGAGAGCAGCTCATTGATTCGTGCTCTGAGGCTCTGAGGTAGGGTGCACTTGAGGGATGGTTTGGTGAACAGTAATAGACCTCCACTTACGCTAATTATAGATCTACTCTACAAAGACGTAGGCTGCTATGACTGTTAAAACAATTTGAAATTTTAGGGTGTAAGTTAACAGTTATTTGTCGTTGTTTTTATATTATTTGGCTCTCATCTTTTGTATAGTAAGCAAGAAAGGCTTCTAGGTAATTAACCCTGCTGTGCTGAACCTGAGATCTAGTGTCTTGTTACAGCAGCCTTTTGAGTTTTTCCAGAGACACTGTTTGTGTAACCTGAATGCTGATGAAGAAACAAAGGAATAGAAATTATGAAAAGCAGAAGAAAAAAACTAAGCCTTAGTAGTAAATATACTTACAAGGTAAAAAGGTGAAAGTTGGATATTTAGGTGTTGAGTACAGTGTATCATGGAGAGCTAGCATCTACTAAAGGTTTTCATCTTCAGATATTATTTACAGAAATTTGGTCGATTACTCTGAGCCAGGAGAATAATTTTACTGCCTAAAATTACTGTTCTTCCTTAACCAGCTCGTCTTAGGACACATTTAATTTTAAGATATAGTTTAACAAAAAGATTGAATTTGTATGTATCTCAATACCAGCTTAAGAATAATTTAAAGTTTTTGTGTGGCTTATAATGAAAGGATATTTAAAAGATTTTTGTGTTATAACATGGTTTGTATTATGATAGGATAGATTTTACTGTAGGGAAATATTTTAATTAAGATGTTGGAAATCTGATGTTCTATAATTTATAGTATATACATAGTATATTATTCTATGCTTATAGCATAATACAACACATAATGATACATGTTAAAGTGTTTTTATATAAAAATTATAACTGGTTTTTTCTTGGCATTCTCTGCATTAGTACTCAAAGTCAAATATAAAAAATCAGAATTATCTTCTCATTTGTTAAAATATATGCTTTTTTATAACTGCTTTTTACCAGCTGATATAATTTGTACATATAATCAGAAAGCTTTAGCCGAAGATTTGCTATTATTCAATATTTTTTTCTTTTGAGAAACATCCTTTGTTAAGACAGACCGGACTTCTGAAATGAATTTGCTTTTAGAAAATAAAATTAGCAAAGGCCCAGGTTAACATCAAATGCTTTTGTCTTACTTAAGGTCTGGATAAATGAGATTAGTAGAAAATGTAATGAATTTTCCATTAAGATACAGATGGTAAGGATGCTTATCAAATAGCATAGGGCAGCCGTCATTTTCATGATAAAATCCTACCAAATAATGGGTTAATACATTGCTTTTACATTTTCTGAAGGCATAATGCTTTCTGTTTATTTTCATGGTAAAATATTTTCCTGCTGCTTCATAAGGATATGGACTACTGAATAAAAAGGATCAAATAAGCCTACCTCTTGTCTGGAAGGATGCTGTGGAAGCGATGGTATCGTCTGTTTGTAATGCAGTCTAGTGCACAGCCAAGATGGAGCTGTGCTTCTATTGGTTGGACGCGTAAAGCAGCTGACAGTTTCCTCCGTGCTCATTTGCATAAAGACCTGCCACCCCGAGGAACAGGTCATTCATAAACTGGATAGAGCTGTCTGGGGTATCAGCTGCCACCTCCTTTTTAAAATTTCTTTTGTCTTTATGCTGATTTTTTTCACAGAAACAGATTGGGTTTTTTTTTTTCTATAAAATTTCACATCCCTCTGTTAGTAGTTCAGTGCCAGAGCAAGAATATGGTCTCCAGAGGCAGTTACCTAGGAAATGCAGCCCAGGTTAAGCATGTTGGTGAAATGTTAACAGGAAATGTATGTAAAATCTCATAAATAAGTTTAAAATTAACATATTTTTTCAGTATATTCTCAAGTCTTGACTTCTGGGATTATGGACGCATAGTGCTTATATTTGGGAGAAATCTTGAGGGAACAGAAATAATGTTTTAGTTCTTTAAGTTATAGTAGAGTTTAGGTGGGCAGGCTTTTTTTCTAAAATTTAAGATACAACTTTTATGTTTTAGTTGGGTCTAGTGCAACTGTCTGTTCATTGTTATTTTAGTTATGGTGGTAGGAGTTTGGCCTAATCAAAGCAGAATCAAGATTTATTTTTAATTCAAGGAGTGATCCTTTTTTAATTTTTAAAAATTAAAAAATTTTTTTTAGCGTACTGGTGTTTTGACTGCGAGGTACAATCCTCTAGATTTGGAGTTACAGATAGTTGTGAGCTGCCATGTGGATGCTGGGAATTGAACTCAGGTCCTTTGGAAGAACAGCCAATGCTCTTATCCTCTGAGCCATATTTCCAGCTCAAGGAGTAGCTTTTAAAAGAGGGAGAGCTGGGCATGGTGGTGCACACTTTTAATCCCAGCACTTTAGAAGCAGAGGCTGGCCCAGTCTGCATAGTGAGTTCTAGACTACATAATGAGATTCTGTCTTAAAACAAACAACAACAATAAATCAGCAAAAATCAAACAAAAACAGCTGGAGACTGGGTAAATCCTTGCTACATAGACTAAAAAAATATTTAGATAAATCATTCCATTAGTCTCTGGCACTGTAAAGGAGTACATGGAAATACCCTTATTTCATTGCTTTAATCATTCAATAGATACTTGAATGTTGGCTTCAGTTGGCTTTGACTTAGTACTAGGGACATTGTAGTAAGCAGACTATGTGGTTCATAGTTGATTGTTTGGACTTTGTTCTTTTTTTTTTTTTTTTTTTTTTTTTCAAGTCATTTCCTCCTCTTATTAAACTTTTAATTTACTTTTCCCCCTTCCCTTTGGTTTTCTCTTTTTTTTTTTTTCTTTCTTTATTTATTTATTAAATATTTCAGTCTCTTCCCCCCCTCCGCCTCCCCTTTCCCTCCCCCTCCCCCAATACGTTCCCCCTCCCTCTTCAGCCCAAAGAGCAATCAGGGCTCTCCGTCCCGTGGGAAGTCCGAGGGAAACCCTCCTCCATCCAGGTCTCGTAAGGTGAGCATCCAAACTGCCTAGGCTCCCACAAAGCCACTACATGCAGTAGGATCAAAGACCCATTGCCACTGTTCTTGATGGACTTTGTTCTTAATATATTGTGATTTCTCTTTTCAGTTTTACATATATACACATAGATACACATAGATACATACGTGCACAGTACTATAGGATAAACTTAATAATACTGATTAAAATTCTGGGTTTGATGATACAGCCCTATCATCCCAGCTACTCAAGAGTCTGGGAGGTAACACCACACATTTAAGGCCAGTCTAAGTAACTTAGGGAGTTAGTGGGTTAAGTTCAGTGGTAGACCATTGCCTAGCATTCATGAGGTCCTAGGTTCGTGTGTATTTATGGGTGTCTATGTTCTGACAAAATGGCCCGTGTTAGATGGAATAATAATGTGTGGTAATAATAAAGTGTAGTGGGTAGAGCTTCTTGTACAGGGCAGTATTACAGGGTTTACAGCTTGATTTAAATCTTTGCCTTGTTAGCTTGGCAGTGGTGGCGCACGCCTTTAATCCCAGCACTCGGGAGGCAGAGGCAGGTGGATCTCTTGGGTTCGAGGACAGCCTGGTCTACAAGAGCTAGTTCCAGGATAGGAACCAAAAAGCTATGGAGAAACCCTGTCTCGAAAATCCAAAAAAAAAAAAAAAATCTTTGCCTTGTTAAAACCCTCAAATTTTTACGCTTAAAAGAGGACAGTCAGAGCTGGGGAGATGGCTTAGTTGTGAGGCACTGGTTGTACAAGCAGGAGACCATGACCTGAGATTCCCAGCACCCACGTCAGAGAGCCTGGCACAGGAGTTTGCACCTGGAACCCCATTGCTGGACAGGCTGGACAGAAAGATTACTGGGTTTGTGACCATTTGAGTTTCAGGTTCAGGGAGACTGAAAAATATGATGGAGGGGCAGGAGAGATGGCTCAGCTGTTAAGAATACTAGCTGCTCTTCCAAAGAACCTCGGTTTGATTTCCAGGAGCCACATGGACACTCACAACTGTCTGTAACCCCAGTTCCAGGGCATCTGACACCCTGTTTTGGCTTCTGTGGGTACCAGGGTATTCGTGGGGTACACAGACATACATATAGGCAAAACACCCATATGCGTAAGATAAAATTTTTAAAAAAATGGAGGAAAAATTGAAGACCCCAAACTGGCCTACATGTACACATGCAACCTCTCCCTCCACACACTAAATTAAAGAGAACAGTAGAATCTTAATAGACTTTAATAAAATCTTATTGATATTTATTGAGCTCTACATTTTTCTCTGCTCCCCTCCCTGCCTCTCCCCTCCCCCCCCCTTCAGCCCTACCCCAAAGTCCCCATGGTCCCAATTTACTCAGGAGATCTTGTCTTTTTCTACTTTCTATTTCCCATGTAGATTATGTAAATCTCTCTTACTGCCTGCATTGTTGTCTAAGTTCTCTGGGATTGTGGTTTGTAGGCTGGCTTTCTTTGCTTTATGTTTAAAAACCTATGAGTGAGTACCTGTGATAATTGTCTTTCTGTGTCTGGGTTACCTCAAAATAATGTGTTCTAGCTCAATCCATTTTCCTGAATTTAGTAAAATCTTAAACAGGATTTTTTTTTTTATGAGGACTAAATAAGGAGATCATGTAGTGTGATGCTCAGTTCAATAAAGGTTAGTGACTATTATTAAAAACTGTTTTGAAATCTTGGGGAAAAAAATAACCATAAGGTTAGTATTTCATAATTGAAACAAATGTGCTATTATTGTTGAGACAGGTCTTCTGTAACTCAGGCGCATCCTAAACTTGCTATGTAGCAGAGCATGACCTTAAAATTAAAAAAAAAAACTAATAAGTATTGTATATTATTTTGTGTGTCTGTGTACTTGAGTGCCCTTGGAGTTGAGAAGAGGGTATTAGATTCCCTGGAGCTAGAGTTACAGGTAATTGTGAACCGCCAGATAGTTGTAGGTGTTGAGAATTGGACATGGCCTCTGGAAGAAAATAGAGTTTTTAATTTTAATGAAATATAAAATAATATAAATAAAATATAAAATAATATACATATTAATATAAGCATTAAGTATAAAATAATTATGGCATTTCCCTTCTACCATTTCCTCCCTCTGACCCCTCCCATGTGCCTCGTCTTTTGTGATTCTCAGCCTACCAAGTCTTTTAAGATTATAGATTATGCCACCACCCCTGCCCTTTGAAATCATTTATGTAAAGACTATCAGTATGTCATTTTTGATATTTAGTTTTGGAAGCATAGTAGACTTTAATGTGCCAATTGAGTTACTTTTCAAAATTATAAACTATTTCTAAGGGAAAGTTCCAAAGAATGTTGCATTTTATTTATTGATTGGTTGATTTTTTTTTTTAAATTGAACTATGTATTTTTCTTTGCTCCCCTCCCTTTTTTCTCCCTCCCTTTCTACCTTCTCCCATGATCCTCAGGACATTGCATTTTAATATCATAGGAAAGAAAACATTCAATAAAGACTTTTCACTATCCAATTTCAAAGGAGTATTATGTTGCATCTGAAATTGTTGTTTTGGATCTCTGACAGTTGTTTTATTTGACTTGTGGTTGTGCTAATGCAGTCTTCTGTTTAAATGGTTATTACCAAGCTGATGCCAGAGATGGCTTTCCCTTCTTTTTTATTTAGCCACTCTATTTGTGTATCAACTGTGTGGGAGGTTGATATCTGACCTGATGCCTTTCTAATAGAATGTGTGCTACGGAGATGCTTTTCTTGTATTTATAGTGAATTTTGTAATCTTTTTTGTCTGTGGCTCAAATGCATTTGAGATACATTGACAACATTATCTGGAGGGAGGCGGTAAAATGGTAGATATTTTGGAACAATAAGGACTTCTGAAAGAAGAAGAGGGAGGAAGAAGGGAGGTAAAGAGGACATTATATAGGGGCAATAGGTATCCATCCTTCCTTTACTCATTTCTTGTGTTTATAATGTTCTCTTGTCTAATTTATTGGAGGACTCTAATCAAGTTGAAGGTAGGAGTAGAAAGAAATAAAGGTACTTGTAAAAGAATTGTGTTTTGAGCTGGGTATGGGGGCACAGCCTTTCGTTCCAGCCGAGGAGGCTGAGGCAGGTGGATCTCGGAGTTGGAGGTTAGTGTGGTTTTTTAGTAAGACTATCTCTTACAAAATACAAGTGGCAACATACTTGTATTTTGGGATATAGCTCTGTGTTAGAGTGCTTGCCTAACCCGCACAGGCCTTGAATTAGATCTCCAGCACTCTCCTTCCCCAAACTATATTTTAATGCTTTTAAATTATATTTAGCTTAAAATATGTCATAATCTTATAATCCCAGCATTTTGGAGGCTAAGGTGGAGGATGATGAGTTTGAGTGTACTAGAGTGAGACCCTCTCTCTGAAGAAGGGTGGGTGGGTGGTGGGCTTGACAATTCAATAAACATACATCGATTTTGTGAGTTTTGCCAAAATATTACAAGGTACACTTCATTAGATGAAAAAAGTCAAAGGGAAGTATTTTACCAAAGTTAAAATCATTTTTATTCCTAAGTCATAATAGCACATTATATGAAATTGTTATAATAATTCTTTTGAACTTCATTTCCAGATCATAACAATGGATCATTTAACTTGAAAGCACTATCAGGAAGCTCTGGATATAAGTTTGGTGTTCTTGCTAAGATCGTGAATTACATGAAAGTAAGTACTCACATACCACTTTGATTTTTTTTTTTTTTTTGACAAAAAAAGGGAGTTAAGAGATCTGGGTTTGCAGAAGTTAGATATTTATATAAATATGTCAAGATATATCTAATTACTCATTTTAGTATGTGTAGCTTATTATAGGTTGATTATACTTCAAGAAACCCTTAAATATTTAATGTTTCCAGCCTTTTGCCCTCTGTTAAGCTGGCATTACAGTGGGCACTCAATTCTGTTTAATTTACTTTATAGTCAAGTATACAACTCACCATTTGACTCAGCAAGAGGCCTCCCAAGGAGTAGATACATTTCCTGGGAAAACCAATGATGGGGTAGCTTTTCAAGATAGTTCCTTCCTTCATATGAGAAATAAAAATTGCACAGTTCAAGCAGTTGATGGCTAATTTCTCTGCTTGGAGGTTAAGAGAATCACCGAGGATCTTAGGAAACGTTGACTCAAAAGCATAAGAAGCTGATGTCTGGCTGTGTCTGAATTGTGTAGTTTGTATTTGATTTCGAGTACAAACATTTATATTTATATTTCTCAGCACCAGAGGATTCTGACTGATTGTTCGTTCAGTTCACTTCTTGCCCTGTATGTTAAACAATTATTAACATCTACTGATGGTGGGATAACAAGAAAGAGCAGCCTCTTGGAGCTGTCAGTCAGTTGAAGGAAATTGACAGTGTTTAAAAGTATATTTAGCTCTTAATTTTATTTTCCTTAATAAGCAAGTGTACAAATAAAGTTAACATTTTTTCTTGTGATCACAAGGCTTCTGATTTGAGTTGCTTTGCAATTACTGATTGATAAAAGGTTGATTGAGTTTGCTTTGTATGTAACAGTAATTCACCCATCAAGGAAATGAATGGAATCCTCTTTTCTTTTTGTAGCTACTGCATCTGAAGATTCTTGTTAGTTATTGGTTGGATAAAGTAGAATTTGGCACCAACTCTGCTGCTGTTTTTAGATTTTGTAGATTTAAGTGCAGAGAAATAAATGTTCATGAAGCTACGTTAGTTCTAATGAACATTTTGTGATAAGTACAGTTCCATGTTACGTGCCAAAAAAATACTTGGAACTTCGTCCTTTAGGCAGCCATTGTTTGACACATGGTTTTGTTAAACAAAACAATGGAAAATACCTAACTTGTCCACGGACTTGGTTTCTGGTCATTAACTAATTACTTTCTCAGCCTTTAGAAGATGAGTCCAAAGGGCAGGACCTAGAGCTGTGTAGCTCAGTGATAGCGTGCATGTATGTGTAAGATGCTGGGTTCTGTCCCTAGCGCTGTAAGATTGGGATATTGGAAGTTTCAAGTCCAGTGCTTGTGCGGTCAGAGGATAGTTCTGAGAAGTAGGTTTTTTCCTTCTACATTGTGGGTTCTGGGGATCAAACTCAGGTCATCGGGTTTGACATCAGGTACCTTTACCTACTAAGCCATTTTGTTGCCCCCTTTTTTTTTTTCTTTCTTTTTCTTAAAGACATGACCTTATAATTTAGCTCTGGCTGACTTGGAACTCAGATATGCCTGCATCTGGGATAAATGTATATGCCACTTCTGGATTTTATGTAGCATAGTTAGAAAAACTTGCTAGTCTTGGAAAATATTTGTTACCTAAAGGAAATGGCTCCCAGTTGATACTGCTTTAGCTCTTTAAGTACGCATTTTAAACTGTTTTTGTTTTTGATTTTCCCTAAGCTAATAGTTAAGGAATGAACTTGGGAATCCTGAAGAGAATTACTTAGATTTAAACTTTTGGGGGAAAAAAAATCTTTTTTAGCACACTCTCCTGAGGACAGTGTGCTCGTGGATAATATTGAATGGGATTTGGGTGTTAGGATGGGAAGAGGAGAGATTGTGTAAAGGGAAACTGATCAGTTTTACAGATTATATCAATTGGAATGTTCTAGGTGGGGCCAACATATTCTTGTGTGTGTGTCAGGTATGGGAGGGCAATGTTGGGGATCAAACTCGGGGCTTTGGTGTTCTACACAATCACCTACTATTATTGAGCTACACTTTAGGCTGGCCTCAGATGCACTGTTTTGAGGATGACTTTTGACCCTCCTGTCCCCACCTCCAGTGCTAGGATTATTGGTGTAGTGGCATGCAGGTTGAGGCTGTGTGTGTGCTAAGCAAGCACTCTGTCAGCCTGCTTGTCTGTCTCTGTGTCTGGGGGTTGAGCAGAAAGCACTTCTGCACTGAGCTGTATCTCCACACTTTCTACCTTTTATAAGGTCTCAATTAAGTTGTCCAGACTAGCCTTGAACCTGATTCTCCCACTTTAGCCTACCAAGTACCTAAGGTAGGCTTATACCAGCAAGCCTGGCTTAAATTTGTCTTTTTTTTTTTAAATTAAAGATTTATTTATTATGTATGCAGTATTCTGTCTGCATGTTTGCTTGCACACCAGAAGAGGGCATCAGATCTCATTATAGATGAGTGTGAACCATCATGTATTTGCTGGGAATTGAACTCAGGACCTCTGGAAGAGCTCTTAACCTCTTAGCCTTTTCTTTAGCCCCTTGAATTTGTCTTTTTTTTTGTGTGTGTGTGTGTGTTTATTTTTTAAGATTTATTTATTTATTATGTATACTGTGTTCTGCCTGCATGTATGCTTTCAGGCCAGAAGAGGGCACCAGATCTCATTACAGATGGTTGTGAGCCACCATGTGGTTGCTGGGAATTGAACTCAGGACCTTCTAAAGAACAGATAGTGCTCCTAACCTCTGAGCCATCATTCCAGCCCTGAATTTCTTTTAAGAAATGTTTTTTTAACCTAAATTTTATAGATACATGTCTAACTTGGCCCCACTATTGGGAGCTTGTGAAAATGTAGGTATAATTTGCATTTCATTGTATCTCATCTCTGCATTTTTAGCCTGTAGTAGTCAGTACTAAAGAATTGGATGAATGAATGAAGAGCAAATGCTTAGGAAATGTTTTCTGTTTGTGATAACGTTGGATTTTATGCCCCCACCCCTCATCTTAGTTTTGAAAAGTTGAGAATTCAAGTTTTACAGGTCTGGACTGAGGCCCAAAGAAGTTCTGTTGCCTACTTGAGGTAGAGTCTTGTAGTTATTTTTGTTTTGAATAATGAATGTATCTTTCAATATAAAATGTAGAGTATAGAGAGGTTCACACACAGAGGTCATTCTCATTCCTAATCCCACTGTCTTATCCCTGGTGGTACCCTGTCCACCTTTAGATCGTGGACGTTCCATGAGAAGCCACCTTTTAACACATCTTCATCACAGGCACACACTGCCGTGAATGTGGTCGTTAATCTTAGACTCACAGTATCTTCTGAGAAAGCCTGTTCAGGAGCCACATCTGCCACTGGGTCACCTCCTTTGGCATTCATGAATCTGCAGTACCCTTCTGCTTACCCATGTCCCTGTACCTGCTCCTTTAATAAGTGTAGGTGTTTTTTGACATCAAACCCCAGAATAGACAAGTTTTCAGGTATCAGCATATCTCTGAGTTGGTGGTGATATTATTTGTGTTCACCCTGACCTTTTTTGCCACAGTGGAGGACACTAGAGGCAACCATTTTTGAAGTGTGAGCATTTGTATGACTGTGGTCCAGTGGTGAAAGGGCTGCATAGAGAACTTCTTGCTTAACAGAAAACATCTGTATATAGCTTGTATTGTGCTGCAGTTTAATTAGTGCATTTTGTCTTCAAGGGTTGCAACACTGTGTGTTCTGTCAGTGAGAAGGCCTGTTTCCATGTTTCTTTACCAGTGACACAGGACCTTTGCACTCTGCTGATCTGATAGGTCAGAGGCATCCTGGTGGCAGTTGAGTGTCTTTTCATATTTAAGGACATTTGAATTTCGTTTTCTCTTAATCTGTGTTTCCCTACAAGTTTTTTTCTTGCAGTGACTAGAAGAATTTGTTGTTGCTGTTGTCCTCCCCCATCTCAACACATTTCATCTTGTGTAGCCTCTATTAGTTTTGAATTCATTATGTAGATCAGGCTGAACTTGAACTCGTCATGTAGTCTAGGATGGTCTTGAACTTGTGATTCTCCTGCCTCAGCTTTCTACTTGCTGGTGTTACAGGTGTGTGTCCCCACTCCTGGTTTATGGTTAGTTTGTGATTTTTGTTTTCCATCTCAGTTTATCATTTGATTTTTATTATTCTGGTTTTGTATGATTTCATGTTCTTGATCCTGGCATACATACTTAACTACCGCAGATAATATGTGCTTACGTTCCTGAAAAGATAGTTTATGAAAAGGTTTATTTGTGACTTTGACTTCATGCACTTAACACTTGAAAACTTCCCTCAATAGACCCGGCATCAGCGAGGAGACACACATCCTTTAACTTTAGAGGAGATTTTGGATGAGACACAACACTTAGACATTGGACTAAAGCAGAAACAATGGCTAATGACTGAGGTAAGAACAGACTTTAAAAATAGTTAATTATGGACAGGCACCAAAGCTACAGAGAAACCCTGTCTTGAAAAACAACAACAAAAAAAAATAGTTAATTACAAAAAGGGATATATGCTGCAGCTATCTAGAGTTGCTTCTTGTTCTTCTTCTTTTTTTTTTTTTTTTTTTTTTTTTGCATGGTGGAGGTGGTGCTGGAGAAGGGGCCCAGGGCCAGCATGTGTCGGGACATTCCACTTCTGATAGAATACCATTGCGTCATCTCCAACCGTAGACATGTTTTATTGGGTTTTTGTTTTGTTCTTTTTTGTTTTGTTTTTGGAGAGGGAGACGGGTGTGTGTGTGTGTGTGTGTGTGTGTGTGTGTGTGTGTGTGTGGGGGGGGGGGGGGGGGGGAGGGAGAGAGAGAGAGAGAGAGAGAGAGAGCGCGCGCGCGCAGGGAGAAAGAGGGGCAGGAGTCAGGGTCTAATTTTTGAAGTCCAAGCTGACTTCAAACTCAGGACAGTTTTCCTGCTTTAGCTTCATGAGTTATCATGCCTGGCTCAGAGTTTTTTTTGTTTTTTTTTTAATAAATGCTGTGATCTGATAATATTTTAATTTTTCTTAAGACTTGATGTAGAGCCTTTGTTTAATTTAAACATACACATTCCTATAATTTGTTTAGCTATTTTGATATAGTTTTTATAATACTTGTTTTAAAATGTCTTTTTTTTTTTTTTTTGAGACAGGATCTCTCTGTGTAATAGTACACACTGGAATTCACTTTGTAGACTAGTCCTTGAACTCAGATCTACCTGCCTCTGCCTCCCAAGTGCTGGGATTAAAGGCATGCATCACCAATGGCAATGGGTTTTTGATCCTACTGCACCTATTGGTTTTGTGGGAGCCTAGGCAGTTTGGATGCTCACCTTACTAGACCTGGATAGAGGTGGGTGGTCCTTGGACTTCCCACAGGGCAGGGGAACCCTGATTGCTCTTTGGGCTGACGAGGGAGGGGGATTTGATTGGGGGAGGGAAAGGGGAGGCAGTGGTGGGGAAGAGACAGAAATCTTTAATTAATAAAGTAATTTTTTTTAAAAAAGTCAATGTAATTATTCATTATTATTATTCTCACGTAGTGCACATGCTGGCCCGAGCTTTCTCTGTAACCTAGGTAGTCCGAGTGTGTAATCTTCCTGCCTCAGCTTCTCGGGTAGCTGGGATTGCAGGCCTACCACCTCCTCCTTCTTCCAGGAATCCCACCTATCCTTCTGCCTAGCTATCGACCGTCTAGCTTTCTGTTCACACCAATCACAGCAGTGTCTTCACACAGTATACAAATATCCCACAACAGCATAGTTTTTTGTTTTTTAAAAAAATAAGATGTAAGCACTATGCTGATGACCTGTTCTGGGATCCTGGATGTCTATTTTAGGTGCTAGTTTATGTTCTGAAGATACTTTAGTTTGCCCCTGTGTAGGGTAGTGTTAGAATTTAAGAACATACGCATGAAGTTTCCTTTAGTAAATATAACCTGACCGTGGTGTTATTACAGGCTTTAGTCAACAATCCCAAAATTGAAGTAATAGATGGGAAATATGCTTTCAAGCCAAAGTACAACCTGAAAGATAAGAAGGCCCTCCTCAGGCTTCTGGATAACCATGACCAGCGAGGGTTAGGAGGGATCCTATTAGAAGACATAGAAGAAGGGCTTCCTAATTCCCAGAAAGCTGTCAAGGTAATTTTTCTCTTTTTACTCCTATATTGTTACTACAATTTGAATTAATAATGTTTTTTTTTTTTTTTTTTTTGAGACATGGTCTCACTGTGTAGTCCTGGTTGTCCTGAACTCACAGAAATCAGAAATCTGTCTGCCTCCACATCCTGAACGCTGGGACTAAAATGTGCCACCATACCTTGTTTCTTATGTTTTTATGCATGTGTCTGTGTGTATCTGCCCATGTATGTGTGGGTGCTCAAGGAGAAAAGATGGTGTTGGATGCTGTGGAGCTGAAGCTGCTACAGGCAGTGTGAGCTGCCTGATGTTGGTGCAGGGAACTGAACTTGGATCCTTTGGAAGAGCAGCAAGGGCTCTTACCCACTGAGTCATCTCCAGTACCTCTTTGAAGTTTTAAACATGTAAAAAACAAAATTGAGTTATATACATGTATATACATGAAGGAGTTTGCAGTAAAGTTATGGTCATGAAATTTGTTACATTTTCCCATTAATTTTGAGAGTCTTTTGCAAAAACTGCTTGTTGTCACACACACACACACCCACCCCTTTGTGTTCTTTGACAGAAGTCTTAAGAAGTCTGAAAGTATCCTTAAAGATAGAATTGCTGAAAAAAGAAATTCAGCTGAAACTTGGGGGGCATGTAGACTCTAGTGATACATTGTAGGCTAAAGAAGAGAAGCCTTGTTCTCTTCCTCCCTCGTGTGTGTAGCATATGTATCATATATATAGTATATTTTAAATGAGTAATTTGATGGTAATTTTTTTCTTTAAGGCTTTAGGGGACCAGATACTTTTCGTAAATCGTCCTGATAAGAAGAAAATACTTTTCTTCAATGATAAAAGCTGTCAGTTTTCTGTGGATGAAGGTGAGCCATTTTGTGCAGATACTTCTCTAAGTATATCGAAATTTTTGTTGTTTGTTTGTTGAGACAAGATTTCTCCATGGATGTTCTGGACCTTAATCTGTAGAACAGTCTGGCCTTGAACTCACAGAGATATGCCTGCCTCTCTCCTAAGTGCTGGTATTGAAGATGTGTGCCACCACCACCTCTTGGCAGAGGCTGCTTGTTTGTTTCTGGCTGCTCAGACCTGAAATAATTACACAGAAACTACTTTAATTGCAGTACTGTTTGGCTAGTAGTTTAAGCATATTTCTAGCTAGCTCTTACATCTTAAATTAACCCATCTCTATTAATTTGCGCATCACCACGAGGTTGAGGCCTACCAGCAAGGTTCCAGGTGACATCTGGCGTCTTTCCCCTCTGGCAGCTACATGGCATCTCCCTGACTCCGCCTACTCTCACTATATATCTGTTTGGATTTCCTGTCTGGCTTTATTCTACTAAGCCATTGGCTGAAAGCAGCTTTATTAACCAAATGGTATTCACAGTATACAAAGGGGAATCACACATCAACCACCTGGCTCAGTATATCACAGTTTAAAGGTGATAAAGCTTGCAATACTTAGTTGTAGTTTGTTGTTGTGTTGGTGGTATATAGCACCTCTTAGCTCATAGCTAAAAGACTCACATCTATTATGTCACATCTTACGCTGTCTTGAAAGGTTTTAAGTCATTTGTATATGAAATTACAGTGTAGCAGCTTGTGATTTATATTTAATTTTTAAAATTTTTTTATTTTCAGTGTTTTTGCTGGCATATATGGTTTTGCATCACTTGTATGTCTGCCCACAGAGTCCAGAAGATGGTATTTACTGGAAAAAACCTGTTTTCTAGTTGGTGGCTCAGCCCTGGCATACACATATAATCCAAGAGCTTTCTGCTTATTGTACAGAGGATTAAATAAAGTTAACCATAGGCCAAGAGGCAGAGCAAGCAGCCAGTTGACAGGAAGAGAACAAGAGAAAACTATAGAGAATTAGAGTCGGGAGGTCGGAAGGAGATTCACAGAAGCGAAGAGAGGAACATTCAGTTTTGAGGAGTCTTTTTTGGGATAGCACAGGAGGAGGCTTCTGAGACGCTGGCTAAGGAACAGGGTCAGCTGGGTGCTTTCTCTGCCTCTCTGAGCTAGCAGGCTTTCACCCCAGCATCTGCTTCCTGAGTCTTTATTGGTAAAATCAAACGACTGAGATTTTGTTAAAAACAAGAGGCAGACTGAGAAAGAAGTTTGCTTCTTTTAAGATCTTTGCTATTGCTTATTTATTTGATATACTGTGAAATGTTTCCCTAGGTTTCTTAGTACTGAGCCGTGCTTACCACTTCTAGAATGGATTAACCTTGGATTGCTGTCAGGTATTTGTCTCGGTCTTTTTGTCTCCCAGAGCTGGAGAAGGATTCTGCGCAGCTGAACCACTGCTCAGGTGTCTGTCTGGGCTTGGGAGCAGTCTAAGGAAAACAGTGAGAATGTGGCGCACACCTTTAATCCCAGCGCTCGGGAGGCAGAGGCAGGTGAATCTCTGTGAGTTTGAGGGCAGTCTGGTTTACAGAGCGAGTTTCAGGACTGGCTTCATAACTACTGAGAAACCCTGTCTCAAAAAAACCAAAAACCAACCAAACAACAACAAAAACAGTGAGAAAGCCCAGAGTATCAGGGCTAGCAAGCACGCTTACAGTTGTGTAAGCTAGGATAGGGACAAGCAAAATTATGCCTTTGAATTAGTATTTAGGAAGGTAGGCAGGTTTAGAGGTTAAGATCTGGAAACAACTGCCTATTTCTGGATTCTTCATAGTGACATAGCTCAGATTTTTAATATGTATGTGCCTGTGGGCTTGTACCTGTGCACATGAGCAGGTATGTTAGGAAGCCAGAGGTGTCTGTTCCCCTGGAGCTGGAGGTACCGGTGTTGTGAGATACCTGATAATGGGTATTGGGAACCTACTTGGGTCCTCTGCAAGAGCAGTGTGCACTCTTAACCACGGGGCCACCTCTCCAGACCTGTTGCTCAGAGTTTTACTTCAGTTTGGTCAATTTTCTTTTTGGTGCTTTGTGGGGTATTATTGATGGGCGTTTTGCTGGATTCATAAAAAAGAAAAGTGTAGGTTCTTCCCTGCCCTTTTCTCCTTTTATTAAAGTATTAGATTCCCTGAATACTTGAAAGCATTCACTAAGGGTGTTGGACTGGCTGCTTTTTACTGTTATTCTATTCTTAGCAGCATCTTTGGCTTTAAGTTTTCTGCCTAGTGAGTCAGTCCCAATAAACTGTTCTTTTCTTTCAAAGTCATCCATTCACAGATCGCATCTATAATGGCAGACAGCTTTGCAGAAGATGGCTTCTAGAACCCTTTTAATTTTTTTCTGTTATTTCACTTCTTAATTGCCAACTTATACTTGGTGTGGTTTTCTTACTTCTTTACCAAACTATTATTTTACTTTTGTTGCTTATTGTGTTTTGTTTTTATTTTTATTTAATTTTGGTTTTTAGAGACAGAATTTCTCTGTGTAACAACCATCCTGGCTGTTTTGGAACTCACTCTGTAGACCAGGCTGGTCTTAAACTCACAGAGATCTGTCTGCCTGCCTCTGTCTCCTGAGTGCTGCAATAAAAGGCATGTGCTACCACCGCCTGGCAGTGTTTTTATTTTTGTAACATATAATCTATCAGATCATTTGCTACCTATTAAACTTTTGACCTCTTAATCTGAACTGACTAAGCAGTCATTAAGGTTTTAATGGTTTCCTTCAGTGCTTTATGTAGTTGTTGTGTTCCATGTTTTCATGCAGTTCATCTGCATATGTCCCTGACTGTCACAGTAAAGGACTATATTCATACTCACCGTAGAGGGTTTCCCTCGGTTGCCTTGTTACCTCACTGCAGTCCAGATCCTATGTAATAACTCTTCCCCTTTATTTGCCTGATACACTTTTGCCCATCTTTCACTTTCACTTGTATCCATGTGTTTTAGATATTTCTTTTGTGGTGGCCTATGGTTATTCTTAGCTTTTAAGACTTTTTTTGTGTGTCAAGAGTCTCAAAATGTTGTCCTGGCCCTGGATTTGTAGATCAGGCTGGCCTCTTAACTCACGGTTTCTTGAAGTGCTAGGATAAAAGGCATATGCCACCACACCCAGCCTTCTTCTAACTTTATATTCTGTTTTGACAGGTTCTGGGGGTTTGCTTTACTCTATAAATGCTTATTTACAGACCCTACTAAATAATTTGCTGTATGTGCTGCAGTCATTTTGCTAATTGTAGGGGATTCAGACGTGAACAATATGGACCACTGTATTTTCATGAAGCTTACATTCTCGTGTGTGTGTGTGTATATGAAGCTTTTTTCTTTCTTTTTATACATTATTTGCAGTGTAGTGGCGGTGCAGGAGTCAGTTCTTTCCTTCTACCATGTGGGTCCTGAAAATGGAATGCAGGTCATCAGGCTTGTTTTGTTGGTAAGCTGAGCCACCTCGGGTCTTTTTCAGCCCACGAAGCTTACATTCTGAGAGAGAAGACTATATAGTTTTTAAAATAGAAGGAAGGCCATAAACAAGTTTTTGTTACGCTTGTTTAAGGGGGTAGGTGAAATGTTGAGATGACTTCTGTGAGAAAAGATGAGGTCAAGCTGAAAACCTGATGTTTCCTTTTGTGCAGAGGAAGGCTAGTCTAATGCTAATGGTGCTTTTCTAATCAGAGTCAGTGAACTCTTCTTATGATAGCTATTTTGTAATGCTTTTACTGTTTGGAAATGTATGCATAACATTATTTGAGCTTCTTTTTAAAACATATGTATATGGTTGTTTGGTCTGTATCACATGAATTTGTGGTACCTGTGGAGGCCAGAAGGCGGCTTTGGGTGGCCTGGAAGTAGAGTCTCAGATAATGAGCCATCACGTGGGTTAGTTCTCTGGAAGAGCAGTCGGTGCTCCTAACTACTGAGTCATTTCTCTAGCCCCAGCATAAATGTATAATTTCTTTCCAAGTCAGTAGAATACCCTAAATGTAAATTACTATATTTAAATTTTTTTCTTCGAATATTTATAAGTAGTCAGGCATAGTTATGCCAGAAATGTAATATAAATGAAATAGTTGTTTATGCCTTTAAATGCGGAGTCACCATGATCATGATACTTATAAATAAGCAGTAGATGTTTGATGCATGGGCAGCATATGTGCTGTAACTTGTGGTTTCCTTAAGTGCTTCAGAATATTTGTGAGGTTCTAGAAAGTGAAAAGTGCAGCTTTTCTGTGATTTACAAAGGTAAGCCATTCTATACACAATATACAATGTAGAGAATGAAGTATTAAAGCAACACAAAATACTTGTGGACAGTATTGGATTATAAATGCAGTTTAATATAAACTGGTATTTTTCAGTCAATAACACCTAGGAAAGATACTGGCAGCAGAATTTTTAGTTTTGGCAGTATTGACATTGGAGACCGAAATTTTTGTTGTTGCTGTGCAGTATAGAACATTTATCAGCATTTCTGGCTGTGTAGCTGTCAGAGACACAGCTTCCCTGTGGTGTAAAGCCATAGCTGCCTTCATACATTACCAAATGTCCTTCGGGAGACAGACTTACTCTGGTTGAAGGTTCAGTTCACGTTCATAAAAGAGAAAAGTAGATTGAGATGTGTTCATTACCTTTAGGTCCCTTTTCATGGGTTCAGTCATTTAGCACAGTGCTGTTGGGATAGAGTAAATAAGGTCTTTGCCGTCGAGCCTATACACAGAGTGACATGACAATACATAATACCATTTTTCTGAGCTGTGCTGTTCAGTAGATAAGGTGTATTTTGATTTATGTGTTGAGCTTACAGTGGGCTTATCAAGACATAATCCCACTCTGAGTCAGACGTCTATAGGTGTAGCATGATGGAGTGTATAGTTTAGTCACACAGTGCTCTGGAGACGTTGTAGGGGCAGTCATGGACAGGAGCCCCAAGGATAACAGACTGGTTTTCAGTTAAGGTCAGTGTGAATCAATGATGTAAAATTATTTTGAAAAACAGTTTTTGTTGATGATGTAAATGTGTATTTCCATGTAAAACCAATTGAAAATCTGTAGATTTTGGATCTGGGGTATAGTAATAAAGTGTTTGCTAGCATATATAAGGCTCTGAGTTCAAAGCCTAGGCTGTACCCACTCCTCATTCATGGCACATTTTGATACTGTCTTTGATATGGTTGCATCAATGGTGATGTTTGCTTTAGCCCACTAGATGTCAGCCTCCGATGTAGAGCAGAAATGCTCTTGAATGAAAAGTTTCAAGCAAGCTAAAGATCACCCTTCATTTTGCCTGATAAAAGCGCATGTCCTATAGTTTGTTCTGTAGTAATTGTCTTTTTTTTTTTGTAGTAATTGTCTTAATCAGAAAAGTAAACAGCATTTGGACCAAAGCATGTATTTTATTTCCTAAAGGCATTTATTTCCTTAAGCCAGGCTCTTACTCATTTAGATGTAATATGAATGTCGGTGGTCAAGAGAACAACAGTCCAAGGAATCAAACTGTAGCTTAGGGAAGCTCCCCTCTCTGTAAGCTGTGATTGTATGAAGATTAATTAATGTATTAAGTAAATAAAAGGGAACCTGGCACCCAGGTAGCACATAGGGATTGCTAGCTGCTAGTAGTCATATTGAAAATTTCAGTGTCTAAGATACAGGTTGTTTTAGTCATATCTGTCCACTTGTTATCTTGACTCAATGTTTTTAGTTTTGTGTTTGGTTAGTCAGTAATAGATCAATTGTAGTAGTCTGTGGATGCAGTCACAACCATCTTCTACGTAGCATATTGGCATAGTATTCCTGATGAGAATCCCAATGTCTGACGGACTCTTTCCATTGCTGGTGTCTTTAGTAGGATTTTTATTTTATTAGTTTTTATTTTTATTAAGGTTTTTATTGCTGTGAAGAGACACCATGACCACTGAAAATCTTGTAAGGAAAACATTTAATTGGGGTGCCTCACTTCAGAGTTTCAGTCCATTATTATCATGGCAGAGAGCGTGGTGGTGTGCAGGCAGATGTGGGCAGAAGGCATCAGGAAGTTGATTGAGATGCTGGTTGGTATCCTGAGTTTAGGAAACCTCAAAGCCCTCCCCCACAGTGACACACTTCAACAAAGACACACCTCCTAATAGTGCCACTCCCTATGAGATTATGGGGCCAATCACATTCAAACTAGCACAGCTGGTAACTTCTGTTTTTAATTGGAAGCTTAAACTGTTTCTTCTTAAGAGTTTAGTATTCCTTCTAATAGCTGTCACTTTTTGAGTCCTTACTTTTGGACTCTGTTGTTCTTTTCAGTGGTTAGTTTTATTTTACAGTGCTGTGGATGGAACCTAAGGGCTTGAGCATGCTGGACAGGGTTTTTTTGTTTGTTTGTTTGTTTTTGCCACATAACGTCATCCCCGGACCTGAGCACTATTTTTGATGGCTTGGTAGCATTTTGTTTCATGCATGTACTTCAGCACAATTTTTTTTTTTTTTTTTTTTTTTTGAGACGGGATTTCTCTGTGGCTTTGGAGCCTGTCCTGGAACTAGCTCTGTAGACCAGGCTGTTCTCGAACTCACAGAGATCCGCCTGCCTCTGCCTCCCGAGTGCTGGGATTAAAGGCGTGCGCCACCATCGCCCGGCTACTTCAGCACAATTTTAATGTATCTCTGTAGATAGAAAGTTTAACTTATTTTGTCATGTGCTATTTATTATAAGTGATATTTGGTGTCATGCACTCATATGCCCATTTTGTTTGAGACAGTCTCTTCATAGCCCTGGCTGACCTGGAACTCAGAGATCCACCTACTTCTCTCTTTAGTTCTGAGGTTAAAAGTGTGTGCCCAATGCCTGACTTACATATGCCCATTTACTTGAAAAGGAATCTTACTCTGTCAAAAGGCCTACGTGAACAGATCTCAATATCTTGCAAAATGTCCATGGTGAACTTTGGACAGACATAGATGTTTGTAGCATTTGTAAGAAGACATCCATTTTCTTGTATTTCATCAATAGTAGGTAGTGTTTGTCTGGGTTTCTGACTGCGTAATCTACCTGCATTCCACCTGCACCAGTTACTCTTTCTTTGCTGTGACCAAACACCTAACAGCAGCTAGAAGCAGCTTAGGAAGGATTTATTTTGGTTCACAAATTAAGATAGACAGGCACAGACAGACAGGCAGATAGTTGAAGGCTATCATGACAGGGGAGGCATCACACCGGGACTTGGAGACAGCTTGTCACATTGTGCTGGCAGCTAGGAAGCAGAAAAAGGCTTTGTTATTCAACCTCTTACCTCAGCCCTTCAAGATAAGGAACTGTCTACATTTAGTGTGGGTCTGACCTTCTAGCTGATCTCAGCTGTCACCTTTACACACTGAGAAAGGGCACTTCAGTTTGAGAGATCGCACGTCTGTGATTGAAGGAGGAGAGAGTCGCCTGCTGTGAGCACTGTCGTCCTTGGATCTGGGTGGTGGTCCTGGGTTGTATAAGAAAGCTAGTTGAACACTAGTGGCAGGGAGCAAGCCAGTAAGCAGAGTCTTGCCTTGGCTTCCCACGGTGTTGAACTGTAACCTGTAAGCAGAAATAAATCTTTCCTCCCTGACAGAGTTCATCACAGTAACAGAAAGCAAACCAGAATACCTTTTCTTTAGAAACGCCTTCACAGCACGACCAGAGGTCTGTTTTATAGATGACTCCAACCCTAGTCAGACCGACAGTGAAGACTGTCCACTTACTTACCTATCTGAGAGAAGGGTATAACTCAGTTTCCCAGGCTGGTCTGCACCTGCACTTAGTCTCCTGAATCCCAGTATTATGGTGATGAAATACTGTATACAGCTTAATGAGTTTTTAAGTGACTTGACAATATTAAAGAAAATAAAGAATAAGCAAGGTGTGGTGGTGCATGCCATTAGTCCCAGCACTTGGGAGTAGACAAGTGTATTTGAGAGTTCAAGGCTACCCTGACTTACAAAGTTCCAGGACAGCCAGGGCTACAGAGAGAGAAAACCTGTCTGTGGGGAGGAAATCAGACCAAACTAAATAACAAGAAGAAAATAAAGATTATTTTATTTTTTAGTTGTAGTTTCTTAGATCAGTTTTATAAAATTAAAAAGTAATTTCACTTTGTACCCTTGTTTGTTGAATAGTTTTCTTCCTCACATAGTTAAAAAAACAATTAAATTTGGGATCTTTTCAAACACTATTGCAATTTTGCCTTGTGATCTAATGTTCATCTTAAATATATGTGTAGCTGTAGTTATCTGTAGAGTTATGTAGATAACAAATCCTGTAACAGCTGCAGAGTAAGGCAATGCAAAGCTTCAAGAGAAACATTTAAAAAATTACTGGACATTGTTGGTACATGTAATTCTGACACATGGGAGGCAGCAGGAGGATTGAGATCTTAAAAGCTTAAGGCCAGCTTAAGAGTTCGATAGGCAGACCTTGGGTTAAAGCACAAAGTAGCTGGAGATACACCTAAGTTGTAGAGTCTGCAAGGCCCTGGGATTGGTCACTAGTACTGCCAAAAAAGTAGGTAAATGAGCACAAAGAAGTCATGAACTTTCTCTGAAAATAGTTTAGTATCTTGTTTTTAGTAAAAGGGAACAGGGTCAGATGGTGGTGGTGCATACCTTGGAAGCAGGTCTCTGAGTTAGAGGCCAGCCTGGTCTGCAGAGCAAGTTCCAGGAGACCCAGGACTACAGAGAGGAATGATGTCTCAAAAACGAAATAAAATAAGAAAAAGGGAATAGTTGGGTTTTTTTTGTTTGTTTTAATGAATGAAAGTTATAGTGTGTGTTTTAGGATTATTTAGCTGTTGCTGTAGTGAAACACCAGGACCGAAGCAAGTTGGGGAAGAAAGGGTTTATTTAGCTTGTTTATACTTCTGTATCACTGTTTATCATTGAAGGCAGTTAGGACAGGAAATAAAACAGGGCAGGAAGTTGGAGGCAGGGGCTGATGCAGAGGCCATGGAGGGGTGCTGCTCACACTTACTTGCTCCTCCTGGCTTGTTCAGCCTGCTTTCTTATAGCCTCCCTAACTGCCCAGGTGTAGGGAATTTTCTCAAGTAGTGATTTGGGGAAGTGTAAAGTCTACTGTGGGCAGCTAGGGAGGCATTTTCTCAGTTGAGGTTCTGTTTTTTCTAGAGGACTCTAGCTTCTGTGAAGTTGACATAAAACTAACCAGCACAGGGTAAGTTTTTTCCTGTGTGCATGAATACTTGCTTACCTAAGACAGACAAAATGAGCACCAATCAATGAATGCAGTTGAAATTGTAAATGTATTGCCGAAGGCCTGGCTCAGATTAGTATGAAGTCATAGACTTTTTTAAGAGTTGTGGATTTAGGGGTACAAGTTACCCGCTGACAAGCTCTTTTCCATAGACTCCATCAGAGTTTGAGGGCTGAAGGTTGAGCCAGTGTGGAGATACTGGGAAAATGTCTTCCTTCATTGGATAGCCTTGGAGGAGAGGAACAGTAGCCGCTAAGGAAAGCTAGGAAGCCCAGAGCCCTGTCTGGATTATTTTATTACTTAATCATTTTTAAGACTGTATCTCAGCTCTGTATACCCATAGCTGGTCTTGATCTGGGAACCCTCCTGTCTCATCCTCCTCTGTCCTCGGGCTGGGATTATGGGAGTGTACCACCACATCTAGAGCCTCCTCCTTTCTTTCTGTCAGACAAAAGCCTTAAAGAATTATGGTGTGTTCCTAACCTTAGAGGAAAGGAAGTAGCAGAGGAGGACATTCTGGAACTCAGTGTTTGCCCAAAACAGAGGCTTACCCCCCCCCCCCCACACACACACACAGTGGGGTAGTGTGACTGAGTTCTGTGAGTTCCAGGAATATGCAAGGAGGCTATAGGATTGGAGATCAGCAGCCACTGACAGATACTGCTGGAAAACCAGACTGTCTGGAACCCACGGAATGGCTTAAGGAATTGGAAGCTAGTGGGTTCGTTAAGGTAGCAGAAGTTTGCCGACCAAGCTCACATCCTGACTAGATTGACTCAATCTCTGCATGCTTGGCAGGAGGAAAGGCGTTCCCATTTCCAGGCATACAGCCTGTTCGCCTCTGATTCCAACTGTCTCAGAGGATGTCCTGCTTAAAAAAAAAACCAACAAAACCATAACAAGACAAAAGAAATCAATACACTGTTGAGAACTAGGACAGAATCCTTTTCTTCCTCCCGCCTCCTCCTTTCTAGACAGTTTCTCTGTGTAGTTCTGGCTGTCCTGGAGCTCAGTATTTGTAGCAGGCTGGCCTTAAATGAAGAAGTCTCTGGTCTCCGCCTCCGGAGTGCTGGGATTGAAGGCGTGGACTACCAAATTCTTAAGATCACATATTTGAACTAGAAGATACATAACTTAAAATAGCTGATAACCTTAGTAACTGATAACGCTGTCTAGAAAAGCCTAAGATGAGAAGTGTGGCGACAGCTGAAGAGAGGCTCCGCTAGGCTGTCAGTGTGCACGGTGAAAAGACCTGAGGGAGAGTCATTACAAAGGAACAAATAACTACAGCAGAGCTCCATAAACTGTGTGCATGTGTGTGTGTGTGTGTGTGTGTCTGATCCATGTTGAATGACTGTTGCATATGGTAAGAGATGA
This sequence comes from Alexandromys fortis, assembly GCF_014885135.2. NCBI lineage: Eukaryota > Metazoa > Chordata > Mammalia > Rodentia > Cricetidae > Alexandromys > Alexandromys fortis. The sequence continues at coordinate 8,759,877 of NW_026067936.1, forward strand.
GCCTGCCTTTTCTACTTGTACATTGAATTTTTTCAGTTTTGTTTTTGTATGGGTGTTTTGCCTACATGTATGTCTATGCATCCCATTTGGGCAGGGCCATGGAGGCCAGAAGAGGGCATCAGACTCCATAGAATTTGAATTATAGATGGTTGTGAGCTGCCATGTGGGTACTGGGAATGAAATCATGTTTTTTTCTGAAAGAATAGCCTTCCCTACTGATCTGTCATATAGCCTGCAGATGGAGCGTGTGACAACCTATGGGAAGGCTAGTGGAAAGACTCGGAAGAGGCATGTTGGTGTAGGGATTGGATGGCAGTCAGGTCTGCACAGCAGCCTCTGTGTCGTGGTGAGCAGGAAGCCTAGTGAACCACCTTGGCATTCAGAGAGGAGTCTTTCTTAGATCCCAGAGTACGCACTGGAAGACTTGACCGGCTCAGGTTTTGCATGTGAAGGGAATGCTGACACGGCTGTTAACAAGCTTGTATTAAAGCTGTCTTTAGGAGGGGAATTAAAGATGCAAAGAATTTTTGTTTTGTACATGTTCAATACAAGAACAAGATACTGAGGCTAGTCACCTGCCTTTCTCCTTTGTTTCATAAGGGCTATTTCTTAATCTACCCTAGATTTGTTTTTGTTTTTTTTTTTCTTTCCCTTTTTGTCACTTACCAATGCCTCAGCAGATTTAAAAAAAAAATAGAAAAGAAAACTTTTTTAAACAAGATGTTATAAAGCTTGGGGGCCCCATCTCCCCAAATGCTTCCTTCATATCAGTACAGAGGTGGAATACATTAAGCTCAGGGCCTTGAGCCAGTATTTGAAGAATTTGCCCCAAAAGGAGGAACTGAGTTTAGGACTAGAGTTACTGCTTCTCTTACTGTTGGATTGGGCTCACTGGTGACTGTCTGTTGCCTTCAGGTCAGACCCTTCTGTTGCTGTGCCCAGCACTGGAGTAGTCTTGCCTTCTCTGTCTCTCTCTCTCTCAACTTTGCCTGCCAAGATGCAGTGGTCTATAAAATGTCCATGGTCAAATGGATAGTGACTACAATAACTACTGTCTTGATGTTACAGAGTTCCAGAAACTGTGGAGGAGTGTCACTGTGGATTCAATGGATGAGGAAAAAATTGAAGAGTATCTGAAACGACAGGGTATTTCTTCCATGCAGGAATCTGGACCAAAGAAAGTGGTATGTCATCTTTAGACATGCAGTTCAGTCCCTTCTCTGCTCCTCATCCTGCTCTCTGACAAATGAGGCGCTGGTTCCCTCTGCCAGGTTTTCTCTGGGCCTAATGTATTGACTTGGCCAGATCCAGCCAGTGAACCCACCCGTAGGGATGCCCCAGCCTGGGAGAGCTTTCTCATCATCCTGCAGCCGTCCCAGCAGAGCAACTTGAGCTCCAGCCACATTTTCTCGTCTCTGATCCTCTATACACTTCCTCCTCCCCCTACAGGGTTTCTCTGTGTATCTCTGGCTGACCTCTGGAGGGTTACACAGAGAAACCCTGTGTGTTTGGCTGGCCTCCAGCTCAGAGATCTGCCTGTCTCTGCCTCCTCCCAGTCCTGTCCCTGATTTCAAAGGGGAGCTTCATCTTCATCTGGTTGGTCTTTCTTAGACCTTGTTGTCCCTCCTCTGCCCTTTCATGTTGGTGCCCAGATGGATCTGTCATATCCTGATGATACTGAATTGTCCTTTTTTAGCAACCATGTATAGTCTTTACAGTGCTTAAATTCTACTCATAGTGGATATTAAAACGAAGGCTGGTAAATCCCCCTGTACCTGTTAACTACTAATTTTAGTCGAAGAACAGCCAGCATTCTAGACTTAGGGCTCTGCTCGCTCCCCTTCCCAAGCATGCTTTGTAGCTTTTTTTCCTTTTTTTTTTTTAAAATAGTGACTCTCTAAGGGTCAGTGAATAAAAAGATTTATTGTTGCTGGACAGTGGTGGCACATGTCTATAATCCCATCACTTGGGAGACAGAAGCAGGCAAATCTATGTGAATTTGACGCCAGCCTGGTCTACAGAGTGAGTTCCATGACAGCCAGGGCTACACAGAGAAACCTTGTCTCAGGGTAGCGAGGAGGGGATACACACACACACACACACACACACGCACGCACGCACGCACGCACGCACGCACGCACACGCACACACACAAAAACCCAAATACTTGATTATTGTTAATTTTGAATTTTCTAAACGTGGTGTTTCAGGTATACAGAATAGCAAAGCTTCATGTGCCTACGCTTTTTCTAGTTTTGTCATTTTTCAATATTTTGCCATATTTTCTAAAGCTCATTTTTTTAAACCGCTAAGTGGCAAGTCTTTTTTAGACATGGTAGTGGAGACAAAGCACAGACATCCCTTGCCTCTGAGTTTAATGACTTAATGGCCACCATACTTGTGTCACACTTTAAGTCCCTGCCTGTTCATTGCAGAGGGCATCAGTCTCGCTGGAGTGCTGTGATTTGGGTGTGGGAGGGATGGGTCTTTGCTGCTGGTGTCTGGACTTGTTCAGTAAGTCCTAACCATCATGTCTCCTGGAGTCACTGTTGTTTACTCTCTTACCCTTTTCTGCAGGCCTCTATTCAGAGAAGGAAAAAGCCTGCTTCACAGAAGAAGCGACGGTTTAAGACACACAACGATCATTTGGCTGGAGTGCTGAAGGATTACTCGGACATTACTACCCCTGGCAAATAGGGAACGTTTTTATCCTCAAACAAGGTTACAGATACAGTCAAGATCTTTTGTGATGCTTGGGATCTGAAGACTTTCTGCCTTCTCATCTGCTCCTCGGGACTTAGAGGAGCAGTTCAGTTTACACAACAGGAGCAGATTACCAAACCCAGCTATTGTCACCCAGCAGGCTAGTGGGAACGGTTCCTGTTAACTCCTGGGTTGGTTGGTTTTATTTTTCTAGAAAGACACTTAGCATGGCACGCGGGTGTCTTTGCTGTTTATCTTGACTCCATGTTTTCTGTTGCTTTAGAACAAGTTGGCAGGTAGTGCTGAATGCAATAATTCTTTATTCCAAGAGAAAATATTTATAATAAAAATTTGTTTGTAGGAGGATCTTTAAGAAGTTAGGAAATTCAGTTTGTCTCTCTTAATTTGCGAAAATAGCAGGGAACAGCCACAGTCACTGATTGCTAGGGTGGGCATTTGGGATGTCTCAAGAGTGGAGTCAGTACTGCTGGCAAGTGTGTGAATCCTCTTTGGAACACAGGGTATGACTCTGGTGAATAAGCTAAGCAATAAAATTACACTAAACATAATTGTTAATGCTTTCTTTAAAAAGGCTAAAGAAGTAGTAAGTTGAATTCATGATTTGCTACTATCTTGAACAAGGATGAGAAGACTCTTCTTGCCAGCCTGAACATGAGCTTCACCATAGCCCAGCTCTCAGGTGGCTTTCCTGGCCATTCTGGTGGAGGGACCCTCTGTTCTCTGTTACTGGTCCAGTTCAGTGAGAACCCTTATTATCAAGCCTGTGTGCAGTTTTAGGGTTTTCACCCGTAAAGAAGGCATTTTCTTGCGCCCTTTGCTATGACTTGCCCTGCTCCTTTGAGTTGATTATCAGATTTTCTCTCTCCCATTGGAATGGTATTGTTGGAATATAAAAACCAAGTTTAATATTCTCAAACAAGGTGCAGCAGTAGCCCAAAGCATTGGGCTTTTGATGAGTAAGTACTATATCCATTTCCTGTCCTTACCTCCGAACTCCAGAATACGGTCTAAGAAGATGTCATACTGTGGCTCCCACATAATTAGAATGTAAGATGTGCCATCTTGTCTTGTGTTTGAAGGTTTCTGCCAGTAAGAGTATATAATGCGTATGGTGTCAAGGTAGTTTTCCCCGTAAATTAGAACTCACTTATCTCCCAGCAGATGCCTCCGTTTGCAAACCATGTTCTCAAAGCCACGTTACGGCGAGGTCTGCAAGTGCAAGACTGTCTCATAGGCCTCATCTGACTTTATAAGGAGGCAGACTTCAGGCCTCCTGGACAGGTAGGTGCTCAGATACATGTTTACTGCCAGGCCTGCGTCCTACTCACCTCTGGCTAAGCCTGCTTTCGTTTGTGCTTTAGGTACTGGTCTGATAATTGATCTTAATTTCTTACCTCTCTTCACAGAAATGAAGAAATTGAAATCTAGAAAAATAAAGTATCTTGCTAGTTACTAAACTTATAAATGCTATAATTTTGCTTCATTCATTTGCATTGTCTTGCAAGTATTGTTCCCTTTGACCTGTAGCCTGTGTGAGTATTCTCTCTGCTGAGGTCCTGGGATGGCATCTTGGGGTGATATGGGTAGCAGACACACAGCCCTGTGGGAAACTTGAGAGCCTGGTTGTGTTCCGTGACTATAATAAAAAAGAACAGGCCCTGGCAGCAGTTCTGGGTGACTGAAGAGTCCTCCAGCAGTTCTTCTGGGTGACTGCAAACACTCCTCCAGCAGTTCCAAGTGAAGTCTTGATCTCACCTCTGCCAGTTGCTGCTGGATCTGCTGCCATTTAGAAACAAGTGGGAATGGGCATGGTTGGGAGAGTTAAAAGGCTGAGACAGTCCTCAGTGCATCTGATCTATAATTCATCACAGTCACAAGCTTTTAGGGGCTAGTTAAGAGAAATGGAGTTGAGCTTAGATTAAAAAGCAAACCTCTAGCTGCTGCTGTCACAGCCTGTAAATGTGGTCGGGTGATGGGCGGACCCAGGGGATGCAGAAACGCTCGATACTGGTTGATTTGAGTACTCAGGGAAAGGCAGTAGAGGAACTTCAGTTCCAGTCCTGGGGAGCCTGCAAGTGTGCAGCCAGGATTTGTCTTGTGAGCTTTGTTTGAAATCAAGAGTGGAAGCATGTTCTGAATGTAGGCGCTCCAGGGACAAGTACATTTGGATTTATGGACTTTATTCTTGTAATGGCAGTTATCTGAGACATAGAAGATGAAACTTGGTGTCCCCTTTTCTTTCTAGCTATTGCTTTACTTTGAAATGATTGGTTTTGGGAAGGGTTGGGGTTTTCTCAGGTTTGGCTAGGGACATTGCTGTCTTTGGAACCGCATGTAGGACGGTTGTTTCCCAGTGGGTCTGTCCTGAGAGGTCAGTAGGTGTTCACGAAAGGAGAGGACCAGTGGAGACTTGGAAACCCTCTCAAACTATGTGGAGTACTGGCTCTGGCCTGTCTTGTGAATTTGGGGACAGCATGCTGCGGAAAGACAAATTGGAACAGGTCCTGACATGTGGCACTGCTAACGCACGGTTTCCTTCATAAAGAAGTAAATATATGTGCCTGGACGATGACTGTACCGCCTTAGCCATATCTGACCTTGGGAACTGAGCGTGACTGGCATGGTTAACGCTCACATGGGAGAAGTCTCTCTTGAGCAGACTGACAAAGGGTCCCCAGGAAGTATGGGTTGCAGTGTGGCCTAACTCCACTGGTTTGGTAGCTGCTTAGTACATTCCTATGACCTCATGCTTTCCAGACTGGCGAAAGGCCAGTTGCTTTTCACCTTGCTAGAACACTGCATGCACAGTTCTGGGTTCAGTCCCTAGAAACAAAACAAAAGTAATAAGGATGTCAAAAGTGATAACTGGCCTGGCGCTGGTGGCACACGCCTTTTATTTCAGGAGGCAGGTGAATCTCTTTGAATTCGAGGCCAGCCTGGTCTACAAGAGCTAGTTCCAGGTCAGGCTCCAAAGCTACAGAGAAACCGGTCTCGAAAAAACAAAAAGGACCAGTATTTTAGAGAACATGTCACCAGTCACTGACATTCTCTAGCCTTCCAACAATGCTGTAAATGGTTTTGTCATAGAGAAGCTAGAGGAAGAGAGCATCGTTCTTAAACCAGGGGAGAGCACTAGTTTCAGTGGACAGCTGTCTCAGTAATTGAGATAAAGAATTCAGTGTGTTGGCTATGCGTAGCTCAGGTAATGCTTGCAGCCTCAGCGTTTCGGGTGCTGGGATCTGCACCACCTCGTCTTGCCTCCTGGTGGAGTGGGGCAGCACCAGTTGCAGTCTCATGAAGAAAGGGTTCGATATGCAAACACTCGGAACAGTGACTCTGGAGCACAGAAGTGATGAACTAGAGGTGTTCTAGTTTGGAAATTTAGGATTTGCAATACTCATTTTAAGTTGAAATTTAGTTGGGGCATGTAATTTTTCGATGCTAGTTTTATAGTCTTGTGTTCCTGGGAAGAGTCCATTTTGCTGCTATCATTGTTTTGAAGCCTGTTTAATTAGTGAACGAACAAACCAGTGTGCCCATTTCCTAATCCCAAGTTACTGGTTCCCAAAGACCCTGCATCTATTTCCGCTCAATATAGTGACAGATGATATTCTAGAGGTAGACTGCTTGGTCGGTGGGAGTTTCTCTAGGGCTTGCACTGGCTTGGGACACACCTTGCGGGGACTTATCCTTACACACAGCTACTCAGTGCATCTGAAGGCCTCTTGTGGAAAATACTTACAGAAATGGCTGTTTAGGGCGGGGCTAGCTTGAGGTAGGACTCGGTGCCAGCTGAGTGGTAGTCTCTGGTGCCTTAGAGTTGGAACCTCACGGGAGGCTGAAGATAAAGCCACACGGTCAGTGTGCTCTATAGAGCAACCTCAGGCATACTGTAAGAGCCGGAGGGTGGCTGTGGAAGCTTCACTAGTCTCCAGGAAGGCCAGATGATCAGAAAGCAGTTACTATGCCTGGTTTGGATGGTCTCTGGAAAAATAAGCCATGAACTGAAAATAACAGTGCTTTAGACTATTATGTGGTAAGAACAGTTAGGAGGTGAGACAGGCTGGGGATCAGAAGTTTGGGGTCACCCTTGGCTGCACAGCAACTTTAATGTAAGACCTGGGGGGGGGGCAAATAGTGGGAGTGTATAGAATACTGATATCTTGGTTGAATCAGTAGCCATATTTTTTATTGTTTTGCTTATGCATTGTGTGTGTGGCTGCCTGAAGATGATGTTGTAGCCCATGGATGGACCTCCAGTTACTGCTCTGAATCACTAGATGTAGGGGCTGGGCACCTAACTCCAGCCCTCTGCAAGAGCAGTAAGCTCTCCAACTTATGAGCCACTTATCCTCCAACAGCATGTGACACCCTTCCCCCCCCCCCCCCCCCCCCCCCCCCCCCCNGTTCTTTTTGAGATGGGGTCTTGCTGTGTAGCCCAGTTTCACTTAGAACCTAATGAGCCTCTGGTTTTCCTCCTGAATGCCAGAGTTGGAGACATATATCACCATGTGAGCCTCTTCTCAATTCTCAGAATCCTAACAGAGTCCTCTCACACACTCCCTGTCTCAGTTTGCCTTTCCTGACCCCCCCCTGACGTGTCCTCTCTTGAATGGGTTACCCAGGGCACAGTGTCTGTGCTGGCTAGTCTTATGTCACTTGACATACAAACTAGAGTTATCTGAGAAGAGGGAGCCTCAGTTGAGAAGATCCTCCATAAGATCCAGCCGTCAGGCATTCATTTCCTTTCCTTTCTCTCTACTCCCGCCCCCCCCCCCCCAGGGTCTCACTGTGTAGCCTTGGCTGGCCTGGAACTCACTGTGCAGACCAGGCTGGCTTGAACCTGAGATCTGAGTGTGCCTCTTCAGATTTAAAGCACATGTGACTATGCCTGGCAGAATCTTAGTAACTGAGGGTGGATGGTGCCAACTGAGCAGAGTTAAAGGTACACAGGCGGGTGGGCTATAGTTACCTGACTCCCACTCTGAATCATGCCTAGTTCTGCCTCTGCCTGGAAATGGAAATCTCTGCATTGTCGGGCGCGATTGGTTGATGTATGTTGTGAATAAGTTCCCAGACGATCATGTAATAGCTGGAATAAACTTTATTATTTTATTAAAAACAACAATAGAAAAGTACCTTTACACAGTTTATAAAAGCATAGTCAGTGGTGAAGCGGCTCTCCTTACAGCAAGTAGTCTCAGAGCCAAGTGGCACGGCACGGGGGGGGGGGGGGGGGGGGGGGGGGGGGGGGGGGGGAGTTGGGGGGTTGAATAGTTCCTCAACACCAGTGTGGCTGTGTGAAGTCACATAGCCGCCCGCCCCCTTCCTCTAGTTTCTAGTGAAAAGCCCTTACTCCAGGCCTTAGTGTTTCTTTTTCCTTTTTCTCTTTTTAATAACCTGTAAAAACTTGACATTCTTATTTCTAATGAAAAATAATGAACCCCCACCAATGATAACCATTAAAACATGACGTTTTCCACACAAGTAGATCAGTAACAAAGATACAAAGACTGTGGTTATGTTAGCTATACCAGCAGCTGGAAATTCTCTGAGGTCACAGTATTACACATGGCTCTTGTCTAAGGAGCAGGAGAAGCTGCCCCGTCACTACCTCTGGAAATGTGTTGGAATACAACACAAGGCTAACTTTGGGCTCTGAAGAAGTCTTGAAGCGCAAGGATAACTGCATTCATTGCAAATGGCCGTGGTCACATGTCCCACCCAGTGCAAGGCAGTAGGTAGTCTCAGGATGAGCAAACAGTATTCTGGAGAACACGATGGACGGCTGCCAGACGTTAGAACCACCAGCTCAGGTAGGCCATACTTTACAGAATCACTTGGGATGTGATGCCCATTGTTGCCAAAGTATCTGAGTGGGGGGCCTGCTTCTCCTGAGGCCTTGTTGGCCTCACAGGTCCAAACCAAGGTCCCTCCACTTAGTGGGGTGGACTTTATCTTTCCACTGGGAAAGAGAACAGTTTATGGAAGGTGAGTATATTAGGTCCCACGCTCTGAGGGTGCTATCATAAATGGTAACAATATAATACAAGTATAAAATGGCAATACCTCACTTGGCACAGTTTGTATTATTGCAGCCATAGCTGCCATGGGTTTCAGATGGTACACTGTGCTCGGGAGACATTACCTAAGTAGGAATTACTGCCCAGCTGTGACCACTGTGGTGGGAGACGCTCCTGGGGCTTTGATTGTCTTGCAGAGCTCACTTCTACACCATGTCACCAATGTCCCTGACTCGGGCCAGGCAGATGGCGTCCACACATTCACAACACAGTCGTGGAAACGTCAGTGCTATTCAGAGACATGCCTCACACTTATTTTACAAACATGCAGCTTATTTTAGAAAAACAAGATAAATGTCATTAAAAAGCATTCAAAAATCAAGTGCAAAAGTGATCTAACCTAGTGTAAGAACTCCTCCCTCCATTCATAAATGCCTGCTAGAAAATACTAGCCGTCTTGGCTTTACTGTTGTCTGTGTTCCACCTGAGTATGTCTCCAAACTGTATAGAAACGTCAGACCATGCATTCACAAATAACACGTATTTCTTAAAATTATACAGTGTAAAAGAGTAAAACACATTTTATTATATATTTTTTTTCTTTGAGGAAAACAGATGTGTGATAGAGGCTGTGGCAAAGTCTTGAAGGGATCAAAACTGGGCAAGGCGTTTTCAAACCTGAAACAGAAAGAAAACGTGTTGGAAAGCAACCTTGCCAGTCGTGTACATCGATCCTGCTGAGCTTCTGTGAGACAGGTAGTGTCAGCAGACTCGTGGGTAAAGACTTCAAACTGGGCACTGGAGCCTGAGGCAGGAGGATCAGCTGGGGTTCCAGGCCAGCCTGGGCTACAGAGAACTCTGTCTGGAGAAAACAAAGCAAAGGACCCGGCCAGATGGTTCAGTGGGGTAAGCACATTGTCAGGTCTCATGATCTGAGTCAATACTGGGGACTCCCGTGGTCAAGAACAGGTTCCTTGCAAGTGTTCCCTCAGCTCTCTCCACATGCACTGAAGTGTGCAAAATAAATGCCCCTTCATCCCTGAACTTTGAAACACATGCTTGTGTATAGAGCTGTGGTAGAGTCAGCTCTTTGAGCCCAGGATATTCAAGCTCCCAGTCCTTCCATCTCACAAATGCTAGGTAGGCGCTGCCACTGAGTAACTCCAACCTGGTTCTGGACTGTACTCTCCACAGTTCCACAGTACTGTCCAAGATGCACGCACTAAGCCCATTTTTATTGTCATTCACTTTATATTCTCCAACTCCCATATTTTCTCACTGACAGGTTAGACTCGTGTTGTCAAACACAGAAAAGGTATACATACAAGCAGACTAGGATTCTGTACAGAGAAAGGCTTATGTAATAATGGCCTATAAGTTTTGAGATCCAAATACGATGGCTGTGTACCTGTGGAGCTCGGAAAGGCACCAGTGAGAAAGAGCTATGCTTTCCAGAGCAGGAACAGACCTGTAGGCGCACAGCTGTGAAACTACGCTCTTCTGTCTCGCGGTTGCAGCAATCCGAGCACGTCGGCAGCTGCTTCCTGTAAGAAGCTGTAGGAACGCTGTAGCCTTTGACCACTTCTCTGTCCTCTGGCAGCAGCATTCTGAGTCAAATGTCTGGCAGGGATAAACAGCTAAAGCTCCTCCAGGACCTCTCACTTTCTGCCTCTTCTCACACTTAGTACCACTGGGGACCCTGTGATGCTCAAGCCGGGAGAATCTGAATGTGTCCATCTCTAGGCGGGCATGGTGGTGCATGCTTTTAATCCCAGAAGCATGGGGTCTACATGCGAGTTCCTGGCTAGTCAGGGCTACACTGCCAGACCCCGTTTCAAACCAGTCACCAGAAACACTTGCAAAAAGTGCCTATCTTTTCTGTTAAACCCTGATTTCTGATGTCTACCTGGGAGTAGGTAGGGCCCAGAGTTCCCACAGGCTAGGTATGCATGGGGTGGGAGGAGTGGGAACCGGGGGCAGAAGAGGACAGATGGAGTTACGTTTTAGGTGAGGCCTCATGGCCTGGCTCACTTCCTCACATTGCTGATGTGCCAAAGGAGCTTCAGCTGAAGCACACTCGCCTCAGGAGGCTCCTGCCTGCCTTGCTCCCCACAGAGCAGATGTCACGGGGGG
>NW_026067936.1:8770818-8951187 GCF_014885135.2 Alexandromys fortis
GGGGGGGAGAGAATGAAAGTGGTTCACATAAACTTTCCACCATCTACAAGTTCTGCCGCCTCCTGACCTTGAGTACAGCCCATCAAACCCATTCTGTCCTGCAGGGGCTCCGCACAAGACACAGCTGGGCTCCGGGACTAGGTCTGTGCAGCTCTTCCTGGCTCAGAGACGGCCATCTTGGGAAAGCAGCAAGACTAACAACTGGGATGCTGCTCTCAGTGACCCCGAGAAAGGACAGACAGGATGGCAGGCTGCAGAGAGCAGGTTAGCTTTGTGGCTCTGCCTGGCAGGGGAGGTGGGCTTAGCTCTTGAACAGAAGTCTACAGTGGCCTTTGTGTACTGTTCAGTCAAAGCTGTCACCATCTCTGTCTGTGCCTGCTCTGTGGCCTTGGGCAGCTCTGTCCTGGGACCAACCCCAAGTAGTAGAAGATGATTCCTGTCTTATTTCTCCACTGGCTCCCACGCCCTAGGCCCCTTAGTACAACCTTCAAGACTCGTCTGCCTGTATTTCCCCCTTTCCTTTTCTACTCCCACTTAGATTCCCCGACGGAGAGCCAAAAACAAACAAACAAACAAACAAAACTCTTGTCTTTGAAAACTCATTTTTCCTAGGTCCAATCCAGAAGGGCTTTGTAGGGAGAAGTCCCTACAGAAGTAGGCAGGAATGATGTTGGGTGTTACTTTCTTCCCCAAGATGATCCTCTACCTCAGAGGAGCTAGCAGAGCACAGCAAAATGTTCCTTCATTTAGACACTTGGGCCCTTGTCTTAACATTGATCTGCCAGGCAGAGTCTGCACTGGAGGTCCAGCCTGGGCTACACACCAGCTCTGGGGCAGGGTGAATAAGCCCCAGATTCTGGCTTTGTACCACTCTCCCTCCTGCACACAGGGTCTTTGGAAGTTGGGAAAGAAGGGGGGCAGAACCTATAGTTCCCCGAGCTTTCCAGAACCTACCCTGGAGACGTAATTCTCACATGGGAAAAGAATGTATCCACACTGCCATCTATGTCCCAGACTGAACACAAGGTCAAAATGCAGCTATTTCAGTCCCTGTAAACAAGGAAGAGGTTTAGCCCGGAATGGAGTTCAAACCCTGGAATGTGTTAACAAGGACGTTTAAACAGAATCCAAAGATGTCCGGGAACACAAAGCACTACGGAGGGACAGTGGGCTGGGTGACGAGGGGCAGATTCTTTTCCTAAGAGCCTTTTGGGAAAGGGGATCCAGAACAACATGTAAGTGGTGTCTCAAAAACCAGAACAAAAACAGCTGGTGTGGCTCTGTCAGCTCGACAGACACCCTGAAAGTTATCCTGACTTCCTGTGTCCTCTGCTCGTGCATGAACACTACACAGCTTCAAAAGCAGCAGCAGCCTGCCAGAGTTCCCTGTGTTGAGTAAGCTGCAGCTGTACACGAGGGAAGACACAGGATACTGTGGCCGGATACCTGACGGTACATACAATAGTAAGATGCTGACTTCACCTGGCCCTGATGTGTAAGCTCACTAGGGCGGATACCAAGGGTGGAACAACCGCCACCTGGGCTTCAGCATTGCTGAGCTACACTCGGCCAGGCACCAGGTAAGTTTTCCCTTAAATTAACAAATGTTTTGGTCACCCATCTGCATAAGCTTGGCCTAATAACTGTTAGTGATTTCCCTCAAAACTTAACTTCTAATATTCCTCTGCTACCCTGACTCCGTCAGACAAACTCATTTTTATACCTGTCAACTTAACCAAATACTAATATAAAGTAAATATTTAAGACATGTAAAGTGTTTAGTTCTCGGCAGAGACCAGTCTCCAGGGACCTTTCCTGGCCATGTTTAGGCATGGCTCTAGCCTAAGGGTAGAGGGAACCCTCCCTCCTCGCTCAGGTGTGCCTCTGTCTGGCAAGGATGCCTTAGATTGGTGACAAGAACAGCCACCACACTCCCTCCTGTCTGTAAGCCATGGTGGCCCGGGACCTGCAGAGCTATACACTGTCTGCCATGGCCCCCACCTGACCCACCTTTCTGAAACTCTAGTCCTGAGCCCCTTGTCGCTTCCTGCTCCTTTATTATTAGGGCTCTCTGGTACTGGATATACCACCTGCTTCTGACACTGGGCTAGTGGACCTTGGACAACTAATATTTTGGTTGCTTTACCGCATTTAAAAACTGTCTGGCATGGGGGAGTTCAGAGGGACAGCGCTTGCCTGGCATGCACAGGGGCCTGGCTCTTATCCCCAGAACTACAACAACAAACTGCATGAGTACCTATAAACTGACCTTTAAATCACTCTAGAGAAAGGAAAATCCTTCAAAACAAAGAACGAAGATCAAGAACACTGTGGGCACTACTGCTGAGGACACAAGGCCATACAGCTTCCGGGACGTCAGCTGCACCGCACGGTGTGTCACGCATGTCACTATGGTACCTATGACAGCTCTTGCTACTGTAGGAAACAGACTTGGGCGGGGGAACGTACACTGTGCTGGCGGCTCGCTCGGTCCTACGAGGTACTGATCTCCGTGTGAAGTCGCTCATGCCCCCCAAATGCTGCAGTGACCTTGGTTGGCTGCCCATCTCCGTCCTCAGCAGCAACCTTGCCTTCCGTCTGACTCATTTTTTTTTTGGTAGGCCCATCATAAGGAATGAAATTTGTCTCCTTATTTGGGCTGAGGCATGAAGTGTCCCTGGCATTCTGTTACCCAAAGCCAAGTCACTGGAAGCTGCCGTCTGAGGTGGCTGCGAGCAGGTCATCCCGGGTAGTGTATATTGTAATTTCCTTTACAGACTCTACCTAGGGCCAGGCTTGGTGGCACACACCTGTAACCTCAGCACTTGGCGGGCCAAGGAAGGAAGATCCGAAGCTCCACATTGGCCTGAGCGACCCTGACTTCCAAACCTGACAACTGAGATTCTGATAGCGACTACCGCCTGAGAAGAGAGGCCAGAAAAGCCCCATGACAACCCCTGGAGAGTCCACACTCACCAATTTCAGCAGAGGCTCAAAACATGTCCCCCAGTAGAGAAATGGCTTCATTATACTTAATGCAATTGGACAGCTATGAGGGGAACACACTCACACTATATCTTATTTCCAACAAACTAACTGCTGGTTTTTCAAATGAAGACTTGGGAGCTTGAAAGGGAGGGAAAAGCTGCATTTTGTGAAATTTGTTTTAAGTCATAGTGTTCCTACTGAGAATGGAGCCTCTTTACTTGAGAAGGCCATGGGTAACTTGCCAACTATTGCCAGGCATGATGGCATTTGAGTTTCCCAGCACTAGAAAGGCTGAGGCTAGCCTGGGCTGCATAGTAAGGTACTATTTCAAAACAAAAAGCACCCACTACGAAACCAAACTGCCGGTTACTACATCTTGGCTGCCCTGAAGCAGCTTGTCACTGGAAGGGTGCGTCAGACGACTGGACTGGTAGCATGCAGACAGAGGCTGTGCTTCCAGGAGATGCTGGTGCCCATCCTGCCCACACTGGTTGCCACCTGACTTTGGCACTCACCAGCAAAGCTCCAGTTCTGCAGAACAGCTGGATGACAGTCGCCACCAGTGAAGATCGCATTAATACCCACAAGACAGATTGCAGCCGCCATCACACACCCGAGACCTGGGTGGATAGAGAGAGCTGTTAACTGCGCATGGCAACCTTCTCTGTGGTCCTTGTGCTGCCCGCCCAACCTGCTCCCCAGCCCAGCCCCACTGCAGGATGACCTTGCAAGTAGCAGAGAATGCAGGTGGGAAGGTGGTCTGGGGACTTGGAACAGGGTGACAGGCTACTGGGCCAGAGGCAAGGGCACTCGGAAGTCACTACAGAGACATTTAAAGAGGGGCAGGTGTGAGTCTGGTTTCATAGGAAAAGCTGGGCTATTTGAGGGAGGAAACTACCTAAACTCCCCCACCCTCTGTCACAATCCATAGTGACCAAGTGTGCCCCCCACCCAAGGCTGGCTAGCAATAGCAGCCCTAGGGTGCCCCCTGAGACCCCTAGGCACGTTCTTAGCCCATCTACTTTTAGTTGGCCACGGGACAAGAAGGATCGGAAGAGTCACATTCTCCAGACATGGTACATTGGGTCTGCCGGGCACCTTCGCCGGCTGAGCCTCCTACACAGGGCATTAAAAGCTGTCGCTCCCTGGCAATTCCTAGCAGACTCCACGCTCGCGACTGTACTCACCCCATCTGACCTATGATGGTCATTTTATTACTCCACTACCTTCCTCCTCAGTAAGCTATAGTTGTCACTGAATATTTACTTTTACAAGTTCAAGTGTGATCCTGATGAAGTAGAAACAGGAACTTCCCTGGCTTCTGAGGCTATTGCAATACGGAGCACAAGGCTGGTCTCTTCTAAGGAGAGTGGGGTGATTGCTGGGGCCACAGCGGCCGTCTGGGCCTACAGAAGGACCTGGCCTTAAAGACAGAGGCAGACTAGGCTGTTCCTCCCAAAGAAGCTGGAAGCATAAACCGCTAAATATCCTGCCGTTTTAGCTCCCATTCCCTCCTCTAACCCGGCAAGAATGTAACAGCACATGCCTGCAATTTCTATGCCGTGGTTGAAGGCCAAGCCAATCTCACAAGTTCTTAAGAATATTATCTCATCCCACACCAGTCCCCAAGCTCTTTAGAAGACTTGTTTAGCTATATTTGGATGTCCAACAAGCAAGGCTGTTACTGTGTTACTTGTAAGGAGTGACAGAAAACGTGTTCTCTTGTTCTTGGTGGAGCTGGAAAATTGATCATTTTCAAAACATGTCTTGCAAACACTATCATGGTTCTCTGTCCCACGGCTGGATCATCACCAAAATGCTAGTGATGGGGTGATAGCGTGTAGACAGACTAAACCTCACTCATGCCGATCACATGCCAAGCCAACAGCGCCAGCAAGCTCAGCCTCCGGCCACTCTTCCAGGTCTTCCTCACACCACCAGTGAGCGCGAACCCACACACTCTGCTCCGCAGGCTGAGCCCAGGGCCTCCGAGCGGCCGTTGTGTGCAGACTGGGGGCACAGGGCTCCCACAGGAAGGTCGGACACAGCAGGTACGACCCCCGTGTACACAGTAAAGAGCTGGGTCAGTTTATATTTCGAGTTTAGTCATTTGTTTTATGCTCACACTAAGAAACCAAAGCGGATAAACTAGAGATTTCTAAGGCAGCAAGACATAGGGCTGCACGCCTCTAATCCTAACACAAGTCCAAGAGTAAGGCCTCTTCTGGAGTAGGCCAGGGACTATGGGGGATTAAAGGAGAGCATACAACAGGTGTGACGGTAGGATGTCTGGTACCCTAGTGCCTCACTCTCCGTGCCAGCACCCTCTTCTGTGATGTGGAGCCACTCACCTGGCCAGCACTGCCCTTTCGGACGTGCGCTTTGGTCCCCTCTGCTTCTATTAGCTCAACAGCACCACTGTTCCCAAATCTGTTTTATATTCCCCCAAAGTGCACAGCTTGGATCATAGCTGACTTGGGAAGGAGCACACACCTAGCTCCATGCGACAGTAATGGCACTGCCGCCCAAATTCCTTCTGGACGATCTCCACATGACACACACCCGAGACCACCTCACACCCCAGACAAGCGCGGGCCTGGCCCATGAACAGCTCAGAAGAGATGAACTGCGTTCAAGAGATGCCGCCCCGGTTTAGACCTTTCTGTGTGGTGATGGCGTAGGCCCTAGCCCAGCTCTGCTACCACCGGGCCTCTGGCCGACAGAAAATAGTGATTTCGGGGAAAATGTGAGCATGCTCACACAAAGTGTACAAAGTCTTTTAAACCGGAACACATGTAACGGCTAAGAGATGCGCTTCTGAACAGCAAACAAAACAATGAAGAGAGACTTGGGTGCCTCTGTCATTCGCCAACTTGTCCACCAACCGATATCAGTGTCCCCAGAGCACCTACCAGATGGCAGAAGCCAGATGGTTTTCCTGCCACTCTGATTCCGCTCCATGCATTCCTGCTGCGGGTAGCCCCAACCCAGGCCAGCAGGGCAATGGGAAACACTGACCCTGACCTCCCATCACCACGAGGGCTCAGTAAGTGCAGTCAACATTCTGCATTAATGTCCTCAGGAATTCCTGTCCTCAGGAAGACAAGGCTAGCCCCATCACCCACCATCCTTCCTTCTTCCACGGGCGCTCACACAAACATGTCAAGGTAGAACCTAAGCCACCGCAGGCTTATTTACACACGTTACCTCTTCAGAGTCTCCAGTGCCCTAAGTACTGAACCTCTGCCTCAACCGTGGGAAAAGTGAGTATCCATTTTACATGGCCGACTCTCAAAATAGAGGGGCTTTAAGAGTCTGGCCCGTGTGCTGATGCTGACGGTGACAAACACCCTGCATTAGCATCGAACAGGACTCAAGCCCACCCCTCCACCCACTTCCCTTCCAGGTTCACAGAGGGCTGAAGGATCTAACTGGGGAGCTCCAACACTTAGAAAACTTCATTTCAGTCATACGGCCCAGTTCCTGCCACGTTACAGCTCAGAACTACAGTGCCCCTTGCTTAAGAAGAAATTCAGTCAAGACACCAAACTATAGAAGGTGTTTGTGTTTTTGTACTTGAATATTTAGGATATGGGGGTAGGCCCCATGACCAGGAGCTGGCCAACACTAAAACTCCGGGTGTTTCTGTAGACTTTTTGTCGCATATTGCTTTGGTTGTTTGGCTACATATTTTCGTTTGTATGTGTATGTGTCTTTGTTTCTGGTGCCTTTTCTTTTTAAAAAATTCTGGTTTTTCGTTTTACTTGTTTTCTATTGGTGGGGAGGTAGGAGGAGTTGGGGAGGGAAAACTGATCTGACTATTGTATAAAAATTATTTTTCAATAATTGAAAAATATATTTAAAAAGTGGGGTATTTTTAAAAAGTGGGGGCTGGAGAGAGAGCCCAATGGTAAGAGCACTTGTTGCTCTTGTACAGGACTTGCGTTTGCTTCCCGGAACCCACGTGGTGGCTCAACCACCTGTCACCCCAGTTCTGGGAGGTCAGATACCCTCTTCTGGGCTCTTGGGGCACAGTATGCACATGGTACACATACATACATGTAGGCAAAAACGCTCATACATGTAAAGAACAAATCTAAAACATAAGATACTTTAAGTAAGGCAAGACTTGGCAACAGCAGCACACTGCCTCCTATTTAAAAAAAAAAACTGCATTGGAGTGGGCCATGTGTCCGCCACAGTGGGAGGGGCTTCTGCCTAATGCTAAGAGCAGGTGAACCATGAGAGTCATCAAATTTCCCGATGCCCAGTATATAGACATGAGCACTGCTGACAATGCATGGGAGGACAGGAGCCTGGTCCCTAAGGGAGACTCCAGCAGGGCCGGGCCTGTTCATCCTCCCATCCCAGGTGGGCAATGCCCACGTTTCTCCCAGATGGAGGACCACGGGCGGGCTAGGGGCACCGAATGGTCCCTGGAGAAGTCAAGTACTTACACAGCCTTCAGCAGAACTGTCGGGACTTCCAACCCTGAGAAGTAGCCTCGGAGGGAGGGAGCCAGCGCATCTGAAAAGACAGGAAGAGCATTGAGCCAGGGGTCCCACCTCACTGTGGGTCCTCAGACCTCCTCACCACTGAGAGGGGTCCATTCACACTGGCCAGGGTGGGAATCCCTGCCCAGGACCTTCTGAGAAGCAGCACAGCAGCACCCCGAGAGACTTTCCAGAAGCCCTATGAGCATACCAGTCTAACTTACGGGGCAGCACCCACTTGAGCGGGCATCGGGGTCCCGCCAACTGCCAGTCCTTGTCAGAGCTAACAGGCATTAAGAGGCCCAGGATGGCCCTGTGGGTTCTTCCCTTCCATACTCCCTTAGAAATACCTGAGCTGGGGAAAGCGGCCTAATGGTTTAAGCAAAACACCAAGGGAGGGGCACTTCATGACTCACTCCTCCCGAGACTGGCCTGGCGGGAACTGAACTTTCTCCAGAGCCTGCTCTCTCAGGAAAAGGGTCGGCTTCCTGACGTGGTGGGACGTCTGGAAGACCAGGGTGTGTTCACAGTGCCCTAGGGGCCTGTGCAAAGAGCTAAACCCAGGTCAACAGCAGTGCTGTCTCTCCCAAGACAAGCTAACACCACCAGGCTGAGGGTGCCTTCTCCGCCCGTCAGAAGGCTCTGGGTCCCATGTCACACAGAAGGTCAACAACAAGAAAGGCACGAGCTTTGCTTTTTTTTTTTTTTTTTTTTTTTTTTTTTTTTTTTTTTTTTTTTTTTTTTTTTTTTTTTTTTTTTTTTTTTTTGGTTTTTTTTTTTTTTTTTTATTTCTAATTAGCATGTCAGCTCTTCAANTTTGCTTTTTCGAGACAGGGCTTCTCTGTGGTTTTGGAGCCTGTCCTGGAACTAGCTCTTGTAGACCAGGCTGGTCTCGAACTCACAAAGATCCGCCTGCCTCTGCTTCCCAAGTGCTGGGATTAAAGGCGTGCTCCACCACTGCCCGGCTGAGCTTTGCATTCTTAAATACCATACACTGGACAATCCCAGCTTTGTCTGTAGCCTGTGGGGCACCTGTGGGCCAGTTTCTAACTCACCATGAAACCAAGATTAGCCTTGAGGGGCTGGAGAGAAGGTTCAGCAGTTAGGCTGTTCTTCCAGAGGTCCTGAGTTCAATTCCCAGCAACCACGGAGGTGGCTCACAACCATCTATAATAGAATCTGATGCCCTCTTCTGGCATGAGGTATACACATAATGCACTCATACATAAAAAAAAAAAAATGAGTAAAAGTTTCAAAAAAATTAGCCTTGAACTCCTGATCTTCCAGCCTCTTTCCAGAGAGCAGGGCTTATTCTACTCACTCCTCTGAGAACAGTGAGCCACAGGGAAGATGATGCTGGAAACAAGAGATGCAAATGACAGCAACAAGGGGGCGCTTGGGAAGCCTTGATGGAACCTTGGCACATGGCAGGAGAATCTCTTAGCATCAAACACCAAGATGTAGCAGGAGCCATTTTGGCTGATGGGGAGGTGCCATGGGGCCAGAGGGAAATTACAGACAACCCTAGGACTCCGGGGACTTGGGGTTTGGGGAAAACTGCCCTGTCCCAGAGTCCAGCTCAGGACGTAGAAGCCCTGACTCTAAGGGCTGAAAGGCCAAGGGATCGGGTCCTGGGGAGAAGTTAGTTCTTGCACTTTCGCGCTGGTCCCCAAGCAGTCCTTGGGGTTTCCTGCCAAGTGAAGGACTCCCACACACCCTTGCTGTCAGCGTAGGGCAGGAAGGCCAACTGGGGAACCCTGCCTACTAGGCCAACTTAGGGTGGAGACTTCTGCTCTGACTGGGGCATATGCGGCTCTAACAAAACTGAAGGAAACGCTGAGAGCTTCTGGGGCATCGGCATCTACCTTAAGGTGCCCCTTGTGTATGGGGTGTCCTCTGGGAACCATATCAGATATTTCCAGAAAGCAGAGACCAGCAGGCCAGAGGACCAAAACCTTTGGGGGTAAAGCCACGTTGCCTGAGAGTCCTCAGAGCCCCCACGGGTCCTTCCTGAAAGACAGGCCAGCATGTTTGCCACCACTTACGGCAGGAAGGTTGGAGGGATCAGAAACTTGTCCTTGAAGACAGACTAAAGACTCATACCTGAGTATCTTCTATAGAACCAAGGGAGCTAACAAAATCATGAGGAAAAAATGTGGGAAGGCTGGGGAGGAGGGTTGGCTTGGGTGAGGTAGGGGTGGGAGTGGGGAGGGGGTTGGTGGTGCCGGAAGGCACAGAAGCAGAGGGGTGGAGGGGCTGGAGACCAAAGAAACCAGTACCTACCCTTGGCTCACGGCTCGATCGTCTGAGAGCAAAGTTGGAGCTGCCTTTCCAAGTCAGCTGGGAAAGGGTGGCCTAGGGGCCAGGGCCCTCAGGCAGGGGACGCTGGGAACCTAAACCTAAAATGGTCCGTGTGCACTGGGTCAGTGTGGAGCGGTGGTGGCAGTTGTGAGGCCTGGGTGTGACGTGGGGATGTAGGGCCCTGAGGCTGAAGGGATAGTGTTCACTGAGGGGACACAGGAATGGGCTGGCGGGGGGACAGTGAGCTGCAGGGCAGATGGCATGGATCTGGGACTGGTGAGGGTGGCTGTGAAGAGAGAGGCCTCCTCGCCGGCTGTCTGCCTCTCTAGCCGCCTCTGGCTCCGGCGTTCCCCCTCCCCACCCCCCACATGCACACACGTGCACACACACCCAAGATCACACGGTAGCTGACTGAGAAAAGATGGACTCCCAAAGCTCATCCACAGTGAGCTGCACTCCAGATACCTGAGGCAACCCACCTTCCAGCAGGGGGCAGTGCCTGCCAGGCCAAACTGAGTAACCAGAGAGAGGCAGCGTCCGAGGGGCACAACCTGGAGTGTGGGCAGCTAGCCCAGGAGGACAAGCTGTTTCGTGCTAATCACTGTACTGTTTGGAGGATGGCAAGGAGAAGGTTAACCTTTACCCCCGTTTGGGCTGTTTGCTCTGCTGAAGCTTGTGGCCCCAGGTCACTCCTGTCCAAGCCCTGGACAAAATGCTTCTGACTCCTCATTACCACTGCTAGGACCAGTGGCTTCCCCAGACTTCCTCAAAGTCAGCTCTTCAGGAACAGTTAAGTCCACACCATGGAAGAAGAGTTGGCTTCACGGATCATCCCGGCCATTCCTGCCCCATAGAAGCATGTGCACATGTGCACATGTACGTACACACACACAAAATCTCTCTCTCCCCCGCCTAAGCTTGCATACCATTCTAGGGGTTTGATCTAACCTAATATTTAACACTAACCCTGACTTAGTCTGTGCTAGAAAGAGGAAAGTGTTCAGCCTATCACAGACAGAGAAATCTGGAAAACAGAAATTTCCCTAAATCACGTAGTAGTTAAGGGGGCGACGCACTGCCCTGGGGCCACACCATATGGATCCCACCACCCTCTGTCAGGAATGTGGCTTTAGACTATTAGAAGTGTCTAAAGCCTGGGACCTGAGAATTGTGTGGCTTGGCTACGGTAGGTCTATCATCTTCCTCATCCCAGCAGCTGGAAAAGGACCAAGGAAAAACATCTCGGCTGTAGCCAAGAGGTACCTTATACATATAAATCCTAGCACTTGAGATGCTGAGACAGGAGGACTGCTGCCAGGGTGAGGTCAGCCTCGACTCCACTGCAAACACTATCTGGAAATACCAAAAAGCCCCAGCTGGAGAAGACTTGTTTTCCTGCCTAGGAGCCTTTGAAGAACCAGTGTCAGACATTGAGGCCTCAAAACCAAGGATCGTGAACACATACGTCCTCAAAGAGCAGCCAGGCCGGGGACCAAGCACAAGCCCTTGGGGCTAACTCTGTCCTGGGCCTCAGCTCTTCCTGTTGGAGCATAAGTTCGGCTCTTGTTTCCAGACAGGCACTGAAAGGTGCTCTGATGTCTCCAAGTTCACCGAGCCGCTGCTCTGGTCGTGGGCACCCGAGCGTGTAATACCCTGCGTCAGATTCGGTCCACAGTGGCTGCCCGCCCTCCCTATTTCATCCTGTTAGCCTGTTAATTTTTAACTGTGTTTGCTAGCGAGGGCGAGGGCCATTAGAGGCCCCTGGGAGCTGCGCTCGGTGAGGCGGGCACAACTCATGTACAATGCATGAAGCTTAAAGTTGGGGTGTCCCACTTTCGGTCCTGTCTCTGGGTTCTGGCTATCCCCCCTGGCAGGACAAACCCTGAATAAAACATGATCCATTTGGAGTCAATCACCCTCTTGCTCCCGTCACAACTGGTTTCCTTCAAAGGGAAAAGTTCACTTTCTCCTGTTCTGGAGCTAGTGTTAGATAATTACAAAGTTTCCTTTTGGCTCTGGGTTTCCAAAACTTCAGATTCACACACAGAATGGTACCCGAAGCCTGTGTCTAGGGAAGCATCTAGAACCCACGGTGGAGGGCCAGCGTGGCCCCACACGGAACCTCTCCACCCACACTATGAGCTCCGGGAGGTCTTGCCCACTCCTGCTGCTGGTTCTGTACCCCAAAACCAAGCTCAGCACAGGTTTCTCTCGGGGGCGCTACCCTGCTGGTCTGTGTTCTACATGTTTCCCCCGGTCACCGGAGCACTCGGGTGCTGCTGGCAACACCAGGCGGCAGAGGGAAGGTGTGGCAAGGCTCTTTAGTAAGTCCTGTATGCCACACATTTTTGTAATCTTCCTCTCTAAGTAATGGCAGGTGCTCACTCTTCTATTTATACAGAAGGAAATGGAAGGTCACTTGGATGAAAGAAACTTGCAGAAAACCTCAGCCTTAACAGAGTAGCAACTGTCATTAAAAAAAAAATACCTTTTCATAGGGCTGGTGAAATGGTTTAGCAAAGAGTGGTTGCCCTGCAAGACTGAAAACCCAAAATCAAACCTTGGGGTTCACGCAAAGGTGGAAAGAGAGAACGGATGGATTCCACAAAGCTGCCTCTCACTTCTGAGCGTGCACCACCATACATATATCCAAACTCACACATTTCACACACACAAAAACCGTAATTAGGAAGAATCAAATTTGAGGACAGCCTGGGCTGAGTGAGGCCCTATTTCAAAAACCAAACAACAAAATGACTGTTGCCTTTCGGGAGAGTTGCGTCTTGAACCAGTGATCTTCCTGCCTCTCCGTCCTAAATGCTGGGGGATCCCAGGCAAGAGCGACCATGTCCAGTTTATGTGTTGCTGGAAATGGAACCCATGGCCTCCTGCATGGGAGGAGAGTACTCAACAACTAAGCTTGACCCCATCTCTCCTGCATGGGTTGCTGAGAGCCCTAATGGGGTGGTAGGACCTCTGGTCCTCCCCACTACACTGCTCCGAGGAGGTGACTGCATCAGAACATTTAGAGGCATGGCTCACAGAGACTCAGGCCTGGGCTTCATCAGAGCTCAGGACAACCCTGCAGGTGCAGATACCCCAGGGTTTAGTTTCACATGGGGGTGGTGAGGACATGCTCAGGGCACCTAATATTACAGGCATCAAAGGAACACAGCCCTGCTGTGCCCACTGTAGGAGACCCCGAGCTCTTATCCCTGAACCAGTGACAAAGAAGTGGATTTCTAGGGTGTTTTTTTTGGGGGGGGGGGGGGGGGGGGGGGGGGGGGGGGGGGGGGGGGGGGGGGGGGGGGTGTTTTTTTTGGGGGGGGGGGGGGGGAGATGGGGATGGGGGCTCAAACCCTGAGACAGTGAAAGGGTCACAAGAAGAGAAGGTGTCTTAGCTAGGAACAGGATCCCTGGGCTCCGGTCACAGCTCTAAAGTCTAGCTTTCCAATGTGCCAGAGGTGACCTTGGAGTCAAGAACCAGAAGGTGAGGAGCGTGGGGAGGTCCCAGAACCCAGGTGCCTTTCTCTTTCCTCTTTAGCAGCTTAACCGACAGAAGCGGGGAGCCGTGTGGATCAACAAGCACCATGCTGCTCTCTGGATTTCCAGCGTCCTGGTGCCCCCTTTCAGGAGAGGACTTCTACAGTGGGTGTGTCCTGCCTTGGCTGTGGAAGAGAAGTGGTCTAAGAGGTGGCGCTGAGGACCACACTGCTGGGAGGAGCTGTCACAGGCGACATCTACCGCCTGTCTCTCCCGTCTGTCATCCAGCCTCTGCAGACAGCCAGAAAGGAGGGATGTCTCCCATCATGCCAGAAAGGAGGTTTCAAACCTCTACTGCCTTGCGGGCAGCTTGGGCTGAGTCCTAGGTTTCCTTCCTGCAGAAAGTTCAAGTTCAAATATTCCTTGAAATGGCCCCAGTAGAGTCTAAATTTGGTGGTGGTGGTGGGGGGGGGGGTAAGGGGGCTGAAACAACTCAGTGGTGAAATGCTCGCCTAGAATGTTCTATCCCGTCCTATCTCTGCAAAAAATAAAATAAAATAAAAGGCTGAAGAAAAACTAAAAAGCAACACACACACACACACACACACAAAACCCAAACAGCCAACATTTACTAAGCCACTATGATGTACCAGACATTATTAAAGCTTTATAAACTAAGAATTCTTAGCCTCATGTTCCTGAAGCTTGGAGACATCAGAAATTAAGATTGCAGGCCAATTGAGAATGAGCTCCTTCATCAGCCTCACACCTCCACGTGCGTGCACACCCACATGCATGCACATAAAAATTGGAAAAATAAAAAAGCTGCACCCCGCTGAGTAAACGCCCAGCTATACTGACAATGGACACAAACTTGCAATGCCCACACTGCCTCTGGGGCCATCTGTCCCTTTGTGATCTCTACTGTGTTTGCCTGTGGCTCTTTTCCCATAGACAAGTTCTGAATTTTCCCAGCATGTCACAGGGCTGGCTATCTCCAGGGGCACGCCCCAGGAAGTCTGTTCTAATTTTCAAAGTGCCTGTCCCTGTCCACGGGTGAGGCTTCACTGCAGCGAGCGACTGGCAGCAGCAATGAGTTGGAGAACACGGTGGCACAGGAATAAGAGTCCCCTGAAGTAGCAGCACGCAGGGCATTCTTAGCCATTTCCCCGAGAACTCTGGGGCTGCCTCTGGGGGGCACAGGGGCTCCACTTCTGCCCTGTAGTGAGACCAGCGGGTTTCATTTTCTGCCACAGCAAGATGAAGTCAGACCCAACGGCAAGGATGTGAACAGTGGTGGCGGGAGGGTCTGTGTGAGGCCTTTACCTTTCCAGAAAGGGAAGACGAAACACACCCCTTCTAGCCGATGATGCACAGAATGGACATCAGAGACCCGGGGGGCAAAGCAATGGCCATGTAAAAACACTAATGTTGGAAACTGGCTGTGCTGTTGTTACTTTATCCAGTTTGGAGAGGGTGGGAGTGGAGAGAATATCTCACTAAAGCCCAGGCTGGCTAGGACTCTGCCTCCTAAGTGCTGGGGATTACAGGAGCTTGTGTCCACTAGCTAGACACGGCAGCCTTGTTGGTGCTGAAGCAAGAACTTCTGGTGGCCGATGACCTGTAGGCACGAGGATCTTCTGGCATGAAGCTCGGGATGGTTTCGGAGCTCAAGAGGATGGAAGCGGCATCGGTGAAGGCCTGGCGCTGGGCGCAGTCTTCTGGGGTGCTCTTTTGGGGTCTGCTCCCATGGAACACGCAACCTAGCTTCTACGGGCCAGTTTCTCACAAACCTCAGCCAGAGGTTAACTTGGCTCCAAAACCGCAGCGCCATCCATGAAAACACAAACTCTGTAGTCTACTTGAGATCATTTTTTTTTGCTCTGATTAAAATTTTTATTGAAATCTCTCAAATATCATCAAGAAATAGGTCTTTTCTTTTGCAAAATAAGGGGCGGGGGGGGGGTTCTGCTAACAAATTCAACATGGGAGCTCCCTCTGCTGGTCTGCAGTAGGCTGATATGTAACAAACACATTCCCAGAGACAAATCTAATTTGCTGGAGAAGTGGACAAAAGACAGGTGTGTTGGGCTTTGCCTCTGGAGAGAAACACTAGAAGAAAAAAAAAAATCCATGTCTCAAAACAAAGCACAACATTGTAAAAAATAAAAAAAGCAAAATTAGAAGACGCTCCAAAGCACTCAAGTTTCCAAAACAAAACCCCAGGCACCTAGGAAGGGGCCCCCAACTCTGCTCCCCTCCAGTGAGGATTCTCAGAAGCCATCTTGGCCTCCAAAACCCTAAGCAGTCACTGGAGCGAGGCCTCACCAAAATTCTACTAAGAGGAAAAAGTCTGTGGTAAGCCAGCACCTTGCTGTGTAAGTCAGCAAGGGAAGCAGGTGACAGACCTGCTCTAGAACCCGGGAGCCACTGTGACTTGGGCAAGTCCCCGTTTCCTCAGCTGTGCAACGGGCTGGACCAGTTGTCTGCAAAGTTTCTACCAGTTCACTCCAACATGGACGAGTCTGTTCATTTAAATGAGTCCAAAGAAGTGAGACTCAAGACACGGATTTCACCACCAGCAGATCGGAGTTCCGCCAGGTCTAGGGCTGAGGGCTGAGCTAAGAGGAGCGATGTGGGTGAGGCACATGGCTACGATCCATCTAATCTCTCCATCCTTTCTCACAGTGACGTAGGCTTCCTAAATCTCCTTGAGCCCCTTGTTAGAACCTTCACCCTCTGTATCCTACAGATCACTCCAGATTTCATGCCACATCACGACCAAAGCAAGCCAGTCTTCCCAGGTCTTTCTGGACAATGTCAAGTCTTGACTCTCCGGGCGGCAGTGAATGGCTTTCTACCCGAAGCCGCACTTTCTCAAAAGACTCTGTGCAACCTTGCATGGTTTCATGGCACAAACCACTAACGCCCCCGACTGTCTGTTGCTCTGCTCCTGCGCCATACGAGAGGGGCCATACCTGCACATGAGGTGTGGGGCGCACAAGAGGGGTTTGCAGTTGGTCTTTGTTGTCAATAAAGTTATCCACAGCACAAAAACATTAATGACTCCGCTAAAGACAGCCACAACCTAGTTGCTCCTGCCTGTACCTAGGCATGAGGGTTAACAAACACTGATGCAGAAACGCCAGGCAGAGGGTGGAAAGGCAGAAGGCATGTCTAGTTCTTGACTTGGATTTGCTTCCTGTACCAAGGCGACCATCACGGCCTCTGCACTTCTCACTTTCCAAGCTGCTTTCTCCCCGCAGAGGGCAGTTTCTGTTCCCAGGGCACAGGACACCACACAAGGGCTTCCCTTGGAGCTCTGCCTGCCTGGAGCCGGGACGCCCGGGAGAGCAGCGCAGGCCAAAAGCACCGGTGCCTGCAGGAGTCCTGACCCGGTGGCTTGGGTACACTGGCTGTACCTACAGGTTTCATCCAGTCTTGGAAACAAATACCAGGCAAAATGAACACACACTCCACCTGACGAGCCTGACAATCTAAGAAGATTTATTGAATTTATTTAGTGTGCATGTCTGCCTGCACACGCGTGTGGAAGGCAGAGGATATCTAACTAGCAGAAGTCAGTTCTCTCTTCCACCACGTGGGTCCTGGGGTTTGAACTCAAGCTGTTGGGCCTTTGCCCAATGAGTCATCTTGCCAGCTGATTGCCTGGTCATTTTTTTTGTTGTTTGTTTTTTTGAGACAGGGTTTCTCTGTGGTTTTGGAGCCTGTCCTGGAACTAGCTCTTGTAGACCAGGCTGGTCTCGAACTCACAGAGATCCGCCTGCCTCTGCCTCGCGAGTGCTGGGATTAAAGGCGTGCGCCACCACCGCCCGGCTGCCTGGTAATTTTTAAGAGGCCAGGTTGAATGGCATATGTAGCAAGACAAACAGAATCTGTATTTTTCTTTCCGAGGGTGAAGCTCAGCTCTCACTATTACCCTCACACGAGGCAGACTGCAGGGACCCATGGCCTCCAGGGGAAGAGAACGCACTTGGGATGCCTCTCTCTGTATTTGGGGAGAAGCAGGCGCTTGTTTATAAAGCTCAGGCTTTTTCTTTTTCTTAACTGAGCAAGGAAACTGCAGAAACATGCCCCTGACAAGTGCCTTTCCTCACACGGCAGTCTTCCCTGCACCGTGCGGAGGACCAGGCTTCCTCTTGGAAGCCTCCCTCCAGTCCCTCACCTCCCTGTGGACAAGAGAGCAGGAGTCTCTTTCTACACGCATACCAAACACACGTTAAAACTCGTGCCTCGAGTACATGCTTCCCTTTCACAACACACACACACACACAGGCTCACACGCGCACACACACACCCTTAAGCTCCTGTGATGCCCTTTTTGCTGTCTGGGAGCCAAGAGGGGAAGCCTGCCCCGGTCTGTGCGTGTGAGATGAGGGTGAAATCATTAAGAAGAGAGAGGTGTCCTTTGGGGGAGACATCAGGCAGTGGGGTGGGATCATGGCTGACAGACGGTCCTCGTAAGTCCCGGAGGGGATCATTCACTTACTGAAGGTGGATCTGTTAGCTGGATAGGTGTTAGTCACGTGGTGTGCTCTGGGGGACCAGGTCGGAGGGCCGGTGGTGGAGTGAGTGGAGTGGTGGCCGAGGGGGATAAATTACCTGGGCATGCAGTGAGGCGGGATAGGTGAAAGCAGCAGCAGGAGGAGGCAGAGCAGGCGCTAACTCCGCCGGGTACAGAGGGTACGGGGCCCACACTTCAGGGCTACTGGGGTAAAGTGCAGGCACTGTGAGCTCATCTGCAAGAAAAGAATAGGCAAGAGTTAGTGCGTCCCAAACCGTGGCTTCCACATCAGAAGACACAACCACCAGCAACCCCGAGCCCAGGTCGACGGCAGGGGTCCAGTTACTCTCATTCTGGTTCCCCAAACTCTAAGCAAAGGAACCGGAAGTTTGGAACAAATAAGGCTCGTGTGTACTCCCTGCCTAGTGAGGTTGTTTCTCCAACTGTAGCTGGGGCCGAACAACAGTGGGAATTTCCTGCTGGAAGAGAGTGTGGTCCCCTGAGGGATGGGAGGAAGAGAGAGCGAGCAGGAGACATCCCATGAGAACCTTCTGGGTGCCTTTCAGAGAACAAGGGTTACTGGAAGGACCCCAACAGGCCGTCAATATTGCTACGGGCAAACAGGCCATGATAAAGCACCTTTCAATACTGTGTCAGAAGTGCAGGGCCAAATACTGGGAACACAGGACACCTAGGGCATTACAAACTCAGACAAGTGAAGAATCTCAAACGTCTCAGTTAAAGTTAGGCTCCCGAGAGATGTAAGAGGAAGGTCTACAGCAGCTGTTTGCTCTGACTGCTTGGTCTAACAACTCTCTGTATAGCTCAGAATCTATTTGGGTCAAGCCGCAGTTGCCAGACGGAAGGTCACTTGCCCGACTGCCCAGTGCACCGGGAAGCAATCTGTTAAAAGTAGAGGCAGGCGCACCAGCAAGCTCGGTACAGGCAACACTGCTGCTTGATGGGCTCTGGAAAGCAGCAATCTCAATATTTGCTTTTCTCACCTGTCAACATCTGAAACCAAGTATACGGAGGACGCTTCCCCAGACAGCTGAGGGAGGCAGGAAGGGGTGACTGTAAAAAGCCATTAGCAACTGCCTCGCCGGATGACCCAGAAATCTAGGGGGTGTGTGACCTGAGGTCAAGAGTCACCTCCCAGGAGCCTGTCACCCTTCATCCTCCCCAGCCCTAGAAGCACTGGATCTAGCCAGGACCACCAATAAGGGAAGAGCATGGAGGAGAGCAAACCGCGGTGCTGGGTGTCCTGGGTGCGGCTCCGCTCTGCAGAGCAACCATTAAGTGTGCATGAGACAGGCACGGGGAGGAGGCAGGGTGGTTGGCTAACACACAGAGGTAGTTCCTGCTGTTCCCAACACCAGCTAAATGCACCATGGCTGACCTCCCCCCTTCTCCCCTCCCTCCCCACACCATCTCACAGAAAAAGAACAGTTAAAACCCAGGTGAGAGACAGACTGAGCATCAAGGTGGCGGAGACCAGCACTACCGCTGAGTGTACAACTGATTAGTGCTCTCAGCCAGGGAAACAATAAACAAAAATTGCCAAGTCCATGCATCTACTTCAAGGCCTGGGTTGTGGCCCAAGGCTCGGGGAATCCCTCAGAGGGCTGAAAGTCCTGCAGATCCTGCATTTCCGGTCATGAAGGGACCACCTGCTTTCCATTAGAATTGTTCTTGTGGGAGCCTGGCTAGTGGAAACTCGCTGCTGCCAAAAACGGGGACCTTAAATTTTAAAAAACCTCTCTCAGAAATGGCAAGCTATTATTGTTGTTGTTGTTATTTTAGCTACCAGGCTATTTTAAGACACCATGTCTTTTATAAAAGTCAAGAGAGTCTCACGCCCTAGCCCTAGCGCACTCACACCTAGCTCATGCTTATCCGGCCTGCCGTGCCAACCGGTACCAACTGGTAGAAGCCAGGAGAGGGCCACGCTTGGCTGCAGCTAGTCTGTGGTCCCCAGTCACACTGTAACAGGATGACTGGGGGGAAGGAGCCCCATCCACCAGCAGAGAAGCAGGAGTGTCAGCCTCTGGAGGCAGAAAGAACGTAGGCCACACCCACCAGGGCCCGAGCTCCCTTCTTAGACAAAGGTGAGGTTTTCAGTGGCTCTGCAAACACTTTAAAGAGAGGGAGAAATCCCACCTCACCCCATTCTTTAAGTGTAAATGATGATGTTAAATAATTCATTTAAATTTATTTTATGTGCACTGGTGTGAAGGTATCAGATGCCTTGGGACTGGAGTTACAGACAGATGTGAGCTGCCATGTGGGTGCTGGGAATTGAACCCAGGTCCCCCAGAATAGCAGCCTAGTGCTATTAACCGCTGAGCCATCTCTCTAACCCCTAAGTATAAACGACTTTTAAGAGGTGAAATGATTCTCTGGTCATTTATTTTTCGGTGCAGCCATAAAGCTCTGGGATGCTGGACTGGGGAACTGTCTTGACGGGATAGACTTCTCAAGTCAGCTGGTTTATTATGCCCACGAGACAGAGCATTAAATGGGGGGGAAGAGGGGACAATGAAGATGGCCTCAGGCTTCAATCTCCATCTGCCTGCTGAAGTTGAGATTTCCAAGTCTGCCTACACTTTTATCCTGGCATGTGACCTCTCACACATCCACAATTCACCTGCAGGCATCTGCACAAGCGCAGCCCGCCCAGCAGAGCGGGATGTTAGACTCCGCAGTGCTGGGCTGACCGCATGCAGTCCCTCTACCCACTTCCAAGAAGGGATTTATGGTTCCCTGAACGACCGGAGACAGCTGGTGCTGGGGACACAACCTCCACCTAGAAGCCATCTTTCCAGGCCGAAAGTCTCTTAAAACATCCTGGGATGATGTCTTTCTGCTGGCTAATATGACAAGACTACAGAGCGAAGCCTGTTGAAGGGGCAGGGAGAGTCCGGAGAGCAGTGACCCATTCCCTAACCATCACTTCTCCATTCAAGCTAACAAGATGGTGAAGAGAAAGAGAAGACCAAGCTTCCGGTCCCTGGAGACCCTTTAATAGGCATTAATTTCGCCGCCTGGAAGGTTCTATTTGGAAATGCGGCACAATACAATGCTCAACTGACTGCTTGCCTGAGACAGGCACCCTTGATAGTCGCCTTGCTTTCTCTCTGGGCCTGGATTCAACGTTACCGTGCACTCCGACTTCAGCCACCCACCCTGCATTAGAGGCGGTCTCTTGAGACTGTCTAGCTTGCTACTTCAGAAGCCAGTATAACTGAAGTACACAACTTGGCCTCATGACACCCCCCTTTTAAAGGCCCCGTGAAGTCGCTTTGACTCCCAGGATGGTCTAAGAAGCCCTGGATTTCCTGTTTTCCAGGTGGTCTAGGCTGTGCCTACCTGCCTGCCAGCCTCCTCCCTCTCTCCCTCCCTCCCTCCCTGGCCTCCAGGACTGCTCTCTCAGGTCAGCTGGCTTATTGTTACTCAACAGTGGATGCTTCTTCTCCCAGGTTGGGACCCGTAGCCTCCCTTGCTTTCCACTGCACTCCTACCCTCCCAAGCCAATCAGACGGCCTCCTGGGAGGTGAGTTCTTACTCCAGCGTGCCCAAGCCCAGCCCAGGACTAGCAGACAGCCAAGCACTTGCAGTTAGTAAATGAAGCATCCTGCCTCCAGAGTGGAAATAAACCACAGGAAAGAAACATACAGAAGAACACTAAGCTCTAAGAATCCCCACATCAGTTACTTGGTACAACTCACAAAACCATTTTGCTTTCTATCCCAATGTAAATACACTAAACTCATCAACCAAACCCTTTTCCTACCATATATATATGCTCGTGCATGCGAGAGAGAGAAAGAGAGAGAGAGAGAGAGAGAGAGAGAGAGAGAGAGAAGCAGCAAGAAGCAGAGGAGGATGTGTAGTGTGTAGTGTTCTGCTCACTGAACCTGGAGCTAGGATAGTGGTCAGCCCCGTCTCCACCCTGCGTGGGGCTGGGCCTACAGGCCCACAGCTATTTGTGAGAGCTGGGATCTGAGCTCAGAAGGTCTACTTCTCAGTTCCAATTGCTAACTCCTAGTCACAATAAAACAGAGGCGACATAATGCCAGTAGCAGGTGACTGGTCCACACTGTGTCCAGTGCTACTCGGAGGCATTAGCATCAGCTCCTTTCATTCTGGAGAAACGGGGGTCTCATGCAGCGTCTAGCCTAGTCGCTCCGGCATCGAGAACACAGACTCCCAGCCACTGTACCCCCCTGCCTCCAAGTCTACGTCACTGAAGATATCCACTCCTGCTCCCTGAGTAGGTCCCCATCTGGCTGTTGGCGACTTCCACCACCTCCCTAGGTGTTTCCTAACACTGCAGCAGCTTAAACCCCGAGCGAAGGGAAAGTGATTCACAGGGGAAGTTTGCTGAACACACGCCCAAGACTGCCTGGTCTTTACTTGCTGCTCTTAGTGGCTGTCCTTCTAATGGCCACATTCCTGTGAGTTCCAGCTGGTCCGGGTGAGGAAGCCACCCAATGCAAGCACAGTTTTAAAGAATCTGCTTCCTTTGTGAGGGGTGAGGGGACCCTGGAGCTCAGGCAGGAAGAGAACTGTCTCTTCAGAGTCAGGTCACCATTTCCTGCACGGGGACATTTTTCTTCCCTTCCATCCTGTGGCCTGCAGCTGTGCTGACAGAGCTAGTGCCTCCGGCGAGTCCATTCCCAGGCCTGCCAGCCCACGAGACAACTGCACTCAAGCCCGGAGGCTGAGGAGAGGCCACGGTCTCATGTCACAGGAACAATATGGGGACCTCTGCACAGCTCAACTTGACAGAAGCCGGGGTCATCTGGGAGGAAGGAACTTCAAGTGAGAAAATGCCTCCATCAGACTGGCCTGTGGGTCTATCTGTGCGGATTAATATGGATATGAAGAGGCCCAGCTCACCGTGGGCAAAGTCACCACCAGGCAGGTGACCCTGAGTCGGTTATGAAAGCAGGATGAGCAAGCCAGTGGGCAGCACTCCTCCACAGTGATGGCCTTAGTCCTGCCATGTTCACTGTGAACACTGAGGGGGCTGAGTAAACCACGTAAGACCCTTCCTTCCAAGTTGCTTTTGCTTGTGGGGTTTTATCGCGGTCACAGAAACGGAACACTGGTACATGTCTGCTGTTGTGTAAATAATTCTGAGCAAATAACAGACACATGAAAACGTTCCCAGCATGCCTCATGCAAATAAAGAAATATCACTACCTTTACAGACAATGAAAAACAATATCTTATGAATCAGGAGGACAAGGGGCCTTTCTCACCCCTAGAATGTAAGAGGTCCAAAGGCTAAAAAAGGGCAATGTTAAAACAGCCATGATAAATGGTAAAACTAAACAAAACTATTAAAGATAAGTAACCGAAAAGTTGTAATGTTTTCCTATAGACTCACAGAAGTTTAAATTAACACTGCAGTTAGGGTCCAGCAAGATGGCTGGGTCCATAAAAGAGCTTCTTGTGCAAACCTGATGACCTGAGTTTGAATCCCTAGAACCCCAAGAGTCAAATGCGGTAGCGGGCTCTGTAATCCCAAGAGGCATGATGCCAGGAGACATGAAGATCGCACAAGAAGCTTGAGGACCAGCTAGCTAGAGACCTGGGGTACCAGCAGAAACGAGAGACCTTGCCTCAAAAACAAGGTGGAAGGTGGGACCCAATTCCACATATACACTCAAACTCATCCGCACTGAATATGCTTGTATGTGTGCGTGCACACACGCGCCGCAGTGAGAAGCAGAATGGGGGCTCACAGCTATAATCTCAGCACTTGGAAGGCAGCGGCAGGATGAGGGACCCAGGCGGCAGAAGACCCTGCCTCAAGTAACAAGAGCCAAACAAGCCAGTCTAGTCTGTTCAAGGGACTGTACTACCCCACCCTTCCCAGGGTTCCGCCTCCTTCCCACCCTCCTGGATGCAGGTCACAGAGACATATATCCCAGAACAAACTGAGGCCAAATCCATACAGTCTGTGTGGCTGTCTGAATTCCCTGAAGCTGTAGTTACAAGCAGTTGTGAGCCACCTGACGTGGGGGCATCTGGAGGATCAATGAACATCTGTGAGCATCATCTGTGCACATCTCTCCAGCCCCAAAGTTTATTTATCATGCAAGAAAACAGCTGGACCATAAGATAACGGCCCCATGCCAACCCAAACTCAGAAGCGCTGCTTTGGGATACACTCTTTCCTTTTCATTCTTTTGTGAGTTGTGTTGCTATCAACTTCCTTAGAGTCGTGTTCACTCTCTTTACATCACACCACTGGCTACCATCTCTCGTTTAAAATGCACGGGGCTCTTTAAGAGTAGAAAGCATCCTTAAAAGCTCCATGCCCTCCAGCTGTGCCCAGACATCTTCAGTCTAGTTCACTGAACAGCCACTCAAGGGCCTTTGGGGCACCTGACTCCACTTCCCCTGAGCATCCATCCAGGGCCCGTGCTGCATTCCTAAGGCTGCCTGAGGAACCCACGCACCCACAGTCCTGACTGGTTATGCTTGCCTGCACTCTTTCTACAAAAACTTCACAAGTGTAAGAGTCGTAACAAAGGCTTGGGTTTCAGTGGTGCAGACGGTCACACCGTCAACTTTCTGGTGAGACACAGGCGCTTAGGACTCTGCAAATGCCGACCTCAGCAACCCCTCCCCCATTCCTGAGTGCGGGACTCACTCCCGGGCAGTCAATGACAAGCGGGGTTCATTTGTGAAACAGGGCACCCTAACCTGGTTAAAGGCAATTAAATGTCAAAAGGAAACTGGAGGCCTTTGACCAAGGCTCCGAGCTTCTGTCTCGGGATGACCAAAGAGCAATGCTGCAGATGAACTTCATACTCTAAGGGGCTCTTCTCTTTGTCGGGGAAATGTGTGTGTTTGTCACAGTGGCTTTTCAGGGCAGGAGAGGCACACAGGAACCCTGTGAGGACTCCTGGGGTGCCTCGGCCATCTCAGGGTAGCAATGGTTCAGCTACCCTTAGGTAAAGCTTAGAGCCTCCTCTTTGGCCAAGTCTATCTCACCAAAGAAGAAATGGGAGGGTGCTGGAATGTAAGTCAGAAGCACACTTGTCTAGTATCAACAAGACCTTGGGTTTGCCAGTAAGAATAAAACAGAAATACATTTAATTTCATTTTAAAAAATAAAAACGGGGAAGAAGCCGCAAAGTCAGAGCAACACAGATTTGTAATCCCAGAAACAGCAGGCCCAGGGGTTGAAATCCCTGTCACCTACTGAAGCAGGTAGATCTCAGACAGGCATCTAATCTGGGTAAACCTTTTCAAATCTGTGTGTGAGCTTGATATCTCATTATTAAAAGGAAGAGAGGGAGGGAGGGAGGGAGCAAAAGGCCCTGTGCAGCCAGAGCCAGCCTCAAGCCCTATATAGCCAAGGATGACCTTGAATTCCTGATCCCCCAAAGTGCTGGGATCACAGGCAGTGTGCACCACCATCCCGACTTGATTCTTCACCTCAGTGAAATGCGGGCAATAGTCGGACAGTGGCGCATCTACACACTGCTTTGATCTTCTGATAAGGTCATCAGGCTGCTCTTGAACTCAGATCCTCTTGCCTTTGCATACCCCTAGTTCTGGGATTAAAGGTTGTTTGTTTTGTTTTAATTTTTTATTTATTTCTTTTTTTTTTTAAATTTGGGAAAAGGGCCATTGTAGTGGTGCCTGCCAGCCTCGTCTGTGTTCCAGCTCCCAGTCCATCGGGCCCACCAGCCAGCCTGCAGCGGCTTCTCACAGGGACACCTACCCCAGTGCTGTGGACGAGATGCTGGGCCTCAGCACTGTGAGGAAAGGAATCTAGTACCGGCAAAATGATGGGCAGATGGGGAGGAGGATTGCCAGTGAGAAAGGGATGAAGGAACACCCCCCCCCCGTTTTTTCGAGATGGGGTTTCTCTGTAGTGATGGAACTTGCTCTGTAGACCAGGCTGACCTTGAACTCAGAGACCCACTTGTCTTCTGCCTCTCAAGTGCTGGGGTTAATGATGCAAGCCACCACTGCAGGCCTACCTACAACGCGTACTACACCTAGTGCCTTCAGGCAGTCTTGTGGGTGGGGACATGTTCCTACTGCCACCTCCTGAGACACCCAGCCTCCCCTTTAGTCTGCTGATTGCCAAATCTGTCTTGGTACAAGAAATCAATCTTCTGGAACATTTTGCTCTTTCTGGGGATCCAGTCCCCAGATCTGGTAATAAAGAGACCGAATTCTCGCGCTTTTGCCAACAGGATTATTGTCCCCTCAGAGAGTGCCTGTTACCTAATCTAAACCCTCAGAACTAGATCAGCCACAGGCTCCACAGAAGACCTGGGAGCCAGTGGGAAGTGAGAAGTCTCGGTTCTAACTGAGGACCTCCGAGTTGAGGCTGGAGACTCCTGGGATGTCTGGTGGACCAGTGGCCCTGAAGATAGCTGACCAGGGAGATGAGGAGAGAAAAGGCCATTTCTAAACTTTCCACGGAGCTGCTTCAGGTTCTTTGGGGGAGAAGAAAGAAGGGCCGAGTGGAAAAATCATTATATATACTTTCAAATTCCTTTCAAAGAATCATCAGGTTTTTTTTTTTTCTTTTTCCTTAAAGATCTTTCCTGGCATTTGACACTGAGGCTGCTAATTGCTAAATTTAACATCTCACAATTACTAGGTTCTTTATTCAGTTAGTATTTGCCAGAAGTCCAGTTAAATTGCTATTTTAGGGAAAGAGCTTGAGCAAGTTGAGAAATGTTTATTATATAATAAAATAATCTTTTAAATAACTTTTAATGACAGTTTATCAAACACATCTATACTACACTTATCCAAAGGAAATCTCCGCTGAAATAACACAGTGCTAGGGAAAAATGGTTTGTGCTTAGAAAAGATGACGGATTAAACTTGGAGGGCATGCCTCTGCGTCCAGTGTTGGCGCTCTGTATGGACAGAATTGCTAATCGTCTTTAAAAGGTGCGGGAGAAGGTGGACACGGAAACCAATTTTATTAGCAAAGGTCGACACAGATTCTACAGCTACTCATACAGTCAACGTAACTCCTGGCAAAATGCACCTGACTGCCTCAAAAATACCAATGAATAAACTTGGTAAGGACCTTAAGGTAAGGTGTTCCACCCCAGGCACCCGAATCCAGTCTCTCCTAACTCCAGCCATGGACATCACAGCAGTCAGGGGGGACTGCCATGTGAACCCAGGATGCGGTCCTGTTCAAAGGGCAAAGGGCACCCTGCACTCCCCAAACCTCTGATCTCATTGCTCGTGAGAACAAAGACAAGACCGTGAAGGCAAAGAAAATGGACAAACCCCGAAGGAGGACCTTTTTCTTAAGAAGGCTGACACTTTATTTTTAAAAATCAGTGTGAAAATGAAAGATGGGAAGTAACACTGCTCTGTACTTAAGAGAGAATACCATATTGGCCCGGCAGAGTAACAACCATCGCAAAGAGACCCCATCCCCAAGTGATCTTAAGGAATTAATGGCCAAAAGTCCATTATGTACGAGTGGTGAATTTCTGTTGTTGGTGACGCTATTTTCTTTACATTTGATATATCCGGGGGGGGGGGGGGGGGGCGCAAAAGAACCAAGCTCATGCCCACGTCCAGCAGAAATAAACCACAAACCAAGGAGACAGCAATCTTTCCTGTGCGAGTGTCCACTGGGGAAACAGCCCAGTCAAGTGGTTGAGAGATGAGGCCCTGAGTTTGATCCCCATGGCCCCTGTGGAAATGCCAGGGGGACTCCCGCGGCTGTCTAACCTACGTGGTGACTCTCTGGCTGATCAGATCTCAGTCGTTCCAAATGAGGTGAAAACGACCGCCAAAGCTGTTCCGTGGGCTCCACACATGGACCCTGTAGCTCCATACACACCAACCCCAAACCAGGCCTTCTTTAAAACCCACTAAGAGACTCCACACAGTGTGGGTCCTGAGCGACTGGTGACTTCCGCTGCCCGGGGAATGTTTTGATCAACCTGTTTTTTTTCAGTACACCTGTCTTTTCCTCGAAACCATGAGGGAGGAGTGGGCTTTTTAACACTTGTTTTCCTTTCCTACCACATTTAGGCTCCAGCAACACCTAAAAGGCCTTGCACCACCCAAGAGGAGAGGGAAAGGCTCACTCTGCGCCAGGACACACAGAGAGGATCCTGCCTCACACGGTGGGAGGCTAGCAATTCCAGATGATGCAACAGCTTAAAAAAAAAAAAAAATCACACTCCTGGTCAAGTACTTATAACTTCCAGCACCCAAACTCTCCTACAGCCCTAGAACAACAGACAAGGGCTGCAGCCTGGCCAATGCATTCATTCTAGCTCTGCAGAGACCACAAAATGAAGGACCCCGCTAATTAACCCATATGTCTGGAACTGACCTACACAATCTTGGGATAATAAGAATTGTTTTAAGCAAGACAAAAATCACACAAGGGTTTAAAAAATGAAAAAAAAAAAAAACTAAGCCCCCCAAGCCCCTCCTTAGGAGGGGTACTTTGACAGCATGCTGTCAGGGTGTGTCCTGGTATGGGGTAGATCAAAACCTTTTGCCTGGCATGCAGCGTTCCTAGATCCAGCAGGTAGCCTGCCTGCTGTGGCCTTTGCAGTGGCCCCAGCTATGGGCTTCTGGGGACTCCCTCCACCAGTAAAGTTTGGATGCACGCATGGCTTCTCTAGCCTGGCCATCTTTTTATACACAGTCTGCCTCCTGAGGTTTCCCCCATGCAAAGCTAACAGGCAGAAAGCGTCCCAGATGCCGTCATGCAATCCTGTCCAGGGCCCTCAGCCTCATCAAGTGTCTGTAAGACCACAACCAGCTCTCGGTTCGGCCCCATGCTAATGGTCCGCGCAGGCCTGTTTCCTCTAGGGTAACAGTCTAACCCAATTTCTCTCTCCTCCCCTCAAATGCTGGCGAAACTCAAGTGAGAGAATTGGGAGAGGAATTCACTACTGCTTCCCTTACAGGGCTGCTGCTGTTTGACAAGCTTGATCTCCTTGACCTTCAAGGGGGGGGGGGCTTTCATTAGGGACGGAGAGACACTCTGCCACCTCCCGCCACTAATTAAACTATTTCCTCCTTAGTACAGCAGAGCTCCCAGAGGCCACCTTGCTGCAGGATGCAGCGGAGGAGACCTCAGTAGGCAAAAGCCTTACAGCCAAGGCTTTCCCACTCCTTGCCCTCTCCCAGCGGAGATCATGTCTCCGATCTTTCTAGAAAGAGCCTTGGTTACAGGGAATTCCACAAGTAGGTATGAAATTCACGGGCCTACAGCTGGGAATGAACGCGACAATAGCATTGTATGAGTGGATAATCCCATCTGAACAGCTATCTGTATTTTTTTTTTTTGGCCTGTCATTCACCCACCATATATTAAAATATATTCTTGCCAGGCAGTGGTGGCACAAGCCTTTAATCCCAGCACTTGGGAGGCAGAGGCAGGGCAGCCTGGTCTCTAAGAGCTACTTCCAGGACAGCAAAGGCTGTTGCACAGAGAGACCCTATCTTGAAACGAAACAAAATAAAACAAAAACCAACCAAATAAATGAAATACATTCCCCTGGAATAGCAATTTTCAGCATCTAACTTCTAAATATATAGATATTGTTAAATTTAAACAGCTACATTAAGAGACAAATGACTATGAAATTATGTATTTTTAAAACTGTATTTTTTTTTTTTCTTTTCAGTTTTTTGAAACAGGGTTTCTCTGTGTAGCTTTGGAGCCTGTCCTGGAACTGGCTCTTGCAGACCAGGCTGGCCTCGAACTCAGTCAGAGTTCTCCTGCCTCTGCCTCCGAGTGCTGGGATTAAAGGTGTGTGCCACCACTGGTTGGCCATGTGTGGTGGTTTTAAGGCATTATAATACAATTTTAAGGCGGGCAGAACCAGGCAAGAGCTAGTTCCAGGACAGGCTCCAAAGCTACAGAGAAACCCTGTCTCAAAAAAAAAAAAAAAAAAAGGTAAAAATTTTTAATGTCTAATAGGAAGGAGGGGCAAACAGGATGGGTCATTCATCACCTAGGAGGAGTCATCTATGTTTGAAAGGCAGAAAGCAGAAGCCCAGGCCCACCCAGTCTAGCTCTAACTGCTGCCAAAGCAAAGTCCATTGCTGACCCCTGCAGATTCCGATGGCCGCGCAACCAGGAACAAATGTTAACTTTACATGCTTACCAACAGTCTTTAAAAAAAAAAAAAAATCTTTAAAGATAGTCTTGAGTGGCCCAACACGATCTTGAAATTCCAGTCCTCCAGCCTTCACTGGCCTGTACCATTGTGCTTGGCTCACGCACGCAGTGTTGGGGGCAGAAACTAGTGCTCAGGTATGCTAGACATCACTGGTGGTTTGTTACTCTGGCTTGGAACCTTCTTTATATCTCAGGCGGTGCCGAGAGAAAAGATGTGTGCAGGGCACCACGACAATAAAGACGAACAGGAGAAACCCACCAACGACTTCGGGTAACACTAACTGATACCTGTATTTCTTAAAGGGCTAAACGAAATCATGTAGTTAAAAAAGTCATTAATGTAAATAGACTATTTGGGGGAAGAGGGCAGGGCACCCTTCACATTCTAAAACACGTAAAAAGAGGCTTTAGCGCCACAGCGTTGCAAATCTTTTTAGTGTTTAGTTTATTAAAAGGCAACTTAGGTCCTCACATCTGCTTCTAATTAAATCTATCTCAACAGTGTTTTGGTTCTAGTACATGAGGAAAATACGGTCTCAGAACACTATCAACCAAACCAGTCAGGCTGTAGATGCTCCCTGATACCACAACGAAACCTGACCAAAAAAAAAAAAACAAAAACAAAAACAAAAACCTAACAATGGGCTTTGATATACATTTTACATGTATATTAAAATGTACTTTGTGGAGATTTATTCCTTGCCTTTCTGTCCAATGCCCCCCCCCCCCAAGGTCACCTCTCTCCCACATCTAAGACCCCTGCTGCTTGGTGTCACGGAGAGAGTCAAATCCAGATTCCACAGAAGAGAACGTGTTTGACGTGGCCTTCCTCTCTGCCTTCAGACTGGGCAAGCAGCGGTTCTGAAAGCTACACTGCACCATGGAGTCTAAAATGGCAATCAACTTTCATATTCTGCTACACTGAAATCAAGCACTTCTTTAGAAGGACTGTCTTCCTCACCCATGGCTTTGTGATAGATCATGCCATTAGAAAAACACTGGGTGCGTATGTGGATCGTCCAACTGTACACTCATTTCACTATGCAGTAAAAAAATCCACCACTTTCACAGCTCTAAGTTGGGAGCCTATAACTCATGATAACAGAAAAGTTTTCTAAACTATATTTTCAGTTAATTAAAGCTTTAATTTGGGGAGGATTAAAGGCGTGCAACCACCACCGCCTGGCCCTAGAGCGTTAATTTCTAATAAAAACTTTAATTTTATTGTTTAAGTTATTCTGATTAAAACGGCAAGCTGATCTTGCACACTTGCCGCATTCAATTTATGATCACAAAAGCGTGTATTTTTATTTACATACATGCACACGTACATGTATATATGCGAGATATGCTGGTGCACTTCCAAGTTCAGACAGATGAACGTGTGTTTGTCTTTGTAGTGCTGGAGACCCGAGCAAGGAGTGGGACCCAACCCAGGTCTCACTCATCTGCCACATGGTCTGCTGCTGAATCACCAGCTCAGCGGAAAGTGCTACTCCAACATTATTAGATAAAATTTTTATTCTTTAATAGTCAAGTGTAAAGAATATAATTTTAACTAGCAAATGTCAGTGCCGCTGTCCTCGTATAAAAAAAGCCTGGTGGTGATGGCGCACACTTTTAATCCCAGCCTGCACTAGGGAGACAGGGGCAGGTGGACCTGTGAGTTTGGGGCCAGCCTGATCTACAGAGTGAGTTTCAGGACCACAAAGGCTACAAAGAGAAACCCTGTCTTGATAAATGAACAAACGAATGAACAAGTGGCCTAGTAGTGATGCCCACCGCTGTACGGTTAGGAATGGAAACTAGTCTCTCGAGGATAGCGAGGGCTGAGGGATACAGCCCATAGTGCGTAACAGAAATGAATAGCAGAAAGGGCTGAGGGTAGGAGGAAACAGTCTAGACTTCATGGACTCTGGTCAGAGACCACCTAGGGTGGGAGGACCACACTGAGAACTGCTGTCCTGCACAGGCAGCGGCTGCTGCTTATTCGAGGACCATAAGGGTGGACGGCAAGAAGAAACAAGAATTTCCAACAGTTGTTAGCAACAAAGACCCAACAAGCAACTGAGGCAAGAAGACGCTTGGATCTCAAGAGGGGTAGCACAGATTTGGGAGGTCAAAGCCAGAGTTACAGGAGACTTTGTCACAAATGTAATGACTCCTGTACACTTATTGTATATGTAAATACTTCCATCAGTAAACTGAGTTTAGAACGCACAGGTGAGGAGAATTATCTGGATGACAAATTCCTTGATTTTTTTAAAAGATGGGCTAGAGTTACTGAGATTTTTTTTTTCAAGACAAGGTTTCTCTGTGAGCTTTGGAGCCTGATGTGGGAGTGTCATATATCTGTTGATTTCATTGGTTAAGCAATAAAAAAACTGCTTGGCTGGCCCTGATAGGTTAAAACATAGGTGGGAGGAGTAAACAGAAGAGGATGCTGGGAGGAAGTGAGCTCAGACCCGACAGCTCTGCTCTCTGGAGCAGAGACGCCAGGCTTCGCTCTCCCAGGCAGCTCCAACCCAGGATGGACGTAGGCTAGAATCTTCCCGGTAAGCGCACCTTGGGGTGCTACAAACAATTATTAGAAATGGGCTAGTCCAGGTGCGAGAGTTAGCCGAGAAAAGGCTAGAGAGAAATGGGCCAAGCAGTGTTTAAAAGAATACAATTTGTGTGTTATTATTTCGGGCGTGAGCTAGCAGGCAGCTGGGGTGCTGGGGACGCAGCCCCGCCGCTCCTTATTTCAACAGGAGCCTATCCTGGCACTTGCTCTGTAGATCAGGGTGGCTCACAGAGGCCTGCCTCTGCCTGCCAGTGCTGGGATTAAAGGTGTGCGCCATTACTGAGATTTTGGTGCAGGATTTAAGCACTGCAGTTAGGAGAAAGCCCAGGACATGGGTGCAGACTTCTGGTCCACGAGAGCTGCTGGAAACCTGACTCCTGAGATTGCGTTTCTAGTTACAGCAGATCCACGCTCTGACACTGAAACAGATACTAAATTAGGTGTGGTCTCTTGGGGGTGGAGGCAGAACATCAAGAATTCAAAGCCAGCTGTATAACAACTTAATTTACGTTTGAAATAAGCTATGTCTAGTTAGACACAGTATCACCAAAACTGAGCATCTCCTGTTATTTTAATGTTATTAAATTACTAAAATCACAAACGCCAACCACTACAGGGGCAGATAAGTTTGGAGAGAGGAGCGAGATAGATGGAGATAGACGGCCAACACTGAGAACTAGGGCTGGATCTGAAATGTCCCCCAGAGGCCATTTTACAGGCTCACTGTACAGGGTGGAAACTTTTAGTGTGACCTAATGAGGTCTCCGGTCACTGGGAGCACGCCCTTTCTTTCTTTGCCTCTTGGTGATAAACTGAGG
This sequence comes from Alexandromys fortis, assembly GCF_014885135.2. Lineage (NCBI taxonomy): Eukaryota > Metazoa > Chordata > Mammalia > Rodentia > Cricetidae > Alexandromys > Alexandromys fortis. Next base: position 8,804,156 of record NW_026067936.1, read on the forward strand.
TTTTTTTTTTTTTGGTCACGTGCTCACGCCATGAAGGGCATGTGCCCTAGGCAATGGGCCCAAACCAATCAGACTCAGAGCTGAGCCAAAATAAACCTCTTTCCTTTGTAAGTCAAATCTTCTCAGGTATTTCACTGCGTCAACAGAAAGTGACTAAGGCAGAAGGGCTCGGTGAAAGATGGATTCTCCTTAAAAGGATGTTTGTTGTCGCAGTTCTAGGGTTTTGTCGGCGTGGGCTGGTCTTACCATCCTTGCCTTCTAGGGCCTTGGTACCTGGTGTCCCTAGAGGAGGTCATTTGGGGTGTTGACCACTGTTGCTCCTGTATCACCAGATTCAAACTGCTCCCAGCAAGGACAACCTCTCTCCCTAGACCTGTTGTCTTCCTAGGCCTGCTGACAAAAGGCAGAAGCCACTGGTCCCTCTTCCCACCCAGGAGTGCGGCCTCCTGGCCTCCACCCTGCACCTGATTGTGTGGGGGTAGGGCGGGCACTGAAAAGGGTCTCCAGTGCCACGGGCGGGCCTGGAATGCCTGCGATCACACGTTTCTTCACCGTTTCCTGTTGCCTCTGACTCGCTGAAGACACCCTCTCCCCCATTAGAGTTTCCCTCCAGCCTTCTTTGTTGTTGTTGTTGTTTTGGACAGGGTCTTAAAACTTAGCCCAGTCTGGCCTCCAAGTCAATTTTCCTGCCTCAGCCTCTAGAGTGTGGAGGTTACAGGCTTGAGTCATCATGCCCAGCTTATGCTAGGATCTCACCCATCAAAACCAGTAGACATAGCTAAGACAAAGGAATAAACAAAGACATGCGTCCTCTCATCCACCTCAGAGTGGCCCTGAGGGCTTTCTAGGCTACTCCAAGGAGATAGTTAAGGCCCTGGTTTCTTATTAATACCTGGAGACTATTCATGTACTGCTCTGCTCAAGGCAGTGAGTGGTGAAAGCTTTGAGGCAGGGGAGTGTCCTCCAGTCTCCACTCTGTCTCCGCCAGTCAGCAAAAGAAATGTCCTTCAGCTAGGACCCACCCCTTTCTCACCCCCAAGTTCCCCCCCCCCCTTTTTTTTGTTTTTCGAGACAGGGTTTCTCTGTGGCTTTGGAGCCTGTCCTGGAACTAGCTCTGTAGACCAGGGTGGTCTCGAACTCACAGAGATCCGCCTGCCTCTGCCTCCCGAGTGCTGGGATTAAAGGCAGGCGTGCGCCACCATCGCCCGGCATCACCCCAAGCCCTTAGGGTGGAGGATAGAGGCTGAGGAGGAAGAGGAGCTGGATGGTGGAGGAAGCAGGCTGAGGAGTGAAGCTGAAAACCCAAACAACACAGCAGGATCTGTGTTTTATACACACGTGCCACAGAAGGGTACACAGAATGCGAATAGGGTGCTTCTGGATGGTGGGAAGATTTCTGATTGTTTGAAGGTTATTATTATTATCATTATCACCACCACCACCATCATCATCATCCTTTGTGTATTGCAGCATGCATGTGGAGGCCAGAGAGCAAGTATCAGGAATCAGATATCTCCTCCTACCACGGGGTCTTCAGGTGTGGTACCAAGCACCTTTACCAGGGGATTCATCTGATGAGCCCAAGATTGGAATTTTAACCTCTCATTTATGGCCTTTTCTCCCCCCCCCCCCCTTCTTTCTTTCTTTATGGTTATTCGAGACAGGGTTTCTCTGTAGCTTTGGAGCCTGTCCTGGAACTAGCTCTTGTAGACCAGGCTGGCCTCGAACTCACAGAGATCAGCCTGCCTCTGCCTCCCAAGAGCTGGGATTAAAGGCTTGCGCCACCACCACCCTGTGGCCTCTTTTTAGAAAAGAAAAAATTGGATAAAACATGAAACTTTATAAAGTGAAATAATGAATGCATTTTTATTTTTTAATTTTTTAAATACTTATTTATTTATTATGTATACAATATTCTGTCTGTGTGTATGTCTGCAGGCCAGAAGAGGGCACCAGACCTCATTCCAGATGGTTGTGACCCACCATGTGGTTGCTGGGATTTGAACTCAGGACCTTTGGAAGATAAGGCAATGCTCTTAACCACTGAGCCATCTCTCCAGCCCCTGAATGCATTTTTAAAACATTCATTCTGTGTGTGTGCAAGTGTGGCCATGTGCACACTAGAGCAACTAACTGTGGAGATCAGAGGACAGCATTTGGGGCCCAGGGATGGAATCAGACAGTCGGGGTTAGCAGTACTAGGTCATCTCTCCAACCCTGAAGAAAACTGAGAACCTTCTATATTTAAGTCTAAGGAGAAGGCTGGGGGAAAGAGAGACTCGGGGCTGGGGATGCTGCACAGCGGACAGAGCACTTGGTGTTCACAGAGCTCTGGCTCCTGTCTGCAACTCTACCCAAGACTACGATTCACTATCACCTAGGATGAAGCTCTAGACATGTCTGGGGGGGCATTTCTAGTCACGCTTGCACAAGGATGGAAGCCCCTTTCCAAGGGCTGGGACCTGGGACTGAGCGAAAGAAGGAGACAGAGCCCCAGCATGCATCTCTCTGGTTGAGGCGGCAGACACAACTGTACCGCTTCCTTCCTCCTTACCGCTGTGCCTTCTTGGTTATGGTGGATTGCACCTTCAAACTGTGTGGTAAGTGTGTCAGGAATCTAGTCCCAGCAATGGGAAGAGCTAAATGCATACATCAAAACCAAACATGGCAAAGATGACAGCTATCTTCTGGTCCTGCATAATAATAATAATCATGTATTTTTTAATCCTGAGAGCATGTGATTGGGAAGATGGCTTGGTTGGTGAAATCCTTGCTGCTTAAAACAGTGGGGGTGGCTCTGGCTCTCAGCACTTGCAGGGAGGGGTTGGAGTCAGGAAGGTCCCTGAGGTTTGCTGGCTAGTCACTCAGATCCAGGTCCAAAGAGACCCTAGTTTTCAGAAATAAGGTAGGTAGTGACAGAGAAAGTAAGATGCACCAAGGCTGCCCTGTCCTCCACATTCACCTGTACAAAGGTGTGCACACATGAGTATACCATACACACATACATACACATACTATACACAGACTGTCTATACTATGAAAAGTTTACATGAACAAACACCCGAGGGAGCGGTTTATGGAGTCATGGTTCCACCCTTAGCCCTCAAAAACCTACAAGTCAGAATCTTTTCTTTGCTTCCTGTCCCCTGACGGGTCCCCACCTCCCCAAGGGTCCAGCTTATGGAGAGAGGGAGTAGAGTTCCCAGCACCTCACTGTCAGAGCAGGCAAGGGACAGACAGATGTCTTCAGAGTTTGCAATGCCGTGCGCTGTGTTGCTGCTCTCCGGAAGACAGAAGCACAGAGCCCTTCTGTGGTCACTGGGAGCTTCAGACAGGGAGACTAAACCCCACCCTGGCTCACACTTACAAGGACTTCACGGTTCCAAATGGTCACAAAACTCTTCAGGTGTAAACCTGGACAGTACTATGCGGGCAAATAAAGATGGGTTCTGATTTTCCTAAGACTATGCCTTGCCAGCCATGTAAGTACTTACAGACCTGCTTTGGAGGCTGCAAGGGCAAGGGGGAGTTACAAGGAACAGGCTAAAGGTTGTTTAATTCTGTGCTTTACTGACGACCCCCAATACATCTGTACATTAGGATCGCTTAAAGTGAGTCTAAAAATTCATGTGTATGTGTAACGGCGGACCACCCGAGGTTAACATCTGGCCTCCACATGCACTTACATGTGCACATGCACCTGCTCACACACATCTGTACACACAATTCAGAGTCAAATCCTAGCTAGGAACCCACAGAATCAAAACCCCGGAAGCTGGTTTACAGCAGAGTTCTGGAGTCCACTGACAATCTGCTCAAAACTCAACTGAGGACCAGGAGTCAGTAGCTCCATCCGCAGAAGATTCGTGCCCAGTGACGCAAGAAAATGGCCACAGTGTGAACACCAGTTACCGCAGCACTTGGGAGGAGGTGGCAGAAAGACCAGAAAGTCAAGGTCGTCTTCAGGCATTTACTGGCCAACAAGGAGATCTGTTTAGGCCAAGCAAAAGCACTAATAGGTATTGGTTGCCTCTGCCTTCAGGTACAATATAAGGTTCAATATAGGTACACTGCAGTTAAACTCAGAAGCATTTATTCAATTAAATTCCATGTGCACGATGAGAAACACAATCTAAGTTATACTTCTTACATACCTACATTTCAGTGTATCCCAAAACTATGTCCTGGGGAGGAGGTTGCGAGAAAAATGGCTCAGCAGGTTAGAGCACTTTCTCTTCTCCCGGGACCTGAGTTTGGTGCCCAGCACCCACAATATGCGGTAAAAATTGTACATTTTTTTCTTTCTTTTCTTGTTTTTTTTGAGACAGGGTTTCTCTATAGTCTTGGAGCCAGTCCAGCTCTTGTAGACCAGGCTGGCCTCGAACTCACACAGATCCGCCTGCCTCTGCCTCCCAAGTGCTGTGATTAAAGGCGTGCGCCACCACAGCCCGGCAAGATTGTACATTTTTATATACCCTTACGGTGTCGCTCCTTCCACATTTGAGGACAGTAAGCTATTATGACCAGATTTAGGAACATAAAAGCATATAAATCCATGCTGTGAAAACACTCTGGGCGCACATCTCCCTGCTCAATGTTGAGTGTAGACAAATCCAGGAGCCCTAACTGTAGGAGCAACAGGCACAGGGCACAGCTATCACTATGACTACAAAGGCTGGGCCAGGTCTAGCTGTCCTGAAACTCGCTCTGTAGCTCACAGACACCTGCCTGCCTCCCGAGTGCTGGGATTAATGGTGTACTCAAACCCCATGATTTTACTAGCGAAATACAGTTAATCTGAGTGCAGAGGCACACACCCACAAACAGCAGACAAGAGAGGCAGATAAGCAGCAGAATGCCTTAATTCAAAGCCAGGTTAATGTACCCTGGAGCTCCAGTTAGTTACCCAGGGCCACACAGGGAGATCCTGCATGATACACCATCCTCCCCCCCTCCCCCCCCAAATTAGTCGAGAAGACATACTACGTTCCTGGAATCGTACCACTCTCTCTTTCTCCCAAACCCGCAAGAAAGGACAAATGGCTGAAGCCACACAATGCTAACACCCATCAACTGTGGGGAAAGAACAGCGAGCCAAATGCTCTATAAAAATAAAACTGGATGACATCTTGCATTCACCTGCTACCCCACATATATTTCTGCCTTCCTACTCTTGACGTGGGTGATCTTGTGATACGGCTTTGTTAGCTTTGAGCCATCACGTGACGAAAACATAACTTTCTTCTTATAGGTGAGCGAACAGGAGCACAGAAAGATTAAATGCCTTTGTGCAGGTCACTGAACTTGACCACAGCTGCCAGAACCAGAACTGTCAGATATTGGGGTCTACAGGCACGGCCACCATCACACTCTAAAACCCGGTTTCCCACTCTGTTCCCCAGCACGAACGGAGCATGCATGGCCAGCAGTCAGGTCCTATCTAGATTAAGATGTAGCATCTTTCCCACATCCCTCACAGTGGGGCCAAGATTTTCCTGACAGCCATGACTGCCACCAACTTCTTGGCAGCTCTGTCAAGCAGGAACCATTGCTTCCTTCCTCCCCGGGATACTGCACACCGGGTCCTCATTTCAGTCCAACAGGTATCGATTCAGAACCATGCAGGTGAATGTTTGCTGTATAATCAAATCAGAGAACACGCTTCCTCTAGAGGTGACAGAGCGCACTTTGCAGGGTAGTCATGTGAGAGCAGCGACAAAAAGCGGCATTCACGTCAGTTCCTCATCCTCTGGGCTTTCCAACCCCCAAATTCTGAGCCCACTGCCAAGTCCACCTGACAGGTCGCTAAACAGATCAATGCTGTACCGTGTAACTGGACCCACCAGTCTACATTCACTCAGGCACCGGGAGTCTGTGGGGTGCTTCTCAGAAAACGGTAACAGCGGAGAGGACATGGAAAAATCACAGTTCCCAGAGGGAACACTAGCGGATGACAAGGTCAGCCGAGTTGCTGCGAAGGGCTGTTTGTCAGGGTCGCTGTCGTTAAAGGGAGCTATATAAAGAAAAAGCAAACTAACTTTAATTTTCTCAAGAAAACGCTACTCTGATTTTTCAAAAATATATTTTAAAAAATAGTTCTTTGGTTGATTTGAAAAGACAGAGCTATTGGGGGGGGCAGACCCCCTATGTAGCTTAGGCTAGCCTCAAACTTGTGGCCACTCTCCTGCCTCATCTCACCCCCGCATCCCTGACCCTGTGCTGGAATTACAGGTTTGATTACCACATCCAGCTTCAAGTTTGTTTTGCCAGGAGCAGTCCCAGCAGTTCTGATGGAGCCGTGGGGACTATCTATCTGACCACTGCAGAGTTCTGATGGAGCCGTGGGGACTATCTATCTATCTGACCACTGCAGAGTTCTGATAGAGCCATGGGGACTGACTGACTATCTATCTATCTATCTATCTATCTATCTATCTATCTATCTATCTATCTATCTGACCGCTGCAGAGTTCTGATGGAGCCGTGGGGACTGTCTGTCTGTCTGTCTGTCTATCTATCTATCTATCTATCAATCATCTATCTATCTATCATCTGTCTGTCTGTCTGTCTATCTATCTATCTATCTATCTATCTATCTATCTATCTGACGGCTGCAGAGCTCTGTTCTATTGGAATGGAGAGGAAATGAGCAGTGCGGCCCGAGAGCCAAGATCTGCTGACACGCGCTCCTGTAACTTCAGGGCCCTGGGGATGGCTAGTGTGCACCCCCCTCTGCAGCGTCCTGCCCACCTCGGTGAGCAGGCTGTCTACCTGGTCCCTGGCTACCTGGTTTACAGGTTTGAGTTCTAAGAAAAGCAGACAGCATTGAGAGGGAAGGCTGGAGCTTGGTTGGTTTGTCACTAGGGTTTGGATATGTCCAGACACAAAGATGGATGGAAATGTTTCCAGAATTCGGAGAGCAAAATCCAAAGTTTCAACTTACTCATCCACTTACTTTAATACTAAATAAGTATGTGTGTCACAAAGACCGGGTCTAAACGGGTCAGGATGAAATACGCGAGAGATGTCCTTATAGCCTCCCTTGTCCTGCAACTATTCCAAGAAGGTGCAGAGTTCTATTTAGATTTCCTTCCTCAACCTAGGACATAAAAAAGCAACATAATTTTTCTCCCTGTTAAGTCTTTCCTTTCTGGCTCTGTAAAAAACCTTTGTTCTTGGCAGAGGCAGGGGTGAACTGTTATCTACGGTTCCCATGGCCAGCCCCAGCTTTCTTGAGCCCGCTGGGCTCCAGAGAATTAGGTTCCTGGAGGATCTGACTGAATCTGACGTGCACACGACACCGGGCAAGCAGGGAGCCCACCTGACTTTTAACTACACCGAGGAGGGCGCTGCCGGGGAAGCAGGCAGGAGGATCAGAACTGTGTGCTTTGGAAAGACCGAGAACCATGAGACAGAATGTTCCAGAAAACTGTGCATAACCTGGACTTCTCCGAGTACCCTGCCATATTAACTCACACATAACCATGTAACGAAAGGAAAAACTGAGGTTCACCTCATGCCTCACTTCTGGGGCTGACTGAGCTTAAGAAAGAAAGTGAAGCCAGCCTTTTCGAGTTTTTTACTCCAAGGTGCAAGTCATGATCTGCACAGCTAAGGGCGTTAAGTTCGTTCATGTGGGGTAAAAATCTTGCTCAACAATTAGCCAGTGTCCTTACATAAACAATTCAAGACAGGAAACCTAATTTCTCTAAAACTTCACCAGTCTCTTAATGCTAAGCTCTGAGTGCTCCCATCCACAAATTCCCCGTGAGCCTGTGCATCTGCTCCCCCGCAGTTCTCCAAACATGACAGCTTGCCCCCGAACATCTGCTTCTTCTACTTTTAATATTTTTCTGAAGCCAAAGAACTAATGTCCTTCAGCAGAGTAAAGCGAACACCAAGAGCCAGCTGCTCTTCCCAAGGATGGGAGCAGGGAAGAAGACACTTGCGGTGGCCAATGGCATGTCTGGAAGTGCAGTTCTGATCAAGCTGAGCCTTTTTTTTTTCTTCTTCAAATGATGGCCAATCACTAACAAGAGTGCCGCCCTCAGAATTTAGGGAGGAAGAACGAGCTATTTCATCACCAAAATGGAAAACGAGAAGCAGCTAGCTTGGCATCCCACAAGTCTTGTCTCACAAGCAGCGCATAATAATTCTTTGCTGGTGTTGTTTCCAAAATGAAAAGCAGGTCAACTTACATGGCTCTCTGGCAATGAACTGAGGTACAGTGTTGGGCAATGGAGTACTGGGGTTCGGAGTCCCTACGAGTTTGTTCTTGGCCATCTTCGTGTTTGCCTTAGCAAACTCTAGTCGTAGTGTTTGCGGGATTTCAGGATCGAAGCGGATGCCCTTTGGGAAAAAGAACAAATGGAAGATGTTAACCAGAATGGTGACAAAATCAACACACATGTAAACTTTGGCCGATGTCACAGGCTCAAGCAAGGGCTCTCGTTCTCAGTATTCACACAGAACATGCAAAACCTACACTACAGCGTGGCCAGAAGGCCAGGCAAATGCGGCTCGCGCCACCACAATCTTCAGTTAGGTGGATGTGCAAGCATCCCTGTTCTTCCAGAACATTGTCTAGTCTGCCTTTTAAAATGCAGACCAGCAAATTCATAACACAGCTTAAAAACTTTGACTGGCGGCTACTGAGGCTGGAAAACATGACCGATCCAGAGAGAGACATGCTGGGCTGCGCTGGTTTGACACCTGAAATCCCGAGCAGGCCGCACTCTGAATGGCATTATAAACAATGAAATTCTTCAGGGCTTTTACTGTCGGCTACCTATAAATAAAGAAAAAGAACTCTGTCTCTGATTTGGTTTTACAAAGGTAATATAAGTCCCTGTATACTCAGAACACAGAAATTAAACAGCTGCAATATTTTAAATGTAACTATTTTAATTTAATTCCAGTCATTGCATGAATTTGCTAGGCTCAAAGTGGAGAGATCCTGACTTCTTTTATGGTTGGCTTACAGGGTACAAGGAAACAAAAGATTCCACAGGCCTGAGAGAAAAGTAGCTTTTAGTCCCTTAGACCTTTAAAAAAGCAAAACAAAACCAAACAACCAAAACAGCTGGAGCCTGGTGGCACTCCCCTGAATTCCGAACCTGGAAGGGAGGGACACTTGGCAGGCAAAGGCAGGTAATCTCTGAGCTCAAGGCCAGTGAGCTATACCTGGAAACCCTGTCCTGGGAAAACAAAACAAAACAAAAACCAACAAAAACCACCTAAACAGATTCCAGGCAACCTAAACTACGAGATTTACATAAAGTAGATTTTGGGACTTTCTCCCTCAAGAATGTCTCCATCACCAAGCAGAGCTGGGAGCCTAATGAAAGCCATTCCATGCCAGGAATTCTAGACATTACCATCAAAAAGGCACTCCGGATTGGACTCCACGTTTGTCTCAGTCCTGAAAGTGGGGTGTGCTAAGAACACGAGCTTTTCATTTATGTGGGCCCGATGGTCTCTATATCCCTTTCTTTAAAAAAGAACCCTCTCTTTTGAGAACTCCATGAGCACTGTAGGCACAGCATCTCTCCCGCCTCTTTCCACCTTCCCTCACTGGAAGAAAAGTTAGGGTTGTTTCCACAAGTCATCAGAATGTCTGGAGACCAGAATGAACGACTCTGAACTTCACAGGTTCGGTTCCAAAGACATAAGGAAAAACCTGATAATAACAGCAACAGGGAGTGGTCAGCTGCGGTCAAACAACAGCGTCTCAATCCAGAGACTGTCGTGAGTGTGAAGAACTTATTCCTGACTTGATTATTATGGGGGAAGAAAACCATTAAGGCTTAAAAAACACAGCAAGGGGTGGGGAGCATTGCATTTATATAACCAAGTCGAACCAACCAGAGTCAAAAAGAGAAGTTCTGTGAAATAAAACAGAAACACGGACCAAAGCTAACGTTGGGATCCTTAATCGGTAAACCTCTGTATTGTATTACCAGAGCACACACGAGGAAACAGTCTTAAGCAGCATTTGCTTCTGTTCCTCTAACGGACATCGAGACACACTTTATCCTCTGTCAAACCTATAAGCACTGGTTCACATCAATAATTTCAGCACTTGGGAAGAAGCTGAGGCTAAAGGATTATGGGCCTTTCAAGGATAGCCTGGGCTACAGAGTGAGACAAACCCTATCTTTAAGGAAAACAAATGGTAGAATTACCCTCACATCGAATTCCATATTCCCAGATACGGACTAAAGAAGTGTCTTTGCAGAGAGGCAACTGTGTTCCCCTGGAAAGCCCTGCACATCCGCACCAAAGCATGGCAGACATGCAACAGTCGCAGCAGACACTTCAAGAGCTCTTGCAAACACCACTCCCCACCAACTTTCTTCGGTAGCATCTTTTTTAAGCCTGAGCCTGCAGCAACCTGAGACCTAGTAAGAAAAGCGTCCCAGGTCCTGTCAGTAGCCCCTGGAGCATTTAGCCCTAGACCACAGGGCTCACTTCCTGGAGTCTAGAATCCACCAAAGCCATCACTGTGCTCACCCCTTGTACAGCCAATCTAAAACATACTGGAGCGAGTCCCCCTCCTCCCTGCCCCCTTCTCATACCCTTTCTCTTGTCTGAGTTAAAATAACATCAACATCATGTTCCAAATCAAAGTTCCAGCATCTTATTAACAAAAACAAAACAAAACAGAAAAGCTCAGAAGTTAAAATGACCTAATTTGTTTGGCAGCTTATTGGGAGGCCAGAGGCTCAGAATACAAGTCGCATTCCGCCAGCATCTTTAGCAGCAATACCATATTTGGTAATCAATATCCTGCCCCACTAGGTTTCTATCCATAGGGATTAGCCAAGTCCCAAACATTTTAAATGGTACAGGATGATGAGCTGGGGGAGGGAGAACAAGCAAGGGAAAGGGAAGGAAAGAAAGGAGAGAGAGAACATGCCATGGGAGGAAATACCTTGTGCTTTTAATTAAAACCTAGTAAGATCCCTCTCTGGCGACAGAAACTGTTCTTTACAAACCACTCATTCCAGCTGCTACAGGGCTGCGCAGGCCAGTCTCCAGCAATCCAGATTAGGTACGACCTGGAGGCTCAACAGGGCAGCCTGTGTGCAAAGAGACAACGCCACAGACAACGGTGGATCCTTGGCAGTCTACTGTGCGTCAGAGAACGCGAGGGCTAAGTATGGTGAAAGAGCAAAGGGCCAAAGGTCACCAGGTAGCAGTGAACCACAGATGGCACAGGGAGTGGGGGGCTCTGCAGTCCATGTGGGGCTGGGGTCCCCACACAGTAGTGCTGTCAAGACCAAGTGGGGAGTGGGGAGCTTGCTTTGTTTGCAGTGCTGGGCCACTGTGTTTTTGGATGCAGCATTTCTGACACAGGACTGGAAACTGACGTATCCAAGACTGTTGAGTAATGTTGTGGCCACCTATGCAGTGATCACATGACTCATAGCGGCCAGAGGTCTTTTTACTGTAAGAAAGATGAGCTCCGCAGGGTGATGGTGGCGCACGCCTTTAATCACAGCACCCGGGAGGCAGAGGCAGGCGGATCTCTGTGAGTTCGAGACCAGCCTGGTCTACAGAGCTAGTGCCAGCACAGGCTCCAAAGCCACAGAGAAACCCTGTCTCGAAAAACCAAAAAGAAGGAAAAAAAAAAAAAGAAAGAAAGAAAAAGATGAGCTCCTTGAGAATCCACAACAGGATCTCAGAGTCCAGACAGGAAGTCATCAGGGCAGCTGGTTGAGAAAGCAGCCCAACTGGTCCTTCTCTAGACCAGGCACTGGGGGACCAATGTCTGTGCACTGTGCCCTTGCTTCTCTGACCACAGCTGATCACTTAAGAGATAGATGCTTCCCCAAGTGACCGAACCATCTTTCTCTCTTGGGATTGAAACCCTGAAGACACAAAAACGAAGGTGGCCAGCAGTCCCCTTGCCTCTCGTGGAGAGCAGCTGTCCATTTGGGGTTCTTTGTAGCATGCGAATGCCTGGGAGAGGGGTTAACCAGTGCAGTTTTTAAACAGAGACCTGTGTCTAACAGTCTGCGCAAGCTGCACAGTGAGCATGCCTATCGGTTCTCAGCAGGGAGTTTAGGGGTAGTAGAATCATTTACAGAGTGAGAGGGAGGGGAGGGGGGAGAGAGGGAGGGGAGGGGGGAGGGAGGGAGGGGAGGGGGGAGAGAGGGAGGGGAGAAACCTTTAAAGGAGGCAGTCGTGGCACACATACAGACGCCTGTGGGTTGGTTATATTAAGCTCCTGTTGTTAAGAAAAGGGTGAGAGAGACAAGCACAGACCGGGTTATTTGAATCCTTACATACTTGAATTTAAAGCTATTAATAATTGACAAAACCCAACATAGTCATTTCCAGAAGAGAGAAAGATGAGGCTGGAGTGATGGTCATGAATCACATGATCAGTCAGACTGCTGGCCGCAAATTCTGCCAACCTGAGTCGGGTCCCAAACACTCATGGCGGAGAGAGGTTTTCTCCTCTACTTCCATGAGCTGTCCTCCAACCTCCACGGACGTACATGCAGTGGCAAGAACAAAATAAATAAAACAAATCCTTTTTTAAAAAAGAGCACGTCTGAAGCTGGCATTTGAAGGGTTCCTCCTTACAGGGCGGGGGTGGCGCACACCTTTAGTCCCAGTACTTGGGAGGCAGACAGACTTGAGTTGGAGGCCAGCCTGGTCTACAGAGGGAATTCTAGGACAGCCAAGGCCACACAGAGAAATCCTGCCTGGGGTGTGTGTGTGTGTGCGCGTGCGCACACGCATGTGCGCTCCTTATGAAGGGCTACATTGCCCAGAGCAGGGCATACAACACTCAGCTGGCATTTTCTGTTTACCTTAAAAAATTATGCTGGGCCAGTGAGATGGATAAAGCAGATAAAGGTGTTTGCCATGTGGTGACCTAAGGTCACATCTCTGGAACCGCTGTGAAAAGGGGAATCAAATCAACCCCACAACTTTGTTCACTGGCTGTCACGTGTCATGGCCTGCCTATCTTTTAAAAGTTTCTGAGAAATTACTCCCAATTTAGAGAATGGGGACGTAGCACGAGAAATTCCTGTTACCACACACAAGTCCCTGAGATGCTGACATATGCCCAAACGTACTTTATCTTTCTGCTCCTCTTCTGCCTCTTTCCATAGCTTTTACCACTATTTAAGTCTTATGACTTAACTTTACTGCAGCTTGACTTCCTAAAAATAAGGGCCATTCTGTGTTTCCTGACCCAGGACCTCTCCAAGAATCATACAGGGCATCTACCTGTCACCTGCTCCGTCGCCTTGACATTTAATACCAACTTGTTTTATAAACTGTTTCTCATTGAAGTATGTGTGCGCGTGCGTGCACACACACACGTGTGTACACGCACGGCTTCTGATTTACAGTCAGCGTTATTTCAGTAGGCACACGATGTCATTTTGGACCCCCATTAGTGACAGGAGCTTTGATCACTTGCCACATTTTCTCTAGTGTGGGGGTCACTAAAATTTTGTTTTTGTGTTTGGTTAGGGATAGCGTATCATTGTAACCCAAACTCAGAGAGGCCCTACCTCAGGCTACACGGCACTAGGATTCTAGGCCACTGACAGGCCACCAGTTCTGGCTAGCTCGTCTAACAATGAAACGCCTTACCAGAATGGTCGTCTCAGGCTTTAGAAACACCCCACTTCTCACGAAGACCACCACCAGTGGAAGACTCACTTCCGCCTCTCACTGGCACGAATGGTGCCGTGGTAAAGTAATCATTCCCTTCTTGTAGTGTATTTATCTCATGAGGCAGCTCTCCCTGGCTGTCCTGGAACTCACTACACAGACTAGGCTGGTCCAAACTCCGGAGATCCCTTTGTTTCCTGAGTGCTGGGACTAAAGGAGCGCACTACCACCAGGCATGGCTCATTCCCTTTCCACACGGTACTTCCTATTCCCAGGAAGACCTTTCAGTCAGACCCTTTATGAGCATTCACATCAGTGCTGACGTACAGGTTTGTATTGTGTGATTATAATTCATTGCTTTATGACTGACAGCCTCATTCTACCCAAACCTTGTCTCGGAGGCTTTCCCACTCATGGATTCAACTACTGGCAGACTGAGAGTATCTATCATCCAAAAAAAAAAAAAAAGACTAAAAATCTCCAGAACAGCAGTGTGTGGCACGCTAAGTTTTACTGTCAACTTGACATGACTTAGAGCCAGGTGTGAAGACAGACACTGGAGTGGGGAACTGCTCAAATCAGGCTGACCTGTGGCCACGTCTGTGAAAGATTATCTCGATTGATGACTGATGTAGGAAAGCCCAGGCCACTGTGGATAGCAACTGAGGCTGAGCATGGAGGCTCTCTCGGCTGTAACTCCAGCTCCAGGGTATCCTAACATCCTGACACCTTCTGCTGGCCTCTAGGTCTGCACTCACATGCACGGAACACTCATACACATAAACTAGGAATAAATAAATCGGCTGTGCATGGTAGTGCATGCCTTTTGTCAGTGCTTGGGAGGGAGGCTGAAGCAGGAGGATCTCTCTCATTCTGAGGCCAGCTAAGTTTACACATTGAACTCCAGACGAGCAGGACCTACACAGTGAATCCCTACCTTTAAAAATCAAAGAAAAGAATATTAAAACAATAAAATAAAGGGCACATGGCTGCTGCCGTGAGTTCCTTTCCTGTCACTATCCCTGAACATACAACACAGCTACTATTTACACTGCGTCAGGAGCTCTGGGAGGAGGCATGACATTCTTCGCTGTCGAAGACTGTGACGTAGGCGCGTTAGTGCTTTCCCTTAGGAGTTAGTTTAAGTTAGTTAAGTAGGCCTGTCAATCGAGCGACAGGAAACTGTATGCTGAGTTCTTGGTATCTTTTTAATGTACTCACACGCCTCACTGCTAACTAAATCTGGTAGTTCGTCTGCCTTTTTATCTCCTTGGCCACCAGCCAAAATCCTAAGCAAGCTGCCCAGACACTCTAGGGTCGGTCTCTCTTCTGAAGACCCCTGCCACCTCCATACAGCTGCTGGTGGACCTCCTCAGCTTTCTTGTGCTCTGAGTCAGAGACGGGGCTTTCTTCCTCTTCTCTAACTCCCTCTTTCTGGCTGTTGCCAGGAATTACGATCTGTTGGCCCTGTTATTCTAGTAAGATGGTCCTTGAGCATCCTTTTTAAACCACTTTTTAGCAAGATTAAAAACTCACAAAAGGGCATCACTATTCCCTAGTAAGCTTTAACCCCCAGCCCCAAATTCTAATGAATTTACGGATAGGAAGGGTCTTATGTATCCCAGGCTGGCTTGAACTCCCAGTCCTCTATGTCTCCCCTTCCCAAGTACCTGGATAGATGGATTATGGGGTGCTACCACGCCCCAACCCATCAATTCCTGTGTGTTCGGCTGAGCAATCCTACGAAACTGCCTTCTACTGGTGAGCAGCATACCACCCTCACCCTCCCTGCTTGCTCTAAGCCTCTTGCTTCTTCCGGTTAAGGATGATGGCTACTTCCTGTTGGAATGCTCACTTGCTTTCTCGTGGCCCAGTGATCACACATCTCTGAGACACATGTACATCAAACAATAATCACACTAGAGAGCATGCCCCGGGTTCATCTTGCTCAGACTTTCCTGGCTGAGTCTTGTCCTTCTCTACACTCAACGCCTAAGGGAAATCCTCTTCAGCTTTAAGGAATAGGGGGTCCAGAAGCAGCCCAACCAGGTGTGTGTGCCGAAGGGGGAAAGAAACAAGAAACAACTCTTGTTTAATGAACCAATCCATTCTTACTTTTAAATACAGGGTAATTTGTACTAGAAATCACAAAGAGAACCAGAATGTAGGAAAATCGTTCCTTTTACAGTAATCTTCTTGGCTCTTCCTCAGCCTTAAGGACCTCTAACTCAAGGCTGGAGAGATGGCTCAGCTAAGAGTAGGTACCGCTTCCAGAGGACCCGAGTTTGATGTCAGCATCACCTCCGTAATTCCAGTTCCAAGAGATCCAACCCTCTGGCCTCCGTGGGCACTACTCACGTGTACACACAGACAGACACACACGCACACACTTAAGATTAAAGCAGATTTTTTTTTTTTTTTTTTTTTAGGGTAACATCAATAGAACAGCCAGCACAGATCCCAGAAAACAATAAGAAACCCGAGGAAAAGGTCCCCTAGCCAAAGCCAGGCTTGTTTCTGAGCCAATCAACGGCCTTTCTAGACTAATGTCTACTGTCCCTTCTGATGCACAGCTTCATGGTTTCTGGCTGTAAAATCTCATATTCTCAAGTCCTTCTATTATCGTCTGGTTTCCTAGCCAACACTCAAGGCAGCTTCTTCACGACCTGGTCTACGTGCTAACCCCCACACACCTGTCTTATCACCGACTACACGGGAGACATTACTAACTATGCCTTCTTTCTCTTTACAGAGGCAGTACTCTCCTGGAAGCCTTAAGAAATCAAGCAGTGTGGTGAGCCTGGAGGAAGGGTCAGGAAAGTGACTTCCTGCCCAATTATCAGTAAATACCAAGCACTGAACAATTGAGTTGAACCAACAGTGTTGGTTACTGTAAGCAGTAGCAACAGAAAACAGTACCCGGGGGAGGAAGCACTAACCGAGCTCTCCGTAAACAGAGTGGTGAACCGTGCTGATCCTGGGGAGGTTTTCCTAGGTCTTTAGATTCAAATTCCGTGAGATCATCAGTTGGCTGGGATTTACTGAACAGTGACAGGTTTCCCAGCAACCTGCTCCTTCTATAAGAAAGTCACTTCTCTTCCCTACAGTTGACCAGAACCAGATAGTAACAGTCAAGAGAATGACTTGTATTACCCATTCTGAAATACTTCAGACTCAAGTTTTCCAATCACAACAGTATGTGGGAAAGCCACGGGCAAGATAGTCAGAGGCTGGAAGGGGTTTAATTATACAATATTATGTTCAAAATATTGCTTTTGGCTAGATGAAGTGGTACTTGAGAGGCCAAAGGAGGTCAAGTTCAAGGGCAGTGTGAGCTATGCAGTGAAACCCGTCGTAAAACAGATTTCTTCTACCACAAGAAATGTATTTGAGGATTTTCTTCTACCTCAAAAATAAATTCGGGGGCTGGAGAGATGGCTCAGAGGTTAAGAGCACTGGCTGCTCTTCCAGAGGTCCTGAGTTCAATTCCCAGCACCCACATGGTGGCTCACAACCATCTATAATGAGATCTGGTGCCCTCCTCTGGTGTGTGGGCATAAAAGGAGGCAGAATGTTATATACATAATAAATAAAAATTTAAAAAAATAAATTCTGTACCCATTAGCAATCGTTCTTTCTCCTTTTTCTCTTCCAACTCTTCCCAACAAACACTCATAATAATGCTTTCAATCTATATGAATTTGATTATCTAGTTTAGATAATTCAAATAAATAAAATGTAGCATTATTTGTGTATTATTCCAGATAGCACAGGTTATCCCACTGACGACTGTTTTTATTGACTAATATTCTACCGTATATATATTAAATAAGCACACGGTATTTAACAGCCTTTCCCCCAGCTAATGGCAGTAGATTATTTCTGTGTGCACACAGACACGCATCTTGGTGCCTGTACGGAAGTCAGAGGACAACTTGTAAGAAACACTTCTGTCCTACCTACCACCGTGTGGGTTCTGAGGATCAAACTCAGGCTGCCAGGCATGGCCACAGGGACCTTAACTCACTGAGCTATCTCACCGCCCTGTGTCAGCTTTTTTACTGTATTACATATTAGCCCATTACAATACTGGGGAACAGATTTCTGCATGAACACATACTTTGAGCAGAACTATATCATGAGGTAATTCTCTGTTACCTTTTCTAACACTATCAGACCGGTTCAATTCCACCCGCCGATGCCCAAGCATCCGAATTTTCCTACTCCTCTGGACAGACACTACCTGTTGCCTGTCTCTATGTTCACAGTCTACAGAGTGTGAACGGACACACGGTTATGGTTCTGATTTGCATCCCTCTCATAGAAAGAGTAAGTCCACTGTTTTCCAAGAGCATTTTGGTCACAGGGAGGAAATATCCTGGGGACAAGCTCCCAACAGAAAAGAAGGAAATTAAATGAAAGTACCTGTGAAATTAAAAGCAAACGTTAGGAATAAAAACTGCTTTCTGATGCTGTTGAAAGGCAGGCCATTTCCAGCCCAGCCCAGCCCAGCAGGTAAATACACGCATTTCAGCCGCTCCGAGGTCTTAAGGGGGGGCTGAAACACGAAACAGATTTAGAGTTTTCGGGAGTGCTATCAGCTTTCACTTCTGCCAGCATCATAAAACGGATTAGAACCAGATTCTAGACAGCCTTTAAGCAAAGCTCTCCCTAGAGGTCTGTGAAAACAGCCTTTTCATTCCAATGACAAGGCAAAGACAAAGCCCTCCAGGTCATCAATAACCTCAGAGTGGGCAGGAGCCGGTCAGAGACAATGGCCATAGTTAAAGGAAGAGCAGCAGTTTGGTGCAAATGTAAATAAAGGGATGACTTGACAAAACCAGGAAATTAAAAAAATAATAAACGGTAAAAAAAAATTCAACACCAAAAAAATCTATCTTGCATTGCTGTTATTTCTGAGAGGAATCAAATCTTCTACCATTTAATAAACACCATTGTGTCCCAGTGATACGTGCAATAATTCAAGAAATAGTGCAAGCCGCTGGAGACTAGGCAAATATCTATATCAAGCAAGAAATTCACTCAGTTTCAGAGCTGGGAATTTTGGAGACATCTGAACCTAGTGTGTTCAGCTGTGGACAGGACTGCTCATTGGCCTTGCTTCCCAGCCAATTAGGGATAATTGGATCTGTGAGGGTGTGTGGGGCTGCTGGCCACCTGGCATTAAGCGAGGGGAAGGAAGGATGATACCAGCCTACCGGAAAGAGCATAAACCTCACTGCAGGGCCAGGGGTAGAACTCAGAAGGCAGTGTCTGCACAGCGTTCACGTGGTCACGGGTTCAATCCCCTGTAGGAGCTGGAGGGTGCTGTGTTAGGCTCATCTTAAACGCCATGAGCCTTTGCCACGTGAGAAAGGAAGAGCCACCCTCATTAAGCAATCCGCTCTTGTCCCCAGGTGAGTGCTGAGAAGCCACCAGAACTCAACTTTCTGCTTCTCTGGCCTGGGACAGGCTTCTAGTCTTATAAAGACCACATTGTTCTGCTCATCATCGAGGCTGTTGTTCACTCTCCACTGTGCTGAAACCCGGGTGCACGTGGGTTCCAGAGAAGAATGAACAAAGGAACGCAGCCATCGGATGGCTGTGTCTCATACCTTCCTAAATAAGGATGCTGCTGGCGGAAACCTCAGTACTGTTAATACCACAGGGAGGACTGCTGGGCCATGGCCCACTCAAGACTATGGCCGACCAATCACACCCTGTCCTTTTCCCTGATCCAACCACCCTCGAGAAGTGCTTGCCCTGGCTTCAGCTCAGAATAATCTAATTTAAGGCTCACTGTCCAAGCTTGAGTTAGACCCACACGACAGTACATGTACCTCTCCATTAGTAAGACATTGCTATGCTTCAATAAACAGACCCCTTCCCCCAAGGCTGTCTACAGACATGTGGCTGTGTGCCTGATGGAGTCGCAGACACAGGGATAGGAATTATTCCTTGTTAAATGAAGTACCAGGGTGCTAGGTACCATCTACCTCCATTTTTGTCCATGAATGAAACTCAAAACTATGAGATTTGCACTCAGGAGGCACAGACAGGCAAATCTTAACAGGCTCCAAAGCTACAGAGAAACCCTGTCTCCAAAAACCAAAACAAACAAACAAACAAATCAACTATGAAACTTTATATTGCTTTGAAGTAACAGCAAGGAGTATTAGTCCATGCCTAGGCTAGAATGGATCCAGAGGCTTGGCCACTATTTCCAGATTGTGTAATTCTTACCTCTGACAAACTAAGGTTTCTGAGTACTAAGACACAATTAACTTGACTGTTAAAGTAGCTCACCCTTCATTAACCAACTGTGTCCGGGAGTCTGAGGACAGGACACTTTCTAGTGACCAGGCAACTTCCTTAAAGGCCATGAAATCAGGCTTTGCTCTCATTTATATGATGAAATGGCGTTTTAACCCCGCCCACACCCAACTAAGCCACCTGCCTCGGGTTATGAACTACAGTGGGGAAACCCTTTATTACTGCTCCAGGTGGTCTTGCTTGCTTGCTTAATTTCCTTCCACCGGCTAGGCAGGAGCAGGCAAGAAAGCCCGTGGTCCAGGAACACCGTCACCTCGGCAGTGGCTAAGGACAGTGGCAATTATAAACACCTCAGGTAGAGGCCACAGCTCTGTGGAACTTCCTTGAGAGCGAGCTTTCAGGCTTTAGGGACAGGTTTTGGGAACTAGTTGCCTGGGACCAAAGGCTACCTTTACGCTGCTGCTCTCACTGAGAAGGAGAACCATCGCAGGGTCTGCCTTGAAGAGAAAGGGCGACTTCCCTGTAGGTGGTTGGATTAGTCCACAGGGTAAGCTAAGAACAGATCCCTGGGGGCCCAGTGTTCACAAGCACATGCTATTCCTCCAAACTGGAAGCTTCCTTCCTCTGTCACCCCACCTTCTGGGCATTTTTGGAGAGGTGTTTGCATGGCTTACGGAGGCAAAGGAGGCATCCCCAGGCAGCGGTGCAACCCGAGCTGCTAGTTATCCGTCCGCAAGAGTTTTGTGAGAGAAATCTTTTAGCCCACAGGGCTTTTCTTCCTCCGTGAATGGCTAACCTCCACTCTGCTTCGCAGGCCCCATGTCTGCTGATCCATGGTCTGACCTGCTCCTGGGGGCCTGGGCAAACCACAGAGACTGGATCCTCTGGTGCAGGACTAGGGCAGACACCAGGAGCTATCAGACTCTATCCAGCTTGGCTGTCCCACACGAGCTAAATTGATTTCCACTAGAACACATTTACTTTCTGTGAGCCAGGAACCCCTCCCTGTGCACATCACTGCGCCTGAAGAGAATCTGCTTTGTATAGGATGACTGTAAAGTCATGACAGGGCCTTTGAAGACACGACAAACTCCATCTTTAACATGTCAACACAACCAGAGTTTATTTTCCAAAAGGTCGAGAGGCCACGAGTGTTTGAACTTTTGCCTCTATGTTCTCCAAGTCTCCTGAAAAGGATGATTGAAAGACCTGTACCCTGACAATGACAGGAAGGGGCTGTCTACAAGCCAAATACACCCAGCCAGCTACTCATTAAAGCAGAATTTTACTGGGTGGCTTTGAAATAGATATTATATGAAAAGGAACACGGGCCAGAGAGCAGATGGTACTCTTTTACCTAGGAATTCTGACAATAACATTTGCACTCCAAAGACCTCTGGAGGTAAACAGGGGCCTCTGAGCACTGTTGGGACGATATACACATAGAAGCACCCCCCCCCCCCCCCCCCCCCGTCATGAAGTCAGGGCTACTCCCAATCCTTTCATTCAAACAAATGGTAAACAAGCAAAAGCTCCAACTGGGCCAAACGGATGCAGCTCAGTTGTCAGGGTGCGTGCACAACACACAGGATACCCCAAATTTGAGCACGAGCACCCCATTAGCTAAGTGTGGTGGTATATGACTACTACCTGAGGTGGCAGAAGGACCAGAAGTTCAAAGCCATTCAAAATTACATAGGGGGTTAGAGGCAAGAAAACTAAACAAAACCAAGAATATATGCCAAGCACAGGGCCCTGGGTTCAAACCCAAGCCACTGCTGATATCATCGTCGCCGTAACCATCACCAGCATAACCACCGCCGGCACCATCATTGTCGTTGTCACCATCAACCATGGGGTGATAGAGAGAACAAACTCTATCAGTGATCTTCATGTGCTCGGTGTCAGCCAGAGACACTGGACACCAGAGAAAATGAAACACACAGAATTTTCATAGTTCAGTTTTTGTTGTTTGTTGTCGGAGGCTGATCATTCGTTCCGGGCCGCTCAAACCCAAAAATAATTACACAGAAACTATATTATTTAAATCACTGCTTGGCCAATCACCTAAGTGTATGGCTGGCTAGCTCTTATATCTTAAATTAACCCATTTCTATTCATCTGTGTATCGCCATGTGGTTATGGCTTACCAGGCAAAGTTCTGACATCTGTCTCCTCCAGTGGCTACATGGCTTCTCCCTGACTCCGCTGCCTTCTTTCTCCCAGCATTCAGTTAGTTTTCCCACCTAGCTCTACTTCTGCCCCATCACAGGCCAAAGCAGCTTCTTTATTCATTAACCAATAAAAGCAACACGTATAGAGAAGGACTTCCCACATCAGTTGTTTTTTCTTAGGGAGGGTTAAGTACCTTACTGTACTTCACCAAGGCCTATGTGGGACTCAGTAAAAACTTCCGAGATTAGAAAGTGGGTGAAGAAAGATAAAATAGGAGGGCGTAGAGACGCCTTGGTGGCTGAGAACACCCAGAGGACCCGAGTTTTCTCCCAGCACCAAAGCTGAGTGGCTCACAGTCTGTAACATGGTCACCTGCATGCATACGGCATAGACAGGCAGACACAAATTTTAAAGTAAATTCAGAATAACAGACAATAAGTAACTTATAGACCTCCATGTCCACGCAAGGAACCTTTATTAAATGCCATGGGACACAACCTGAGGAAGTGAAGGTGGGAGGGGTTGGAAAGAAGGGGCTCAGGAGGTGGTGGTATAAAATCCAAGTGTGTGCACACACACAATTACATACGTATGTATGAAATTGTGAAAGAATATATACATTATTAAAAAAAAACAAGAGCAGAAACAAGGTCTGCCGGTGTACGGATGTAACAGTCCCAACGTTATATGTTCACCTATGAACACCCGCTTCAATCATTGCCCTTGTTAGCTGGTCTGTACTACTGAGTGAGAACAGGCAAGACAATGCATGTCTCTGGTCACAGCATAGCTGAGAAAAAGCCAAGAGGACTTATGTGTGAATTCACTGTGCACTGCACCTTAAAAACTAGCTGAACGGTCACTATCGGGCTCGGTGGGTCCAGGCCACCTGCCACTACCTGTGCGGATCTGAGTTCCATGCCTACAACACACGTGGTAGAAAGAGAGGGGATTCCTGAACATGACGCTCTGACCTTGACGCGTGATTCTCTCTCTCATTTAAAAAAAAAAAAATTGTGATAGGGTCTCATTTTATCCCAGGCTGGCCTCAAACTCAGAGAGCCACCTGCCTCTGCCTCCCAAGTGCCACTGGGCCCTGTGTCTTAAAAAGTTAAAACCTCAGGGCTAAAGGGATGGCTCAGGGGCTAAGAGCACTGACCTGCTCAGAGGACCTGGGTTCAATTCTCAACATCCACATGGCAGCTCACAACTGTCTGCAACAACAGTTTCAGGAGACCTGGTACCCATGGCAAAAATATCAATGTGCATAATTAAAAAAGAATTAAAATCCTCAAACAAAACATCAACAAACTGGCTGTGAAGGTGCACACCTTTAATCCCAGCACTCTAGGGAGGCAGAGGGAGGGGGATCTATGAGGCCAGCCTGGTCTACAGAGTGAGTTCCAGGACAACTAGGGCTGTTATAGAGAAACCCTGTCTTGGAAAAACATAAAAACAAAAACCTAAATTCTTTCCCAAGTGATGGCAAACGGAAGCCACTTCCTTTCCCAAAGGCCGCATGTGCTCAGTCAGATGGCTGTGCTGAGGAAAAAGCCTGGAGTCACTCTGGGGGGCAGGGGACGAGTTTTGGAATACTGACTTCACATCACCCGACTATCTAAGTGTTTTAGAGACACAGTCACTTTTGTAAAGATAAGAAGATTACTGGTTCTGGGGCTAGTGTTTTAAGGATGCTTCGTCTTCTGATTATAGAAGATGAGGTCTGATTTTACATATTATCTACTACATACAATGTTATATCATACTACATACACTGACAGAAGAAGGCAATGGCCCCGGGGCCGTGTGAAGGAGCTTCACAATGTGGGGGTTTGGGTACTGCTACCAGGGTACAACATGAAGTCTCACAATTATAAACACCAAGGGTAAGCGTCCTGGTGTCTACTGTTTAAACCTTATGAAGAATAAAGCATTGTAAGGGCGGCAGGTCAAGAAGACACATTTAACATGCTCGCCTCCCGGTCTTATCTAAGTGCTCCTTGGGTTATCTGAGGGCCATTTCTACGCTTTAAGGATCATTCTGGAAAGTTTGAGCTTTTATTAGCGGCTGGCAGAGAAGGAGGTTGGGGGACCGGGGGGAGGAGAAAAGAAAAACAGCACTGACATGACATAAGCTCTGTAACCGAGGAAAGACAGTTGCCTGAACTTTCCGGGGCCATTGCCACAGTGGGCCCTCCTGTCTGTTTACAGGCCCGCTCCTGCTGCCCTGCCCGGCTTCCCTGCAGCAAATGCTCCCACACCCACGCTCTGTGCACTCCCGGGTTCCCTAACATAATGAAGAGAAACAGAAGGAATCCAGCAGGTACAGCCTCACAATTACCAGATAGCAGAAATGCCTCAGAAGGGTAAGGGCCATTCTACATTAAAAATAATATATGAGACTCTAATTTACTACTACTACTACTACTTTATTGCTACTCCTTATTTATTACTACTCTATTTACAACTACTTATTAGCACTTTACTATTAATTCTACTTGACTATATATTAATGACTTTTACTTTACTAAGGATAAAACTGGTGTCATCTATACCATCTTATTTACTATTCTCAAGGTCATACAGGCAGCAATATAAAGCTATTCATGATGGGATGAGAAGTGGGGCAGAATCTGCACCTTACAAAGAGCTAGCCTCAAGCTCACCCTGCGGCTGAAGACGAGTGTTGGCAATTGCACCCAGAGCTCTGAACATAGCAGGCAAGCGCAACCTCAGCCAAAATCGTTTTCTTTTCGAATGCTGGAGACAGAACCCAGAGCCTTGCACTCGAGGCCAGGATTCTACCACTGAGCTATACACCCGGCTTTTCCAAGCTCCCCACTTCGTCCCCAGCCAGGGTTTCTCTGTGTGGACCTATTTTTAAGCCTTTAGCACAAGCCATACATAGCTTACACACTTGTTCCGAATGAGAATTTAGAGCGCAGGCCCAAGTTGATTGAAATGATACAACAGTAGAGTTCAAACTTTAGGACACTGTAAAGCACTTCCTGTTTTGTACAGGGAGCAAAGCTATGGGCCAAAAGGCATCTGACCCAGAAGAGGCCACGTCAAGGCTCTTCCACTGCATAGCAGTGACAAGATCAGTCACGATGACTCCAAGTCAGAACCGTCCCCAGCAGCTGACAAACGGGAAGGTTCTAAACAGAAACTCGGACAGGGACAGTGTTAGAAGTGGAAGAACGCAGCTACGGAATGATTGTCCCCCCAAGGCCCCGTAAGGACAACACTGAAGCTCCTGGCCCCCACCTCAGAGATCCAAGGGACTGACTGGTGAGTAATCTGAGTTGATATTCACAAACATTCTGCCCCCAGTGGAACTTGGAATTCCAAAGAAGCTATTTTTGAAGCACTCTATTGGAAAGGGCACTTTCAGGATAAACAGCGCTCTAAAGGTTGTCTGTGCCTCTACCATACAGAACGCCAGTTCCTATAAAGTCCTCACTTTAAGGGACTGGCAAGAGTCAGCAGTGAGGAGTGTTGTCTGCCCTGTCAGGGGAGAGACCTGATGCCCCTTTCTGCCTTGTACATGCGCTGTTGCATGCACACACCTGAACGAACACACACACACAGAGTCTGACAACACAGACTCTGCAGGCTAACTGTGACATCTTCAAAGGTGATTATCAAGATGGTCTCTGGGGCTGGTAGTGTGGTTCAGTGGTAAGAGTTCATGCTTCCCATGCAAGAGGTCCTGGGTTCACTAACACTCTCCTTCGTTCCTCAGTCTCCCATTTCAGTTCAGACTGGGATATGTATCTCTCTATAGGTATGAATTCTAATGACATTATACACAGCAACAAAAGCCATTCTAACATAGCCAATACTAGGAACGTCTTAATCGGCAGTTGACGTATTTTAGTCTTGAAGGTACTTGTATAGCAGGTTTTCTGAAGATGCTGAAGAGGGCAGAAATGGCTGGCTGGGGCAGGAAGGGCCTACAGGCAGTGTCTGGACGACACAGGACATGACGAAGTGATGGCGGAAATGCTGTTTTCCTGCTGCCATTACCTCGGCCACACAAGGTCTTCACTGGCTTCTACTCCTCGGCACTCTGAGACGTCGGCCGAGTTTCACCCAACTACCCGTGTCCTGCTCTAGGCATGGCCTTTTATCTGGGAATCCTGACAACTGTCTCCTAACACTGGAATTCCAGAGAGGCTGCTGCCGCAGGGCTTTGTGGGGGTTCTAGAGTTTATTCTTGTTTTTCAAAAGTACTAAGGAAATACTTTAACTTTGTTCCTTCGTCAGGAGTATCTTTCCTACCTAAACTTATTTTCTATCTCATGACGCTGTTTTGAAACTCCCTTTCGAGGTACCTGCATATCCGATTATTTTTTGATGTCCTGTAGATAGTAAATACGGAGAAAACATCAGTGCAGAGACTCAAAAGCCGCAAAGAATCACTGGTACCGGTTTATATAAGAATTCTCTACTGGACTGCTGTTCTGAGAAATTCATTTTCAACTTTTAAAACAAGCTTACAATAACTCCCTAAAACTTAGGAAGAACTGTTCTGGATGCTTTTGTGCCGAGTCTCGGTTTCTTGGGGTGCCACCTTAGCTTTTCAAAATGTTCTTTTGCTGGAAATTAAGGCTGATTTTGGATTTTAGGCTAATGCTGTAAGAAGAAATTGTCCAGATTTCATGTTAAGAATTAGTGTGATGTTTTATTCTTTTTGGCTTTTCGGGTGGCCCACTACCCAGCTCCCAAATAAATCACACATGGAGACTTATTCCCAGTTAATGAATGCCCAGCTTTAGTTTGGTTTGTTTATTGTGAGCTTTTCTTAACTTACGTTATCCTATATACCTTTTGCCTCTGGACTTTTTTCTTTTCTTACTTCTATCTATCTTCCTTACACGCTTACTCTGTGGCTGCCCCTGCCATCCTCCTTCCCTTGTTCTCTTGTTGCTCCACCTCTTCCTCATATTTATAATTTCTACCTGCCAGCCCCGCCCATCCCTGCTCCTGCCTCATTATTGGCCGTTCATCTCTTTATATACCATTGGGTGTTTTAGACAGGCAAAGAATCACAGCTTCACAGAGTTAAACAAACACAGCACAAACAAAAGCAACACATCTTTACATCATTAAACCAATGTCCACAGCAGAAACAAAAGTAACGCACCTTAAAATATTCCCCAACAAGAAGTCTCAACATGTTTGTTAAAGTATTTATTATTTCACCTTTTCTCTCTTGTTGGGTGGGGGGGATGTAATGCACACATGTATGTAGGCATTCACACGCTCATATGCACACGCAGAGATCAAAGGAGGATGTCAGTGGGCCTGCTCCTTTGCCCCTTGATTTCAAGACAGACTCTGCCTGAACCTGGGGCTAGGCTGATGGCCAACAAGTCCCAGTGATGCTCCTGTCTCTGCATCTGTCCACACACACAGCACGGGGGCGAAGCAACTATGATCATGGCCAGCTTTGTATGATCACTATGAGGACTTAAACTTTGGCCCTAATGCTTACAGAGCAAGCTCTCTTGCTCAGTCTCCACTGACCTTCAGTTGGCTTCTTAAATGAGGTGTACCTAGCTGACGCTGGCCTTTTGCTGTGTAGCTGAAGCGGGCCTTCAACTTCTTTATCCTCACGCTTAGAGTTCAATTTTATATCGTGTATTTTTCTAGTCTCACCTTTACTAAACATTAGAAAATATGTTTCCAAGATGGAGAAACATTTGCTCTCTTCTTACTTACACACAAGAAACCTTAGCCGAGCTTGTCTGGAAAAGGAGAAATCTTATGAAGCGTTGTGGTGAGAGCTCAGCACCACTCAGCACGTGGAAGAAACAGGGTCCAACCCCAACATTAAACAGGAAAGACAGCGGTAAAGTCTGCGCTTCTCTCACTCACCTTCCTAGAGACACATTTAGAAAGGCAAAGCCTGCACCTAACTATAAAGAAAATAATTACATTCGATATACCACCAGTTTAACCATGTTCTGCCCAAAACATCGTTCATCTTTAAAGGGGCTAAGACTCACTCTACCCCAATCCTAAGATTTAAAAACAAGTTTTAGTTCATTCTAACCGCAGGTTTAAGACTGTACGTAACAACGTCCTGGGGTCGAATTTACTGAAAAGGTAGAGGAGACAATACGGTGACTTCTGGGGCTGATCTATGTAAGGTGGATATGCAAATTTGAGAGCTGTTCCCAATAACACACTAGCTTTCTACCTGTCAGTTCCCCCAACATTTGCATTTAAAATATTGGGAAATCAGATTCTCAGTGATTCCTGAGGTACCTAAAACACGGTGGAGGAAGGACAATGTCAAATGCAGTACCTTTTATTTAATGTAGCTGAAATATGTTTCAGTAGATCAGGGCCACAATGATAATTCAGAGCCATCACACACAGCCACACGGGACACGATCATTACTCTGTCTACAGAACCTGGAGGTGTCGGTGTACAGGCGACATCACCAGGCAGTGTGATAACCTGTGGTCCTTCCTGCCTGTTTCCCTAGGAGAATACTCTCCTACCTCCTGTGATCTGCACTTGCCAGTTTCCTACTAGATGCTTGAGGAATCGAAACAGCACACATTCTTCTAAGGCAGAGACCAACGATAGCAGTCAAATTTCAAACTCCGGGAAGATATGTAAATTTCCCCCCAGCACAACACTGATTGAATGATTGGTTAATGATTGAGATACCACCATTGGCTACATCATAAAACCATCTTCCTGACATGGTCTCCCAAGGAATTGCAGAAAGGTGCCACCATGCCCAGCTTTCTTTCCAAGGGAAGTTTAATAACCATCCCTAAATGCAGGGTCACTGAAGAAACCTAGGACTCTCAGCACTGAGCGCTTGTTGCCGAGTGCTCTTTTGGTTTTGTTTGTTTTTAAACTGTACTTGGGTTGTGTGGAAGCTCGGAAATGTGAGCCCTTTTCCGCGCAGACTAAAGGTCAGAGAGGTGGCACTAACCTCTAGTTCCTTCAAGGCAGTGCTTCAACCTCAAACAAAGGTCCCACCTAGACCGGAAGGGAGCTCTGCTCTTTCAAGGTTATTGTCAACAGGTGTGGCTAATAGCCAGCCCCTGTACTCCAGGAATAAAGAAGCATGTTTGGGTCTAGTGTGTGAGCTTGATTTGTATTGTTCTAAACAGAATGTTTAACTATGGATGTAGCCCAATGTTCATTTCCTTGAATTATGTTAATGCACTCTTTTGTCTTACTCCTACTCTTTGGGGTCAGGAGTATTTTAAGTATTTGGAAATTAAAAGGGGGAGAATTTTCAGCGCTCACTGGAATTCCTTCCTGATACCATCCTATGTTTTTCCGTTTTATTATTTTCATTTGCGACTTCGTATTCTTTACTATATTTTCTTTGTTTTTTTGTTTTTCCTTGACTTCAGTGATGATACTATATTTTCTAAATCCCCACGCCTCTACCCTGGCAAGAGGTATTTTTATCGAGGCTGGCCCCCAACAGGGCTGGAACTCATTTGGGTTTATCTTTTTTTTTTTTAATGGTAAAGCTGGAGGAGGGGCTAAATTGAACAGATTGTGTGTGCTTCGGAGGGAGGGGGAAAGAGGGGGAGGGAGAGGGAGAGAGGGGAGAGGGAGGGAGGGGGGAGGGAGAGAAGGGGGAAGGAAGGAGTGGGGGGGACGCATGCATGTGAGCATGCATCCCAGAAGTGGATGTGGACACCAGAAGATGACATTCTGGAGGAAGCTCTCCCCTACCAGAAGACCCCAGCATGGAACTCAGGTCATCAGACCTGCACCTGGTGAGCCATTTCCATGACCCTTGGTCAGCTGTTGAAGTTCCCAATAAGGCACAAGGTTGAAAACAAAGAAGCGGACCTGACAACTCCACTCCACCGAGTTTCTATACAGGCACAGCCCTAGTCTCCAACACTGTGACGTCAAATGGCTGTTAAAACTCTGCGAGCCAAGAGCAAGCAGCTATAAACAGATTGAGTAGATAAACACTGGGTCAGGCTCATGATCTCATCTGGCAGCCCTGCTTATTTCCCATCCAAAAGTTCCAGCTGGGTTCTCATTAATCAGGGCCTTCCAACTACCTTGAGCAATAGGCTAAAGAGAAACCAAGGGAGAAAATTTCAAAAATGATAAGAAACATACTGACGTGGTGCCTAATGGGGGTAAGGAAGACTGAGACAGGCCATCTGGAGACTTGCATTTGGGAGAAGTTTTGTTTAGTGGAAATAATTGACCCAGCTCACAAGCTGTATAAATATTAAGATCAAAAGTCCTAACTTCCACAGCTGTCAGGGAAGCCTGTGCACAGGAAACAGCACAGCAAATGTCTGACCAAACCCAAAGGCCATCTTCACGCTGCCTGGGATTCCTCTGGTACCTGGGTATCCGGCTGTGCTGAAACACCTGATGGCTAAAAAGGTATTTCCTGGCGAAGGTAATGTTACAAATACTGGTGATGTTTCTATTAGCAATTTCCCTTAACACTTCAGAACAAAGTGCAACCTCACACAGACGAGGAACCCGCCACAGGACAAATGGACTGACGTCCCTCAAGTTAAAGATTATGTGAAAGGCTGGAATCACTGCAGATAAATAACTGGTCACTACAATGTTTGCTTGAATGCCAGAGCCATGAAGACTTCTTGATACCATTTTTGGCAGAGAAGGTCAGCCTGGTCTACGGAGTGAGTTCGAGGATAGTCACGGCTACACAAAGAAACCATCTTAAGGGGGGAAGGGGGCAGAAACAATCCAGTGTCCCTCAACAGATGAATAAATAATTATGCCCATAAAATGCAGTACTTACAGAGCTGGCAATACAGGTGAGTCAGTCTGGGCAAGGACCAGTACTTCTTAGTAGTTAAAGAAAGGAAAAAAAAAGTGTGTGTGTGTGTGTGTTTTAAAAAAGTCGACAAAAAAAAAAATCTGCATATATCATACCAAGGAAAGAGGAGCCAGAAACACAAAGAGAAAAAGAGAAACATGTCAACATTTATGATTTGTAACTTCAGGCAGCTAGGAAAGTAGACTAAAGGTGAGCAGGAACTGGGCGCAGGACACAATGTCTTTCTGCTGGGCAATGAAGGTTTTAGGAAATAGTGAAACTTGCACAACCCAGTGAGTTAGTGAATTATAGGTGCAAAGACTGTTCAAATGGCAAGGTTTTGTGCTAACGTAATTTCAAAATACTTAATGAAAACGTAATCAAAGCCACTGAAATTTATGGGGCATGAATTATTACAACAGAATTATTTTAAAGCCAAAAAAAAAAAAAAACCCTGTCAATCAGAGATCACACAGATCAATCACATTCAGAGAACCCGCAAAGCACCACCCTAGGTGAACTGAGATAAAACATACCGTTTATCAATCAGAGAAGACGGAGATCAATGAGTGCATTCGGGGAGTACACAGACTACCTCACTAGCTTAACTGAACGTAAACAGCGACGGTGAGGTGGATTAATATATCATCAGCTCGATTCTGTCAGACTTTTCCAGTTCTAGAAACCATGTAGGATAAGGGGAGGAGAGACGCCCGATAAACGGCAAGTACTTAAGGGCCACTCATTTCCCACACCTTCACGGAACCCAGACTGAGACCCTGCTCACCCTAGTCCTCTCCTTCACGGAACCCAGACTGAGACCCTGCTCACCCTGGTGCTCTAAAGCCCTCACTGCCATCATCATTTATTAAAACAAGAATCCGACCAGGCAGCGATGACGAGGGCGAGGCGCGCAGTCACTCTAAAGACCCTGAACAAGCATTCCATGCTGCTCGTGGGCTTCACCCTTAGGCCTGTGTGCCTCTGCTAACAATTTCCAAACTGGGATTCTCACTTAACTGGGCTACCCTCGGATTAGCACTTTACCTTTCAAGAGCACAAACACATTCTCCAAGTCATGATCAGCTTTCTCATCCTCTTCCGTGGGCAGGGCTAACTATCCATGCGTGCTGGGCAAAGCAGGCTAGACAGCTCGTTGTTGTGTTCAGAGATGAAAGATGTTCCTACTCGTGTGAATAATGGAACCATAGGCAATCGAAAGGGAAATCTGGGCTTGAGTGGTTCAGAGCCGAATTTGGGAGCTTTTCCTACAAAAGCAAAATATACTCCTGTCCTCTAGGGGATCATGAACAACCTCGGAGCACAGGTCAGTGCTACCAAACAACCCGAGGACACTGTCCCGCAACACTGTGCGACCCACTGGCGCTCAGGCTGGATGTGGCAGGAAAGCCAGTGGCTGTAACAATCCATGGCATGTCTGGGAAGGCTGACGCTAATGACTGAATTAGGCAGTGACCAAGAGAACTAA
This sequence comes from Alexandromys fortis, assembly GCF_014885135.2. Lineage (NCBI taxonomy): Eukaryota > Metazoa > Chordata > Mammalia > Rodentia > Cricetidae > Alexandromys > Alexandromys fortis. Next base: position 8,836,541 of record NW_026067936.1, read on the forward strand.
CAAGGAAAGCTGCAAACGTGGAAGTGGCGTGTGACGGTCGACTATTCTATACAAGGCACTTTCTGGATCAAAGTTTACATTTCTCAACAGTGGAACCAAACCAAATATTACACCACTTAACCATTCTCCAGGGATCTGAGGGAAGGCTTTGAAAAGAGCCTCAGCAAATGACACAAGGAGCATTTTGCAAGAGCTGTGAGCCGTAAATGTTTTTAACTCATCGATCACAAAAGAGGAGCCTGAAAAGGCCCAAGGGGTCAGCACTCAGGAAGATGAACAGTAGCTCAAGGTGAAGTACACTGCCATGATGGGCCCGTTTTCTCTACAGACAGGGTGATCAAGCTCCACAGCTGTTTGTCCTGGACAATGGGAAGCAACAGTCTATAACTGCCTCATGCCCCAGAAGTGTGGCGAGAAGCCAGGATGGAACAGACCGGACTAAGATGGAGGGTCCGACTTTGGGTCACCTCCTAGCTCCATCCACATACTATTCTTACTAAACCGCTCGCTCATCCCCCTGTAGGTCTGTTCCCCTAACTGTACTGTTGCAGATGTTTCTAAGGTGTATGGAAGCCTAAAAGCTACACATCAAGAAACGGCGGGAGTAGTGCCTTTAATCCCAGCACTCAGGAGGCAGAGGCAAGGGGATCTCTGTGAGTTTGAGGCCAGCCTGGTCTACAAAGTGAAATGTGTTCCAGGACAGCCAATGCTACAGAGAAACCCTGCCTCAAAAAGCGGAAAAACAAAAATACTACAACAACAACAACAATCACAGCACCATCAACAACAAAGAACATCAAGAAAGAAGTGAGCAAGATATTTATTTACAAGTCACCCTGAGCACAGCAAGCCCAGGCTCACTGACCACCCCCCCCCACCCCATGCTCCCTCCTGGCCCCACAACACACACACACAAACACGCAGAGACACAGAATAAGGTTGCTACTATTTGAGGGTTTTTGTTGTTGTTGTTGCTGTTGTTTTGTTTTTCGAGACAGGGTTTCTCTCTGTGTAACAGCCCTAGCAGTCCTGGAACTCACTCTGTTGCCCAGTTGGCTTCAAACTCACAGAGATCTGCCTGCCTCTGCCTCCTGAGTGCTGGGATTAAAGGAATGCACCACCACCACTCCACCCTCTTCTGAGGCTTTTAGCAATTAACACAATGATTATGACTACGGGACAGGACGCTGCTACAAGAATTGCTGCCAGGGAGGAGAAAGGAGAGCCGGGCACAATGATATTAATAAACCAGATTCAAAAGCTCGGTGTCCTGGAGCTCACTGGCACGGGACAAATGGAACGCCCTTGAGCACCAACAAAAACGGAAATGGAGTGTGCTGGGTTCTACTCGGCATGGCAAGGGATGCTCACAGCTTGACTATTGCCTTTATTAAAACAGTAACTTTGTTTATGAGTTAAAAACCAAGATTAACACCACCACCATACCCCCGGAAGTGAGGAATGCTGCCTGCTCACTGACGGTATCACTGCAGAGGCAGGGGCACCAGAAATAAGACCCAGCACCAAGAGCTGCACTGGCCATTCCTTCCTTTTCAAGAACAATTAAGTCTGCATGGTTAGAATTAAAAAAAAAAAAAAGAAGAAAAAAAAGAAAAGAAAAAGAAAACCACGGCCTAACAGAACTGGTAGTTTTCATCTTTCATCTAAAGTTTAGTGATATTGAGAGTATTTTGCTTATATCAATATAAAATGCAAATTTATACTATACATTTTGTAGAGGTGGCAACTGAGTCAGGGCCTTATACATGTTGGACACACGCTTTCACTGAGCTCCATAAATTATAACATTACAGTATTCTATAATGTACTGTGCTTCATAGTCTAACGCTGGTGCTCAGTAAATAACTGGTTTACAGGTTGTCCTGTAGAAGGCAGTAATTCTGACCAGAGATCACTCACTCAACACAGGAAAAAATATACTGAAATCCTAAGATCCCGGCAGGTGCTTAACACAAATATATTTTGTTTCAAATTTTAAAAACCTAGCCGGGCGGTGGTGGTGCACACCTTTAATCCCAGCACTCGGGAGGCAGAGGCAGGCGGATCTCTGTGAGTTCAAGACCAGCCTGGTCTACAAGAGCTACTTCCAGGACAGGCTCCAAAACCACAGAGAAACCCTGTCTCGAAAAACCAAAAAAATAAAAATAAAAACCTCTCAAGATTATGTCACTATTACAGAGTCAAAGTTCAGAAGGCTCCCTGGGGTCTAAATAAGTTGAGTCTCCAACGTACAACTTTTCTTTCTTTTTGAGAGTGTCCCTCTATGTAGTCCTGGCTGTCCCAGAACTCGGAAGATCCGCCTGCCTCTGTCTCCCAAGTGCTGGGATTAAAAACATGAGCCACCACTACCCAGCCCATACTGAGGTTTTATGCCACGCTGGAGATCAATGCCAGCGCTTCCTGTGCTCTGGGCAAGCAACAGGGATACAGCCCAGCAACAACTCTAAAGAGGCAGGCACTGCACCTCGCCCCTTGTCTGTCAGACTATTCAAACAAAGGACCCAGGAAGTAGAATTTCTCTCAAAGTCTCATAATGGAAAAGAAAAGGCTGTGTTCTCGGTGCCAGCAAAGGGAGACTGTATTTCCAAAGAGACTGCAGAGTGCTGACAGTGTGTGCCACCACCCAGAACCAAGACAGTGAGGGCACGGAAGCTGGTTGAGTGGACCTCAAGTTTAGCAGGACTTCTGAGTTGTGTACACCACCTCTAGACTGCTCCTGAAAACTAAACCACATATCAGAACTCCGAAGATGGTGTTTGGTGGGGGATCGTTGATCTTCCTTGTTGTGTTCCATTTCCTGGTGTGGCTACACTGAACAAACCTTCTTTCTCTGTGTGGTGGTAATGGTCTCCATAGGCGCACATATTTAAAAGCTTAGGGAGCAGCACTATTTGAAAGGATTAGGATGTGTGGGATTGTAGAAGGAAGTATATCACTGGGGGTGGGCTTGGAGACCCAGACTCTCTGACAGCTGCCTCCAGTGTGCCTTGCTTACCACTTAAGATAATGGATTAATCCTCTGAAACTGTAAGCAAGCCCACAATTAATTTTTTTTTTTAAGAAATAAGAGTTGCCATGGTCATGGTTTATCATGACTAAGAAATAAATTGGTACCAGGAGTGGGGTATTACTGTAGATTACAAAAAACCAACAACAAAAACAAAACAAAAAACCCAAACGGTTGACTGCTTAATCAGACATCCTACTAGGAGCATAAAAGATAGTTCTGAGAGTGGCTTGAACTGTGGGGGCCCAGCTCAAGAGGTTTCAAAGGTGAAGAATTTGGCAAAGACTATGGGAACTTTTTTTATAATTTATTTATTTATTATGTATAAGACATCCCTTTCATGTATGCTTGCCAGAAGAGGGCACCAGATCTCATTACAGATGGCTGTGAGCCACCATGTGGTTGCTGGGAATTGAAATCATGACCTCTGAAAGAGCAGAGAGTGCTCTTAACTGCTGAGCAGTCTCTCCAGCCCCACCTATTTTTTTCTTTAACGAGAAAGAAAAAAAAAAAAAAAAAAAAAACTACCAGCAGTTAAATTGAAAAACATGGGTTAATGGCACTGACGAGACTGAAGAGAGCCAAGTACTGACTGTGTTATGTGGTTATTAGTAACCAATCTTAATGCAGCCCTAGAATGGAAAGGAGGGAATTGGACCACAGAAATACAAACTGTGTAGTTTGAGGAGAAAAGGAGCACCAGGAAGTGTAATTAACGGGCCTAAGTTCAGTGCTTGAGGAGAGAAAAGGTTAAAGAAAAGCCTGATGCTAAATGGGATAAATTGAAAAGCAAGACCTCAGGGCAGGATCCCACCCAGCTAAGCTTCAAATTCAAGGGAAGTAAAGAAAACCTTAAGCCATGAAGGAAATCACCAACAATGAGAGTGGCCCTCATTACTGACTCAGTTACTGAGTGCTCAGTCACCAGGGCATGGGACTCCTTTAAAGGATTTTAGAAGGATTCAGAGATGTGGCCTTTGGAGGAAGTGTGTCACTAAGGGCTGGGATTTGAGGTTTCAAAAGCCCACGCTAGTCCCAGTCTCTCTACCTGCTGCTTGCAATTCAAGATACAGGTAGCTCTCATCCCACCATGTACCCCAAAAGGTGATCATGAAACCTCGGAAACCAATCAACTAAAAATGCCTTCTAAGAGTGGCCGAGGTCTCTTCAAAGCAACAGAACATTGACTAGGCCTCTGTTTCACTATTACTTGTCTCTTTAGTAGCATGTGGGGGACAAGAAGCCCATGAAACTTGTTAGGGCTGCTGCAGCCCAGGCTTTGACACTGAGACCTCCAGTAACACACGGGACTTCTAATCTACAGGGATTTTACTGTTTGCCATTGCCTAAGAAAAATGCACATAATCAGAGCAGTGCACACTTACAATCAGCACAATGCACACAATCAGAGCAGTGCACACTTACAATCAGCACAATGCACACTTACGTTCAAAGCGTTCTTTGCAGCTTCTGCTTCTGAGCGACTGTCGAAGCTGACAAAACCTACAGGCTGAGGGAGAAAGAAAAAAACATCAAGAAAAAGAAAACAGAAATCACTGGCCATCTTTTCTCTAGGTCAAGGGTGGTGTCTAACTGAGGAGCTAAGATAAAGAAATGACCACAGGCAATGGGTAGAAATAAGAAAGCCAATCCCAAAGAATCAGGACCTAGTGGCTTAACCAAATTTCTCAAGTGAATCAAAGGGACGGTGAGGGCAGTTCTTCAAGGACACAGCCAAGAATTTAGAGAATTGCTTTTTTAAAAAAAGAAAAAAAAAATCAGAAGTGCTTGGAAGGTGTGAGCAGCAGTGACCAGGGGACAGAGGAGAATCTGGGTTGGAGAGACTCTAGTTTCCTAAATCAAATTCACTGTACCTCAGCTTCTTCGTCTTTTAAAATGCAAAGAGAAACCGAATCACCCTTTGGTTCACTGTAAGTGCAAGGAATATAATGACACAAAGGTAAACATCCCTGTGTTCGCACTGCACAACCGAAACTACTAAATAAACCTTGCCACCAAAGCCATGCCTTTCCAAAGAGCTCAATTTACTCAGGCACGGAAGGACACTGCTCAGGGAAATGGGTCCCTTCCTTTATATCTTTCAATGTGTTGGCTGCCTCCAATTTAGTTCATTTCTGATACAGCAGAAGTTAGGGGACTTGGAAGTGTTCAGCTTCAAAGGTAAGAAATGTTTAGCCAACCTCTGAGAAATAAGAATCCCAGGGCCATGAGTTTTCTCCTCTTCATTCTACACCTGCTGTGGGTTCCTCTGTGTTTTTACAGGTTCCATGCAGATAATACGTCTATAAACTACAAATATTCCATGAAAAGGACTACTCAATAATTGTGCGTAGAGCTGGAGAGATAGGTCAGTGGCTAAGAGCTTTGACTGCTCTTCCTGAGGACCTGGGTTTGATTCCCAGCACCAACATTATGGCTCACAACTGTAGGTAACTCCAGTTACAGGGACTAATCCTTCTTCTGGCCTCCATGGGCATTGAATGGAGACATAGCATAAGCAGGCAAAACTGTCTGTCTGTCTATCTGTAAAACAAATAATAAACCTCAAAAAATTATGACTCAGAGAATTTAGATGATATGTTTACTGAAGAAACAAATTAGTTTTACTGTAACTCTGCTGGAGGCACTATGACTGTACCTTCTCAATCTCAAAGCTTCCAATCTAGACTGTGGAATTATACACCATTTTCCTATACTAATTCCCAATCAACTTCACCTTTAATTTTGATAATACATAGGTCAAATCCTCACTGAAACAAAAGAATACTTATTAGGCTTCATTAGCAAAAGGTGATTATTTTTATAAGTTCTAAATTCTTACCTGTTTAGATGTGAGTTTTATAAGAGAACCCTCATAGCCCTGAAAAAATAAAGAGCAGAGGTTTAGAAGGAAGGGAGCATTACAGTTTCATCTTCCTCAAGTAAAGTGATCAACTATGTTGCCCTTCTCAATGCCTCCAAAATTAGCTGGGGACACACATTACAGACACGGACATAAGACGTGGCGTGAGTAGTTCAGTATAGAATGCTTGCCCAACATACACAAAAGCTTAAATTTAGCCACCAATATTGCAAAACAGAACAAAACAAAAACAGATAACCATATGAACACTACCAGGAAGGGCTGAGCAGGAGACATACGGCACTGTGAGCTCTGCTTGCTTACTGAAACAGCCGCTTGTCATAGTGGAATTGGATGAGAACATGAAACGCCTCCCTGTTTCTATTCCCCTCATCCGCAGAAGCTGATGGCATTCCTGTCTTTCTCTAGTTCATTTCTCTTGTGCTTATTTCCAGAAACATCAACAGCACTGACAGGTGACAGAAGGGGGAATACACCAATTGACATGAACAACCACTACAAATATCAGTGTACGGACAGATTTGCAGAACAGGCTCAGCTGTGCTGGGCTGAAATTAAGAGGGTTGCTAGGGATGCTCTGACTAGGAAGACCTGACCTCAAGGTTCGGGTTTCTGGTCAGGGTGCTGGGGCTGGTTCATTCTCACTGGTTCATCTTCCCAGCAGAACACTGAGTTACCAACTAGCTACTGTGAACGTTTCCAGCCAAGGCTTCAGTGCTGCCTCTGTCTACTGTACAAGGGGCACTTTCTCTTAGAAATCCCGGAGATTTAAAACCTTGAAGGCCCCAGATGCAAAATAACAAATGATATGCCATTCACATAGAACAGTACTAGCAGGGTCATACCATGCTCAAGTCACTACAGGAATCAAATGGTTTCTCTGCTGTCACCGCTACTGATGCACTATGGGAACGGCTATCTTTCCCGGCTCACACATCAACTCCGCTGGCATCTTTGGGGGTTGTGTCTACCTGTTGCCTGAGCCTTTCTCCTTCCCAGCCCTTGTGTTTTCTGTTGCCACGTCCTTACCAAGCTGAATCCAATCTCTCAATTGTCTTCTCCAAACAGGTTGGTCTTGAACCAGAAACCCCCATCTCTTAATCAGCCTCACCAGGCTTCGGTAGCCTTCCTACTACAAACAAAACCTCCCTTAACTCACAGGTTTTTAATTCATGCCTTCCAGGCCACATTATAGCCTCCAAAGGCCAACTTTCAGGTAAGGTTAAGCTCACTGTTAAAAGTTTCGATCCAGCACCATTTGGTCTCTCTAAAGCGAGCTCACTTCCATAGGAACAACGGGAAACTCCACCACACAGTTCATTAACCAGCAGTTTCCCTTCAGTTCACACAAAGTTAGCCAACAACGTTTGGTTTTGTTGAACATTTATGGCTTTTGGTGTGACTTATTCATGTCCATACGGAACTGTCTAAAGCACTATGCCAGCCAATAAAGCAACACCTGCCAACAGGGCTCAAATCATAAAGCTGCATTTTAATACTAAGTTATTTATACCTTTTTGGGGAGGGTGTGATGCTGGGAAAAATCAAGCCCAGGGCCTTATACACATTAGGCAAGTGCTCTACTAGAGAGCTGGTCTATCCCCTGACCCACCTCGGAACTCTTACAGTCTGCACTTAGGGGCATGCCTCTAACGGAAGGTTCGTAAAGCTACCGACAGGGACTGGGGAATGCTGGGGCTGGTGCCTCTCCATAGCAGTGAAAAGAGTCTTCTGAACTCACTACCAGAGACCAAAGGACAATGTTAGACCATCGTCCCAAAGAGACTGTGTATCAGAACTCTGATCTGAATTTTCTTTTGTTTATTAACATCTTTAAATAAAACTATTACAGGGCACTTCCTCCAACATTCTCCCCGCTCTAACGGCCACAAGGAAACACTCATCAAGTACCTTGAATGGTCTGAAGAGCAGGTAGAGCTCCCGGGGTTTGATGTCCAAGGGCAGACCACTGACAAATAGGGTCCGGACCTAGAAAATAAGGAGACAGATGAGCAAGGGTGTGGAAAACCCACAAGCTATCTCTCACCCTGAACCATCGGATCCATGACGCCTCTCACAACATCCTTTCTATGACATGATAAATTGACTCCCTATATAATTTTAGTATTAGTTTAAACCATGTCATAAAGACAGTACATTTTCTACACTTCTACTCCAACCACAGCAAAAGACATACTTGAAAAGAAAACCATAAATTTATGGTTTCTCCTGCTTTTGTCTCTTGTCCCTGCGCCCCCTGACGGTGTTAATTACCATTATTTTAATAAGCATGAAAGGGCTAAGATTCTATCAAGCACCTACACAGGAGCCAGCAGGCACTGCTCTGCTTCTCTCACTGGCTGCTGTTTTTTCTGTGTTCCATGACTCAACCAACACACATACCTTCAAGGTACCCACTAGGTGCCAATGACCGAAGTCATACAGGACATGTGTGTAAACACGCATGATGGAAGACACGGAGCGCAAACTATGTGCCTGATGCCTACGAAGGCACACAACACCGACAACGTGCTTCTGGCGGAAAATCCGAGAACGCGAGTTAGCAGGTGTGGATTAATTTCTGGGTGTTTTATTCTGTTCCATTGGTCCTCCTGTCTTGGGTCTTATGCCAATACCAGGCTGTTTTCAGTACTGTAGCTCTGTAGTATAGTTTGAAGTCAGGGATTGTGATACCTCCAGAAGTTTTTTTTTTTTTTTTTTTTTTTGGATACAGGATTGTTTTGGCTATTCTGGGTTTTTTGCTTTTCCATATGAAGTTGAGTATACTGTTCTCTCAAGGTCTTTGAAGAATTTTGCTGGGAGTTTGATGGGCATTGCATTGAAACTGTGCTGGATCTATTTCTAAAACTTTCCATGGTTGTGTACAGAATCAAAAATCAGTATGGTCTTTTTATTGTTCCAACACAGCGCACAGGCCATCTGAATGTTCATACATGTTCTTATTACATGGCAATCTCAGAATTCGGACGGGCTTCTTTAAATTATTCTGAACATCTATGCTATGTCTTTAAAATGTAGAAATTGTTAAGTTTTCACACCACACACACCTGACACACAGTAAAACCATCACAGCTGAGATAACATTACCATTTTCCTCATGCCTCCCACACCACCTACCCTTTTAGAAACAGGTCTCACCACTCAGACCAGGTAGACCCTGAACTCACTGAGTGCTGAGCAGGATTACAGATGTATGGACTGCCATTTCTGCCTTCACATCTCCTTTTCAGCCTGCCTCTTCCTCCAGCCCTGCCCCGCCACCCTAGGCATGGCTCTTCTGCTATCGGTGCTGGTTAGGATGGGTTAATATGCGTCCCAAAGTCAAAACGGAAGCACAGAATAAAAGCGCTGAGTTTGTCTCCATTCATTCATATTAACATAAACTTAGTCTCGTCCATACTGTTAAAGTCGACCCAAAGTCCATCCCTTCTCACTGCACAGTGTTCTGTTATGTGGATGTACTAACCCATAAACCTGTTGCCACAAATAGTAAGATGATTTGACTAAAAACAAAATCTCTCCTTCCACTCTTTGTTCTAAGGTTCAGAGCACTGCAAACGCTCGGAGTGCTTGGAACAATGCGTGCTTTGCTGTTGTTGGATGGAGGAGTCTAAAACAGTCAATCAGGTCAAGTTTGTTGACCAAACTTCTTATGTGGTCCTCATTTCTTCTTTCATCTTTGCCACACAGAGAGCTCCCGAGGAAACGGTAACATTACTGACAAGCACGTTAGGGGACTCTACTGCCCACTATGCCGCCTGCCTTTTCATGGGGCAGACACTCTGACCAGGATGACCTGGACAAGAGAGTTAACCCTAGCTTCAAGTTCTTCAAGTACCCACCACACCCCTAACCCTGTGCTGTGTGCGGAGTGGACTGAAGATCTGTGCGGGAACAGCGGGGTTTGCGGACCGTCTGTCTTAAGGTTATATCACTGGTCCAGCGCTGCAGTGTGCTGCTGGTGTATAGTGGGCGTGTTTAAGGAGTTCACCCAAGCCATTAACTAACACTTCCACTACTGTCTGAAAGAAAGAGGTTTTATAGACTTGCTAAGCAATTGACCAACAGAACTCACTAAACACCCAGGGATTGTGACCAAAAGACAACAATATACTTGAGGTCTATCTAAAACACAATAGTATATTATACCAGCAATAAAAAAAATGTGCAAAAAAAAATGTGCAAAAACAGGGTGTCGAGATGGATCAGGGGGTAAAGGCACTTGCCACCAAGCCTAACAACCTGTGTTCTGGAAAGAACAGTTTCTACTCAGGTGCCCTCTGACTGCCAAATGCAAGTACTCACACACACATAAGTGTGCACTGTGTGCAAGGAAAAGACAAACTTTGCTCTCAGTACTTAGAGAGGGAAACTGTCCTTTATAGATACCAGGGCCTAGCTTAAACAACTGGACAAACTGTATTGCAAATAATATTTCGGGTCTGTGTGGCCAGGAAACAAACAAGCAGCCTCAGCCTATGGGTTACTAAGTTCAAGAGTAGGATGGTTTAAAATCTTTTCTAGTCACTCCACATTTGGTTAAAAAAAAAAAAAAAAACAAAACAGTCTCGTTAAAAGAGGAGGAGGGAGAAGAGCAAAGAAAGAAAACCCAGAGAATTAACAAGGGAAGAATAACACCGTAAATCTCAGTCGTGCTTCTCTGGGGCAACCAGAGAAAGAGTCAGAGGATCTAAGACCCATCTCAACGCCACAGGTCAGCGCATTGCAACGTCCTGAATGTGCAGGGTCTTTCGTAACTAAATCTGTGGAAATCAGAAAGATCTCCTCGCCTGCAGGGAGCTTACTGTCATAAACTTGACAGTCACCCACAGCAACAGAAAACTCAGTCACGTGGTGGCCCAGCTGGAACCAAAGAGTGAGGACAAATACTCCAAAAAGTCATGCGTGTCCCCCCCCCACACACACACAACGCCACGCTCGGATAACAAACAACCACGTGAACTTACAGAGGGGCAACCCTTAATTTCCCAGCTCTGTCTATGGACACGGATGTGCTGGGGGCACTGTGCCTTCAGAACACACCTGCTCATCAGGCAGGAAGGGGCATTTTTCAGTCAAGGACAAAAGAAAAGTTCAAGAGAGTGAAGCTGCTGACAGCTATTTCCCAAAGGGGTTCCAAAGGACTCCATGGCGGTGACTACTTCATTTTTGCCCCAACGAGGCTGGAAGAACAAATGACAGCATACTCCACTGTGCGGGGGACAGATGGACATCCAGGGCTTAGCCACCAGCTAGCACCACAGCTGGGCTTCAGATAAAAACAACCGTGTATCCTTCAGTAAGACTGTCGCTTTTCCACTGGGGAAACAGCCTATTTAATAAACCTGGAGCTTGCCTGGGCCATTACACTGATAGCATACTTTGTAACCAGGACCCATGGCGGCGCATCTCTCTTTAGCCAGCCCTCCGTAAACTTAACATTCTCTAAGTTTACCTTTTTTTCTTTTATTTTTGACAAGGTCTTACTTATAGCACAGACAGACCTCAAATTCACAACCCTCCTACCTTAGCCTCCCAAACTGGGACCACAAGCATGACCAACACACTGGGATTCCATGGGTCAGATCTGCGTGTGCACATGCTCACGTGAGGAGTGGGTGAATACATGTGGAGGGCAGAGAATTTCTAGGCCAGCCTGATCTAGAGAACAAGTTCCAGGACAGACAGAGAGCTACACAGAGAAACCGGTCTTGAAAAGCATGCTGGGGGTGTGGGATACTCAGAGTCACTAATTTGCACATTTAAAATGGTTAACTAGATAGTCATGTCTACTGACATGAAACAAGCCCATTTTTATGTCATGCTCTAAGATAGGAAAGACACTGGGGGTTATATCAAGTCATCCACACATCAACAACAGAGGAGGGGGGAACTTTCCTCCACCGTACATGGTAAGTATGTGTGTGGGGGGGGGGTATTGCCTCCAATTTCCTCAAAAATATAAAGGCGGGATCCCCTCAGCCCCCGGTTTTCCTGTTCATCCTTGATCCAGAGGATCAGGTCTTACCTAGCAAAAAGCAACAATTAAAAACCTGACCACGTTTGTGTAATAGGGCTCACTTTCAACTTTGACCACAAGTCTGTGTTTCTTTTTGCTTTGTTTTGTTTTGTTTTGCTAGGTTGGCTTGGAACTCTGTAGCCGAGGGCAACCTTGAACTCTTGATCCTCCCGTTTCCACCTCCCAAGGGCTGTCATTATAGGTGCGCGTGTGCTGGTTAAGTCAATGTTTCCTAACATCACAGCTAAGACAAAAACATACCAACTAGAAATGGTGCAGGGCGATCCTGGTCTCTGTCAATAGGGTCTTGTCTTCCTTAAGACTAGTCCACTCCTTGGTTCACTCTAAACAGACCAAGAGAGGCTTGGCTTTAGTGAGACAAGGAGACTCACTCAGGCCTTCCATCTGAGCACTGGGAAGGCAGAGGCAAATGGATCTCTGGGAATGAGGCCCTCAGATCTACACGTGAGGGCTAGGTCAGTGGGGGGGGGGGCGCTACAGAGGCCATTCTGCAGGGGAGGGCTTCCTCTTTCTGTGATAGGCCTGAGGTGATCTGTGACAAAGGTTCAATACTCTACTGAAAACACTACAGAATCAGGCAAATCAAGAGGCTCAAACCTGACTGTTCTTTGTAAGAACCATGAAGATGCCCAGAGCATCATGGGTAGGCATACCCAAAAGGCACCAAGTAGGAAAGATGTTACTAGAAAGAAGCCACGGGTGCTGTCCCAGAGTACAATCGTGGCGTTGGCGGGTGCACCCTGGCCAAAGAGTGGGGCTGGACACAGGGTCGGTGGCCAGAAAGCAGAACTGAATTTTTGTTGTGTATACTTAAAACTGCAGAGAACATGCTGAACTTAAGGGTTTAGACAGGGAGTCTCTGGTCATTGACCATATCCAGGTGAACAAATCACTTAAGAAGCATTGTTGAACCACAGTTCATGGCTGGATTAACCCAAGGTGAGCCCCACCCCAGTTCCACCTCCCCACCCCTGAGCTGATTGATCCTCTAAGCCAGAAGAAGCAGAGAGAGAGAGAGAGAGAGAGAGAGAGAGAGAGAGAGACAGACAGACACATCGGAGAAGAGAGTGAGGACACAAAAACAGGGATAGGGATAAACTGCGCAAAACAGATGCAAACAAGTACGCATGCCTTTAATCCCAGCACTTGGGAGGCAGAGGCAGGCGGATCTCTGTGAGTTCGAGACCAGCCTGGTCTACAGAGCTAGTTCCAAGACAGGCTCCAAAGCCGCAGAGAAAACCCTGTCTCGAAAAACCAAAAAAAAAAAAAAAAAAAGAAAGAAAAAAGAAAAACCAAAAAACAAGTAACAGAGTTCACAGAAGCCAAGTTAGGATTTTCCATTCTGTGAATACTGTCTTTACCCTATTTGTCCATCCTGCATATATGTATGGGTAAAAAGATGGATAAATGTGTATGCAGAGAGAGACAAAGAGAGACAGGGACAGGTAGGCAGACAGTACAGACAGACAGACCCCTGTAGGGTTCCAGGGCTGAAGTCGGGTAGTCAGACTTGGCGCAGGCACTCTTACCTACGGAACCATCTTACTGGGCGTTTCAAACCGGGGCAGTTTCTAAAGCTGTTTTTCCCCAGTGGGAAAGAATTTTCAAAACTCTCTGAACCTAGGGGCATGTGAAAGATTCCTTTAGAGTGGACGTGACCTGGCCCGTCAGTGACCTCCGGAATCCAGCGTGCCAGCTCAGCTCTGGCTGGAACACGGATGGAGGAGATATGTGCGGGCAGAACAGCCCTCCCTGTGCCAGAGAGAATGCATTCGAATATGACCAAATAAAGACACAACCGGCAACATCCCACATGGGCAGCTCTGTCGTGCCAGAGCTTCTCAATCACTCTTCCAAATGGCCACATCTAAGCTGTGACAATTTATTTGGATCCAGGGGAAGAATTTTTAAATCATCTAAACATAATAAAGGACGTCAGCAGAGCGCTGACACAGCATATACAGGCACAGAACAAAATTATGCCCATCAGAGAATCAGATTTTTTGAGTGTGGCCACTACCATAATATCACCCTAACTGATGTGAGGGTCAAAGGTACATGGACCCGGAGAAATAAAAACGGGCCTGAATTCTGCACCTCTCGCTCAGCACTGTCCAAGGAAAGAGCGTCTGGACAAACGGCCTGTATAACCCTCTGGTGATCTTTTGCTGTAACAACCATCTTTTTTTATTTTTGTCTAAATAACTTCAGTCTGTGCGCTGTGGGATATATCCCTTATTACCACATTTCAATTTGATGAGCGATGCCATCTTACATGAAAATAGTAGTAATGTTTAACGAAGACCAGCTCAGGGCGGTGGTTCTGGCTCGCGACTGTAATTCTGTTATCCCAGGGGCCCGAGGCAGAAGTGACAGCAAAAGTCTGAGGCCAGCATGGTCGGCTTAGCAAGGCTCTGTCACTTCAAAAGGGACTGGGGATGTAGGATACATTAACAGACCAAATAACAGTAAAAGGCACATCTTTAAAACACACACTGCAATACTGCTTTCCTAACCTCACTGTAAAGCACTGCGGACAAGCACAACAGGCCTCAATTCCTCCCGGTTACACAGAACAGAATCCCAAGCAGCTTGTCCTCCGTGTGCCACACCACAAACCTTCCTTCCCCGGGCTCCTTCATCCTGAAAGCCGCTCGGCTTGCTCCAACCCTCTCCTCTGTGCCCACAGCACCGGTTTGCGCCACTGCGGGTTCTCTAAGCTTCACCCCCTGGTCCAGTGAAAGGAGAGCACGCACTGCATCTTCCTCACCTACCCTTTCCATTCTGAAGCCCCGCTTTACGGATCAAGGTGTGTGTGTGTGTCTGGTATTTATAGAGAATACAGTATTTGGAGAAAGGTTTAACTGACCGCTATTTAAATCATTTCATAAATACCGTCAGGATTAGGAAAAGGCACTCTATTAAAAACAAGAAATTCAAACGTATAAAAATCAATCTACCTCCCATCCATTCGTCCGTCCGTCCATCCATCCAATCCATCCGGGTGGGATCTTTCTATGCAGCCCTGGCTGTTCTGGAACTCTGTAGACCAGATTGGCCTGCCTTCTAAGCCTCAGACTAAAAGAAACATGCCAACCACCACACCCAGCTGTGTATAAATTTCAACAACCTGAAAATCTCAAACCATATAGGACAAAATTTAATCGTGGCTTTGTGTGTGGGAACAATAGATTCAGCGGCACGTCAGGCAGCAGTATCCCGTATCTGATATTCATCTTTCTGCACAATGTCAAGATACAAGGGTCACTCTCATCCACAAGTACGGCACAACACAACTTTGAGTCTTTCCTCTTGTTGAATTCATGAGAATGGGGTTAGAATTTGAATTTCCAACATTCCAAACTAAGTAATGTGTTAAAGGCTGAGCCCCCAGTACAGTGATCAGAGTTGGGCTTTGGGGAAGGACTGAATGAGGTCTGTGACATTCGTTTCTTAACAACTGGGAAGTGCAGAAACAAGGCACCGGGGCCACTGGGGGCATGTCCTAAAGGCTGAGCCCCCAGTACAGTGATCAGAGTTGGGCTTTGGGGAAGGACTGAATGAGGTCTGTGACATTCGTTTCTTAACAACTGGGAAGTGCAGAAACAAGGCACCGGGGCCACTGGGGGCATGTCCTTTAAGGTAATGTTGCCCTTGACTTCTTCCCGGTGCCAGGGCACATCTAACTTCTTTCATGGGCTTCCTATCTTAATGTTCCGCTTTACTTTAGGCCCAAAAGCAATACAATGGCTCGAACACAGCCCAAACCCTTTAAAACCATGAGCCGAGATAAATCCTTCATCCCCTAAACTGTTCTTGTGGATACTTTGCCAATGATGAAAAACTGACTGATACCAATAACACACTTCCTATTTAATTAGGAAATGGAAGACTGGTTTCACTTCTTGAAATAACTACTTAATGATAATTTATCTCTGTGGTTACAGCACATCCGAGAATTAATGTAAATAAAAGGGCTGGGACAAGAGACAGCAAATTACTGCTGGACAGAGAGGCACACTGTAACTCCAGCACTTGGCTGGTGTAAGCGGAGGAGCTACAAGAGATCTCCCAGGAGAGAGGTGGAAGGGGAGAGAGATAGGCTAGTTGGTTATATATAACCCTTCCCTATATGTTCATATCCTTATGTATTCCATACATCATTTCCTATCTTAGATCTTATTTTCGCTGCAAGCAAAATGAGCATTAACACATGGCACGTTTGTAACACTTTTCAGAGAAATAAGTACGAGATGATGTACTGACACACATTTTTAGTCTTAGAAAAATGATACTGCAGGGACCCACAAAACCCGAGTCCGTGTGTGAGGACAGATGAGGTCCTGAAGTGTGTGGGCAAGGCCGTGTGGAAGACTGACGACGCCTCAGACCCGTGGGAAGCTGGCCTGTCTGGGTAAGCACCAACATAGCACACTGCCAAATCTTGGACACCGGTGCTGAGTCTTCAAAAGCCACATAAAAACATTCAATTACATCTCTACCCCACTTAGAGGAGACTGTGCCCCTTCAGCTTCATACTGCTTAGTCACGGGGCTTGCTGGAACGGTGGACGTTCAGCCAAGAGTGAATCCCACACAGGGAGAGAATTAGTTGCAAAGACCTAATTTTTATGAGGTACTTCTGACTTATTTGGGAAACCACTCTATCTGGTCCTAATCTAGTGAAATCATGAACTTTCATATCATTCTCATTTACTCTTTACAGAGTATGATGGATAAAAGAAAATATTCTTCTGGAAAAAGCTCCCCTAAATTTCTGAGAAGCTAAAGGTCTTCTCAGCTTCTCAGAAGCTGTTTTATTATTTTGTGTGTGGGGCTGTTTTATTATTTTATTTTATTCATTACTAAATGTACTGTAATAAGAGAATAATTCTTCTGAGACACTTCCTAAATTTCTAAGAAACTAGTTGTGCGGTTTGTTTGGGTTTTTTTTTGGGGGGGGGGTTGTTCTTGTTGTTGTTTGTTTTGTTCCAGAAAGAATTTGAGAAGCAGATCATAACCAACAGGCAGCTGAGTAAGCAATTTAAACTCGAGCAGGACTAGTGTCATACAGAATTTTGGAAACCAGCCGGGCGGTGCACACCTATAATCCCAGCACTCGGGAGGCAGAGGCAGGCAGATCTCTGTGAGTTCGAGACCAGCCTGGTCTACAGAGCTAGTTCCAGGACAGGCTCCAAAACCAGAGAAACCCTGTCTCGAAAAACAAACAAATAAATAAATAAAAGTATAGTAGGGGCATCAAGAATTTTGTCTACCAGAATTAGAATATGATTGGGTAGGCCTAATGGGGCGTAGGCAAGAAACTGCAGGATGCTGGGTCCTGGTGGCACAGCCTTCAACCAATCCCAGCATTTGGGAGGCAGAGGCAGATGATCTCTGTGACTTCAAGGCCAGCCTGGTGTACAGAGTGAATCCCAGGACAGCTAGAACTCTTACACAGAGAAACCCTGTTTCGAAAAACCAAAAACCAACCCCACCCCACCCCCAACAGAACATGCATGAGTAGTCTCAAATATTAATGTACATGAGCTATTGAGAATAAAGATGCCCAGGGCTGGTGAGATGGCTCAGTGGTTAAGAGCACTGGCTGCTCTTGCAGATGACCTGGGTTCAATTCCCAGCATGCACATGGCGGTTCACAGTCTGTAACTATAGTTCCAGGGGACCCAGCACCGCTCCACAGGTAAACAGACATCAATGCACAAACAAACAAGTAAGTAATTAAAGCCACAGAACTGTAATGCCAGGCCTCAGGAATGTCGCCAGGAATCACTGTTTAATTAAGGGCATTAATGACACCAACACCAGCGATCTACAGAGCATACACTAAGAGAGAGTCAGAAGGACATGTTGGGGACTGGAGAGATGCCTGCACGGGTAAAGGAACTCCGCACAAGCATGAGGACCCGAGCAACACCCCCAGCTTCCACCTGGGGGAAGGAGAGTCCTGCAACCTGGCTTCTGACCTCCACTCCTGGCGTGCAAGCCTACATGCAAAATAGATCAATGTAAGACATTTAAGCCTGGGTGTGGCTGCGTCCACCTGTAAGCCCAAATCTGTTAGGGGAGAGACAGGGATCCCTGGGACTTGCTAGCCACCAGGCCTACCTTCCTATCTGGTGAGAGAGAGGCCAGAGATCATCCACTTGCCCTGGCCACCGTGGGCTGGGAATCAAGGGTGTGGCCACCACACCAGTTCTCACAGGGAGACCTAAACAGAGCTGCAATGATCAAGTCTATCTTGTCTAGATAAATGCTAGGGAAGACTACCCAACTACCCAAGGTTCTCTCCTGTTCCTCTCCCATTACAGCTAGCATATTTTGTTCCTTACAAGTCTGATGTCTCCTCTGTAAGTGATAACACCTGGTACAACCATCTCTGCGCAAACATGAGGGGTTCATTCCTCCTCGTTGTCCAGTCTGGATTTTATGGACACTGGTTCCTGGCCGCTTCTGATGACTCTAAGGGACACCCATATTATCTTCATGCTAGCCAAGCACTAATGGATCATGGTCTAACTCGGTACAATCCCAGGCATGTTGGGCTCTCCCAGGGAGGAAGGGTAGCCTTGCCGAGGCCATTTCACAGGAAGAACATGGAGGAAAAGCACTTCACGGGGAACTGCGTGTGTGCTCCACTGCCAATGCCTCTGACTACTGCTTCACTGAAAACCGTCGTCTGCCAATATGACATCTTACTCGGCATACTGGCTAGAATACTGGGATGGGCACACAAACAGAAAAGAAACACAAAACCCTGTAAGTAGTTAGAACCAGACTAACTAAGGTCAGTTCTTAGAAAAATGCTCTCACTGACTCCTCTGGCAAGACGGCACAGGCTTGAACAATTATTAATTTGATTTTAAAACACAGACGGGCTAAATGCCTCCCTGTATAAAACCTGCCTCCCAGGCCTGAGCAAATGTCCCCAGCCTCTCACTTGTCCCCATTCTTCACAGAGTATCCATCACCGAAAGACAGTTTCCTGCTGGGAAACATCAGAAGATGGCAGTTTTCCCTGAGAAAGACTCTGGACCCACTCACACTTTCAGAGTCAGAAATAATGGGTGGTATTCCCAAGAGGAAACTGGGGGAGGGAAGGGGAAAGATACTAATCTATGTATCAAAATCTCAACTCAATTCCTGGGCAAAACACTCTGGCTTTGCTTGACAGACAACCTTCTCATGACCTATATCAAAAAAACACCCACTCCACACTGAAAGACAGCTCAGGCCTACCTAATCAGCAACAGTCCTGGCGTACAGACCCTGTCAGCAGCTGAAGAACTCCTGATACGCATCATTCTATACATGAAGCTCACTACAAAAAGGAGCAAGCAACGGCAAGAACATAACCCAGAGATTTGAGCTTAGGGGAGAATGAAAATACAATCTTTCCAGCTAAGGGAACAGAAACGGCAGGTGGGCTCCAAAGACACAGGTCTGAACTGTGAAAGCCAGCTTGTGGAAGGAGGACAAGGAAGGATGAAAACAACCAACCAAATGGAACAGGGTGCGTCAACACCAGGTAGGCGGTGCTTACTTGTAACCCCAGCACTGGGGAAGCTGATGCAAGGGGGGGGGGGGGTCATCAGCCCCCTAGGCAGCCAAGGCTAGAATGAGACCCAGTCTTTAAAACCAAACAGGTTAGAGAGAGGGCTCAGTCCTCAAGAGCACCTGTTGCTCTTATAGAGGAGCAAGATTTGGTTCCCGGTACCCATGCAGTTTCCAGTTCCAGGGCATGTGATGCCCTACTTTGGCCACCATGGGCACCAGGTACACACATTTTGCATATACATGCATGCAGGCAAAACATTCATACATATAAAACTTTTTGAAAAGAAAGAAAGACAGCAAGTAGGGACGGGGGTGGGGGCAGTGTTCTGCTCTGCTGTGGCATCTAGGGTCTGCTCAAAATCCTCGTTTGTTTTGGCATGAGAATAATTACTCTGCCTCTGGGATTGTATGTGAATGCTTTGTCTGCACCACATGTGAAAGCCTGAAGGCGTCAGATACCCTGGAATTGGAGTTACAGACAACTGGAAGGTGCCACGTGGGTGCTGGGAATCAAACCAGAGACTTCAGGAAGAGTCAGTGCTCTTAACCACTGAGCCAACTCTCCAGGCCCCTCCCATCCATGTATTTTAAGTATTAAGATA
The DNA here is from genome assembly GCF_014885135.2 of Alexandromys fortis. Classification (NCBI taxonomy): domain Eukaryota; kingdom Metazoa; phylum Chordata; class Mammalia; order Rodentia; family Cricetidae; genus Alexandromys; species Alexandromys fortis. The sequence continues at coordinate 8,856,693 of NW_026067936.1, forward strand.
GGCTTTAAGCAAATGGGAAACAAAATAAAAATTATAAAGTATCTGCTATGCTGTCTTTCAATCGTGCAACTCTGGAAAGGCATGAGTCTCTCTATCCCACACCTCCAGCCAGAGGCCACCACGGAAGAACACCCAGGCACAACACAGAAGTGCAAATGTGTGCTCACTCCCCCAGGGCCCCTCCCCTGAGGTCACTTTCCCATCTTCTCCTCAAAGTCAAGTTCTGGGTAGGGGAGTAGAAGCAAACACAACAGGTTAAAACAAGCTGAAACTAAGTCTACCTGACAGAAAACAGCAAATCCAGAGTCCACCCAAGCCCACTTCATGTTGGTTTAACTAGCCAGCACGCAAAAGATTACATATTTTGCCTTTAGAAGATAAGGTTCCTTTTTTGAGACAAGAGATCCTGAGCTAGCCTTGAACTCCCCACATAGCTGAAAAGAATGACCTTCTGACCCCCTACTTCAACCTGGGACTCTAGGCACGAGCCAACATGCCTGGTTTTAAGTAGCAGGGATCTAAAGGAAGGTTTAACTCATGCTAGGGAGTCACTCTACCAACTGTGATACATCCCTTAAATGGTAAACTTTCAAAGAGTAAAATGCCAGCCTTTAATCCCAGCACTCAAGAGGCAGAGACAGGCAGAGCTCTCAGAGTCTGGTCTACAAAGTGAGTTTCAGGCCAGTCAAAGCTAAACAGTGAGACCCTGTCACCTTGCTCCTGGGTTTTAAAGTAGCTAAGTATAGCAATGTAAATTTACATAGTTTTGCGAGGTAAAATTTTAAAATCCATTTTCCCACCCTGCTTTGGAGAGGAAAGGTTCTTGGGAGAAGGAAACCATGTGTTTCTTTATTTTGATGTGGCAACCTGTCTCCCATCCGCGTCCTCGGTAATAGCTCTCCTTGTTTAAAAGAGAGATAAACTGTCCCTTTAGAAAGGGTTGGAGCCCTGTCTCTAAACAGGACATCCTAGTTGGCTGAAAGTGTCACTAAAAGTAAATTGTAATTTTTCATCTTTTTCTGCTGAAACCAAATCCTACTCATAAAACTGGAGAATCTGGTCCCGAGGGATTCTTTCTCTAACAATGGAAAAGTACTCGGAGGATGGATGCCTTAAGAGACTGGGGAGCAGAAAGCTTCAGGCCTGCCTCAAGTGTCAACTGAGCAATGAATCGCTGAGTGTCAGTGTCCAGCAGGAGAGGGGGGGACAGCCTGTCTGGGTCTCCAGGTGAGGCAGGCTGTGGGAAGAAGACAGAGGGAAGTCACAACGGTGAGGACAGGGGACATCACTGAAGCTGCCTTCGGGATAGCAGGATACAGGGCTGAGGTAGAAAAGGAAGATCATGTATGACAATCTCAAAGAATAAAAAGTTTACATATAAGGAAGACATATTAGAGTTCATTTATAGACTATAAAGTTGCCGGGAGGTGGTGGCACACGCCTTTGATCCCATCGCTAGGGATCTTTTTCTTGAGTTCCAGGCCAGCCTGGTCTACAGAGTGAGTTCCACAACAGCCAGGGTTACAGAGAAACCCTGTCTCAAAAAAATAAACAAAAAAGAAGATCTATAGAGTTTATTTTCTGTTTTCCACTCTCTGCTCTTCTTTCATCTCAGTTAAACACGCCACAATGGGGAACGGTGTCAACAAATAAAACTAAAAGTCGTGTCCCTGACTGCCGCACACACCGGCCGGCACTACCTGTCATCTCTCAGCATTCTGGCTACGATGTATAACGAACCAATCCTTGCCTTTCTAAGCCCGAGTTCTAGGCAGGCAAGCGAGCCAGAACGACCATCTGAGAAACTGAAGCCTTCCTGTGGCTAGAACTAAAGCTGGTTCTGATGAACGTAACAGAGATCGAATAAACATTCGACCAAGCACTTTGCTGCACTCACTCTTTATTTCATCCTAGCCCCGAGTAGGTAAGCAAATGTGTGTTTCTGCTCTTGTTTTACAGATAAGAAACCACCAGAAAGAAAAAGCCAAGCGAGGCACCTTGGACAAGACATCCTCACTCCTTCACTGGTACCCACCACCCCCGCACTCTGGACCCTTCTCTATGTCCTTCTGAAGTGTCACACACCACCTTCTTTTTCTCTGTGTCTATTTCCACCTACGGAGTCTATCACTACATAGGACAGCCACCTCCTGGACTTTAGAGGCAGCAACCTAACCAAGAGGGGAGAGACCAGACTGGGAGCTGGTTTTAACAGTGGTCCTATAACGAATGTCGGCACACACTGTTAATCCCAGCATTTGTAAGGCAAGTGGGTCTCTGTGGGTGAGCCAGCCTGGTCTACACAGTATGCTCCAGGACAGCCACAGAGACCCCATTCAAAACAAGAAGCATTGAAATGGGAAATGCTGGCCCTCCAGCCAATGGTAGGAGGCCACAGGAGTCAATCACTTTGAGGTCAAGCTGTGGAGTTCATTTTTGGCATATCCAAAAATGAACACATGGAAACTTCATGCAAGCTACATGTTACAGGAAAAAGTACCAGGCACAGGGGTTACTTTTCTAATATTTGCCCAACATCCACTAAGTTAAGTTCTAGCACTTTAACTAACGGGAAGTAACTATGAGAATGTTGTCTAGAAGTAAACACGGCTTAATTTCTGCAGGGGCCTTGCAGTTGTCAGGCACCTTCCTAACTTCTGCTGATCGCTCTGAGAAGCATGCATCCTCACAGGAAAGGTGGGGGACCAATAGCAGTGAATGGCCCTCCTATACACTGCTAAGACAAGAAAGCAAATGCACTAAGAGTCTTTAGAACGCTCCTGTTTATATGAGAAGCGTTTATAATCCATCATCCAAAAAAAGAAAAAAAAGGAAGAAAGAAAGAAAATGAAGTATGTGGCAGTTACATTAGCAGTACTGTTTGGAAATCCCCCATAAGTACCATGCAGCATTTTCTAAAAAAGAAAAGAGTAGGAAAAAAAAAAAAATAACTTGAGGGCAGGAGATGAAACTCGGTCAGTGCAGCGCTAGCCAAGCATGCAGAAAGCCTGGGTTCCATTCCCACCACTGTATATACACCGGGCCAGGTGGCCTAGGCCTGCAATCCCAGCACCAGTCTGAGGCAAACCTGGAGACCCTGAGTCCAGCAGTCACTGTTGGGCCTGGAGGACAGCACAAGCCATTCCCTATACCAACACGATTAAGCGGGTGGCGCACGGAGAAAGGTTTTCTGCCTGTGTTTTCCTCTTGTTATAGTTCCCTGGCGCAGAGCTGGAGCTCAAACCCAGGTTGTTCTCGTGCGTGCCGGGCACGAATTCTCGACCACCGAGCTGCATCCCCAGACCATCTGATCTTAAAAGCAACCATATGTTCTTACAAACATAGGAGACTTTTCCTCCACAACGGCCAAACATGTTTTCTAGGGAGGCTTATAGTCCCAATGGCTACATAATAGTCATCCTCCCCCGACTTTGATGAGTAACCACAACTCAAAACATCTCACACACTTCGGTCTCAACTGCCCAGTTTCCTACAATGTTTATCCTTCTAATCTCACAAACAAAGGAATTTCAGCTGGGCACATAATTCTAAGCTTCCACGCTAATGAAGACTGAGAAGGTACTGCTGTTCTGGCCTAAGTGGGGGCACAAGAGATTATCTGTAACATTTAGGCTAGGCTTTGAAAGCCAGTGTTGCTCCTCTCCTCTTTCCTGCTGTGTACACCAGGACCATGGCAACCGAGGAGCCTAAGATGGAAACAACCTGTTGAAGATAGCCGGGCATCAAAACAGGAGATCCTCAGCCATGCTTGGGAGCTCACACCTGCAACCCCAGCACTTGGGAGGTGGAGGCAGAGGACACAAACACCGACTGCTTATGCAGCAAGTGTGAGGTGAGCCTGCACTACACGACAAAGTACTAAAAACAAAAACCAAGAGCCCAGTGCAAGAGCCCTGGCAAGCATGAGGACCTAAGTCTGGATCCCCCAAGCAACCATACACAAGCCTAGCGGGGTGGCAGCACCTGCAACCCCAACACTGGGGAGTGGTTTAGAACCCACATTATTTTATTTTCTGCTGCTGTGCCCAAGTTCATACACACGCGTGTATGCCCGCCAGGTTCGAACACTGTAATTGTCACCTCAATGCTTAACTCACTGTGTGTGATACGTGAAAATTTATCAGCTTGTATTCAACCTTCAAAGAGAGGGCTGGCAAGATGGCTCAGTGGGTTAAGGTGCTCGCTGCCAAGCTCCACCACCTGGGTGTAGCCCCCATGACCTACACGATAGAGAGAGAACTGACCTCTGACCTCCACATACAAGTCCTTCCAATTTGCGATTCTGCTTCCATTTCTATGGAGGAGCTGTGTAGCTCTTGCTGGATTACAGGGTCATCATGTCTGGTTTCTCTGCGGAACCGTCATAATTTTCTCATCCCAGCCTGCCCCATTTTGCATTCCCATTAGCAGTGCAGTACGCAAGAGTTGCTGGGGTTTTATCCCAACACTTCTTAAAAACAATAAATAAATAAATATTAGCCATATTGCTGGTGTTTGGCCATCATCATGAGCAACTAACTGGGGGTGCACAAATGTGAGGTGTGAGCAGCCGACAGAGAGTCTATGTTCTCCTAGTCACTCCCTAAAGAGCCGTAGGCGCCACTCTCTGGCTCTATTTACAGTGGTGCCGAGCGCGGAGCCCACTCTTCATTCTCAGCAGGTCGCCCTGAGGATTTTCAGCCTAGGTTTAAAAAACAAAACAAACCAATGGTGTGCTATAGCCACGAAAAGGGTAGAAGAATCCTAAACTTGGCAGAACTGTTAGAATGAAAAAAAAAAAAGCTCTGTTCAGGAAAACAGACTAGAGAAGGCATTCCTCATGTCACCGGAGTTTACACAGAACAGGTGGAGAGGCGGCCAGCCGTTCCTTGCCCATTAATGGAAATGCTCCAGAGACCACAGTCAAGAAGACAGATAAGCTGTTGTCTTCACAGATTCACCCAGCCCCCTTGCTCCCTTTCTTTGTTACATTTTCTTCCTCTTGACTCTGAGAGATAAAAACCTCCAGAAAATTAAGATGAAAAAAAAATTGTTTTGAACGATTTGTGTCATCAGCATTTCTTGTTCATGACGTCAGTCTCTTGATAACTAGAAGTAATTTTATAATCTGGTTCCTCTTGACAACATACTTTTGGAAAATCAGCGAGAACTGGACAGAAAAGGGAAACTTAACCACCTCAGTGCATACAATGGCTAACAATGTTAAACGATGTGTTCTGGGGCTTCGTGCACCACGTTCTCTCTGGTCATGCAGGAGACAGGAAGCAACAAGAAGCATCTAGACTCCTTGCTACAGAGACATGAAGAGAGCGAGAATAATACTTTCCGCCCTTGAGCCTCGCTTTGTAGCACATTCATTTCCTCCCGTAACTCTCCCTCTCCCGTGTCTCCGCGTGTCTCCACAGTGTGGGTCTGCGGTGCCTCATCCTGCTTCTGTAAACCTTCAAGTCCTGCAGCCTTTCCCCTTATCTCCCCACCAGGCTGGAAGGCTTTCCTGTTTGGTCACTGCGGTCTGCTCCCAAGCTGTAGCTTCTTCTCTTTGTCTGGCCCTTGGCTGCGGGGTGGGAGTGGGGGTGTCTGGCCCTGCGCCACCGACCGGAAGCGGAAGCCTGGGGCAGCTGTTACACTTCCGGCCACAGCCTCAAGGGCTGCCATTGCTGCAAGTCGGGCCAGCACCTCTGGCAGACCACGTGAAGCCCTGTACCAGGTCTAGCTTCCTTCCGCGGTTAGGTAGAAGGGCCACAGGCGGCTGTGGCTACAGTAGAAGGCCAGGCAGAGTCTTCATAGTCAAGTCTCCATCACTCCACTGACCAGTGCTTAATATTTCTGGATGAAGGGTCCTTAAAATTGCTTGGGCAAGTTTCTCTGACCAAGTTACTTACAAACCTGACTGAGTTGATGGCATTTGGGCCCGCTTTTCTTACCCCTTGGAATAGTAAACACCATCAACTTCCTGGTTCCACTTAGTGTATTTCCCTTGACTACACAGGAAGGATATAAGAGAAATATGTAGGTATACTTTGTATCTGATAAGGGTTATAGGAGGGACCATCCGAAAATTTGGAAAGAAAACAAGATAAGCATTTGGCTCAGACCTTTCCTGGCTGTACTATTTTTAGAAACATGTTTTCTGTTCTTTTTACCAAAAGCCAAGAGAGAATGTCAGGAAGAAAGGGGAAAGACAGGAATGAATAACAATAAATAGCTAAAATTATACTCTAAGACAAAACTGCATAACACATAAATCAATTCCTATGTTTAAAAACAGTTCTTAAAAAAAATGACTGAAACAGTCATCTGAAGTAAGCTTGTTTTTCCAAATGTCAGCCTGATAAAATCTATTTTAATGTTTTGACCTATAATCTGGACAACTCCAGGTCAAACTGCCACACATATCATGATGAGGGAGTACAGACACTTAAAGGCTCATTACTTATTCAGTTACATTCACGAAGCGCCCATGGACAAGAACCTCTGTTGGTACAAAAGCCCATTCTCTGAGTTCAGCGTGGTGACTTACAAAAAGAAAGCGTAAGCAAGTTGGAGCTGTGTGGAAGGCTGTCATGGCATCAACGAGCTGCAGCCCACAGCAAACCCTCGGCCTCAGACAAGCACTGAGACTGAAGGGCGTGACAGAGAGTACTAAAGCAGATCTGGACTACCACGGTAGTGCCAACTCGCCCTAGGCAAGAGAGAGACTGTGCTCAGAGCAAACACATTCCATCTAAGGCTGTCAGAGAACCCAATGAAGAAAGAGGAATGAGGACAATAAAGGAACTGAAAAGTATGACACAAAAATTGTTGGGGAACCAGTGAGGTGACACCATCAAGTCTGACAACCTGAGTTTGATTCCTGAACCCATGTGATGGAAGAAAAAAACACAATCCTACAAGACACAAACACAAACACACAAGGTATAGCCTAGAGGAATGACGGTAGCTCGCAGCTCCCAAGACCTGATCGATAATGGATGGGTGTCTCCTCTGGAAGTCCAGCCCTCAGCAAGTGCTTCAAGACCCTTTTTATTTTCTGCCATTTAGCCTAGCAGAGATTATAAATCCCTTGAAGCCAGCGATATCTTCCCCCTCCTAAACCGAGAGAATATTTAGTTTAACTTGGTATTTCCATGGATTTCTGCAAACTGGCCAACAAAAGAAAAAGGAAAAACAAAAACAAAAGGCCTAAGAGAACTAAACAGCATTTACTCACATCATGATGAGCTAATTAGAATTTTCAGAAATACAGCACAATTGCCCTCCGGTGGTGGTGCACGCCTTTAATCCTAGCACTTGGGGGCAAAGGTAGTCTGATCTCTGACCTCCGAGTTTGAGGCCAACCTGGTCTACAGAACAAGTTCCGACACAGTCAAGGCTACACTGAGAAACCCCCAAAACAAAGAAACAAAAGAAATATAGTAGAATTTCTTTTGCTACTGGTAGGAACAAGGAATGACAAACTCCCTCTTACCCTCCCTCACATACAGTCTTTGGTGTGTGTGCCTAGGCATTGTGAAAAAGACAAAGATCCCACACTTACTAATGGGCTTAACATCACAGAATTTTGAGTATGCTGTTTTCTCAGAGACCTTTTTACAAGCTAGGAAGGTAAACCGACTCTGGGCTCTAAAGAGTGTTGTCATTGTTCCCCCTACAGACGTCATCATTTTAAACACAGTCAAAATGTGAGTTTAATAGCTTAAAAGCCATGGCCCTTGTTTGGCCCGGCAATTAATGACTTATTCAATCATTTTATTCTAGAGATAACTTAGTTATCACTTAGGACACATATATGCAATAAAGACAGAACCTGGAATTCAAGCCATGTACTTAGTATGTCAGAAGTTCATCGGTTCCTACCATATACAACTAATTAGATCCTGTGCATAATGTGTGTATAATACCTATATACAAAGATATAAATATACGATCATCCCGATGATCCTGACATTATAACTGTCCCCATTTAACACCTAAAGATAAATGAGGTTTCGTGTGCCCAAAGCCAATCCTTCAAAGTATGGGTTTTTAAACCTAGGCTGTGCAGCTCCAAACCCTTTGTTCTCCTTACTAGGCTGGGCCACTTTAAGCAGCATCTCACAGTTCTCCAGTCTCAAGGACCACATTTCCCACGTGTTTAAAAAGGCACAGGAGGGAAAACATGCTTCACTGCTAAGAGCCAAGGGCTTCAGGCCCTTGACCTACTGGTTCAAACAATCCTAGAACAAAGAGCTATTCTTAGACATGTATCAGCAAATCTCAGTAAGTCTTTTGGAATTAGTTTTTCATAAATTATTACCCTTAAAAGTCACAGGACAATGTTCAGGTGGATAACTTATAAATTACCCCAAATGTTGTATAAAAACTCTAGAATGAGAAAATGCATCCACAAAAAAAGGGAATATTTTTAAAATCAAAATAGAAAAATCTCTATTTTGCTTCCTTTGGGGTTATTTATTTGTTCCAGAATTAAGTGGCCATTGGAAGATAAATTTTTTTCAACATTCTGTTAAGTCATCTTAAATTAGGCCCCGGAAAGAAATGGAATCTCTTTTAGTAATGACTTGTTTTCTTTGAAAGTTCATGCTTGGGTCAGCCAAGTTTTAACGGTAAAATTATATTGCTTGTGTTGTTCGTCAAGTGGGGAGGGGGAGCCGTTGGCTATTTGACTCAACTGCAGGACGGCTTATCTGGCTGTTATACTTGAAAGGGGTCTATTCTCAGGCAAAAGACATCAGCATTTGAGAAAAGGCTTGCCCGGCGTCTTTTTACTGGACAGTCCGTGTAGAAGACTCAAGAGAACATCAGTTCTCCAAGAAAGGGATGTTTCCAGAGTCAATCAAATATCCAAATTAAAAGATTTTCCTTTGGTATCATGCTGCAAATGAGGCGGCCAACTGTGTAGTGGGGTGTGTGTGTGTGTGTGTGTGTGTGTGTGTGTGTGTGCCTCTGAGACGGTCTTGCTGTCCTGTAACTCTTTAGGATTTCAGGGGTATTCCACTACCCCCTCTAATGCTGCCACCTCCTGAGACCATCACTGTAAGGAGAAGGCATCACTCCACTCCAGGAAGCACAGACATTAAGTAGTATCCCATGGCTCTATCCCTAAGGCACCCTATTTCTTTAGTCACTAGAGCACAGGGTCAGCGTTCTGCTGAAGAGAAAACATAACCAAAAGACAGGACCAGCTTTTCTGCAGTTTGCCATCTAACAGAAAAGTTATGAGCATCTCATCGCAAAATGAGGGGGAAAGTTACATTTTTGGCTGGACTCAGTTTATTGAAACTACAGAATTACTTCAACTAAAATCCAACCATTGGAAGCGAGCCTTGACATCTGAGTTGCCCTCCCCCTTCCCAGGTGAAAACCTTCTGCCAAGCAGTAAAACCAAGGACCACCTGCTTTTTTTTCTCCACCTGAACGCACCTTGCAGCCATACCCTACTCTGGAGCCACGAGTAAAATAAAGCTGAGTTCCCAGCAAGTTCCCAGCCAGCCCTTCACTCCACGGCTCTCACTCATAGTCAGGGACTGAGTGAAGCTGAGAAGTAAACCCCAAAAGCACTGTCATCTACACTTAAAACACACACACACACACACACACACCGATGACTTCTCCTACAACAGAATGCATATTGTCTAACCAAGGAAGAAAACAGCCTTGTCTTTAAATTTCGGCGGTTTGCGTAGTGTTTTAGCTCATGAGATACAGTGTTTGGAAAATGAGTGAATTATAAGATATTTAAAAATGAAGCGCATAGCTCTTCCATCAAGTCAACAACCATGTTGGCCTGCAGGACAACCTACTAAATAAACAAGGTGCTAGGGTAAGCCTGCCTCTCGCAGAGAGGGTTAAACAAAAGATCACTCCGTCTTTCCACGTAATAACTGAGATCGGCCACTAGGGGCGCCGTTGCGCACACAGCACTCAGGAGTCCCGTTAACTGCATTTTTGTTCTTTGACACACTTCATGCAGTGCCTTAGGAAAGGGGTCAAAGTTACTGAGTAACTCAGCAAGGGCTGGCTGCTTTAGATCTGAATCTAAATTCCCAAATACACTTCCCTGGCATGCACCATTAAGGCCCTGCATTCAGCGCAACTGTGCCTTTCCTACATTACAGAAAAGCATTGAAACATGTGACTACATGTGTGTCCACAGGCAGGACAGTCTACAGGACGATTCTCTCCTGTGCTGCTAACTTACGTCATTTCAGATTTTTTTGATTTGCCAACCCTTGTGTACAACTATAATCCAAAGTATGTTTAATTTTTTTTTCTCCAGCACAGAGGGTCACATCCGGCTGTGGTATGTGCTGAGGTGCCCTGATAAGCTACAACCCTCCCCTTTTCCTTGAGATGGGTAAGGCGTGGTCTCAGATTCTCTTCCTAAATTGAAGTTACAGCAGCTTGGGTACCACGTATTAAATTACTCTTATTTAATATCTTCTCTCCCTCCTGCACATTAGGCCTAGCACTAACACAAACAGGCAGACGTTTTGAAAACAAAGGACAATGGCCAACGTGCATGTCATTGTGAACATGGAATCTAGCAATAACGGTGCTGTGTACGCTGAGCTGCAAATCTTAACATACGCAGTCACCAGTATTCCGAAGCACAGAAGGAAGCAGCCAACTGCTAGGGACATTTCGGACTGGCCCTAATGGGGTGAACTTTGATATAAAACGACTGTTTTTATATTTTATTGCAAAAACTTTGGGCTGTGTGTTTAATCAACCCCTGGATTCTGACACTTGTTATCTGAATTGTCCTATTTATTTTTTGGGGGGGAGGGGGCGGGGTGGACTACCCAGGAGGTTGGGGTTCGACTGCTTTGCATGAAGCAATCAGAAGGAAATGCTACAACAGAAAGCTTCCGAGACACAAGCTGTGTCTCTGAGAATAGGGTCTCCTAAACAGAAGGAGAACAGAGGTCCCATTCCCCCACCCCACCCACCCCCTTTCAAACCTTGTCATCCACGTGACCACCATGTCATTACTGACACAAACCCTATCACTCTAGCTAGCTTCAGGGGCCTCTGCTTCTTTATCTGTAAAGGGAAATGAGGCTATTGAATTTTTTTTTTCAGTTCTAAGATACTATTATGACTTTCACAGGGTGTTTGTGGCTTCCAGACAAAGATATTATGGAAAGCTACACACTCCGTGGTTTTGTAAAATCACTGCTTTAAAAGAGGGAACAAATGTCCCTAAATGTTACAAATTAAGGCTACAGAATGTGACCTCCCTGCCCTGTCTCCTTCAAAGCTTTCTGGGGCTACTGAGAAAGAAACGTTGGGTTTGACAAGAGATAAACCATCGTGTACAGAATGTCCTGCCCCACCTCTCTACGTCCAATACAGTAGAGTCAAGATGTAGAACCCTCAGCTCCTTCTCCAGCACCACGTCGGCCTGCACGCCACCATGTCCCACCACGACAATGGACTAAACCTCTGAACCCTCAAATAAATGCTTCCCTTTATAAGAGTTGTTGTGGTCACAGCCACAGAAACCCCAAGTAAGACAAAGCCCTATAAAAATAGGCACTTCTTAGCCAGGCACACGCCTGTAATCTCAGATACACAGGAGGCGGACACAAGAGGATGGAGGTCTGGGGCCAGCCTGGCAACTTAGCTAGTCACTGTCTCAAAATACAAAATGTAGACATACACTTTCCTAGCAACCTTCAGCCCTACAAGAGGCCCATACTGTGGTCTGAACTTGGGAAACGCAGAATCAACTCAGTTTCTGAAAGACCTAGAGCATTTTCTCCAACCCTGCCATTCTTCCCAAGTCTCTCACGTACTCCACAGCAATACTGCTCAGCATCACTGGGGATTAGGATGGTTTTAATGCATGCTCAGTCCTACGGCAGACTCAGGGGTCTGCATGCACCGACCTCCAATCCAATTCCCCCAGCCCCTACAAGACAAGGAAGCAGAGGCACAAAAGACTCATTGCTCCAAAAGTCATCAAGTCAGAATCTGAATCCTGGCCTTTTAGCCCCACAGCCCACTTGTTTCAACTCCGGCTGGCAAACCCTCCTTGCACCTGACTCTGGGCTGCGTGATCAAAGACGCTGAAGACAAATATGTGGTTTACAGGCAGCGGCGTCTGCCAAACATATAAAAATAATTACAGCGTGATATGTGGGCTCCAACAAAGGCCTTCAAAACTCACTATGGAAGCGGGGAGGCTGCCCAAGTTCAGGAAGGCCCCACTCTGACCTGGGTACTGAAAGATGAGCAGGCACTTCTGGGGTGAAGCAAAGGAAGAACATTGCAGGATGTGCCAGGTGCACAGGGGTGAATGAGCTCAGGGAATCTGGTGGGGGGAGCATGGCACACCTGAACACACCAAATGGACTCCTCTCCTATAGATTCCTATTTGGCTACTGGTGCCCAGAAATGCAGGGTCTGCCCCTGAGGTGATTAACGTCCTCCGGGTCTGTGTATTCCGTCCCTTTGGATGTTCACTTCAGGCAAATGCAAAATAGTCCTGAGCGAGCAAGAACTTAAGTATAGATGGTCCCAGCTTTAGGCTGATGCAACATAAAATGTTTTTGTTACATGATGTGAAAGCCACACATTTGTGTGCATCTAATGCCGATTTTCAGACTCAAACTATACATGTTTTTCATTTTCTTTTTTTTAAAAAGGGGCTTATTTTCAACTATGTGTAAGTCTGTATATCGAAGTGTGGGTTTGTGTGGGACGGAACAGGGCGCAGGGGGACCAGAAGAGAGTGTCAGCTCCCTCTGGAGCTGGAGTTCCAGAGGCTGTGACAGGAGCTGACTAACACTCTCTGCTGAGCCATCTCTCCAGCCTTGTTTTCTTTCTTTTTGATATTTTTGTTTGGTTGTTTTGGTTTTTGAAACAGGGTCTTCTCTACATCACTGTGGCTGTCCTGGAACTTGCTCTGTAGACCAGGCTGCCCTCAAACTCTCGAAACCCTCCTGCCTCTGTTTCCCAAGGGCTGGGACTAGAGGTGTGGCCACCACCCAGCTAATTTTCCCTGCTCAGCTTCACTGTGAGTCTCTCCTGAGCTTTTGGGCAGTGGCAGTAAGCCACAGCTTCCAGTCAGTCGGGGGCTGGGATTCCACAGTGTGACATGTGGAGAAGCCAAGATATTGGGCACGTGAGATGCACTCAACACATTTTCAATTTTCCATATTCTCACGTGGGCTTTATCAGTACACAGTCCCCATGCTATTCAAGGAGCATTTATGTAATAAACAACCCGGGGTTTTAGACCCAAGGCAGTGCACACAAAGGGACAACGGTGAACTGTTTTCCTCATAAGCTGCACTCACTCTGAAGGCCAAGTAGGACCCTTAAAGGGTTAACAGCAGGTGTCACCAGATTCTCCAAGATGTCAATGACCTCTCTCCCACCCCCAAACAGCAACAACAACAAAAAGTCTAACTTTAATCCAGCACTCGGGAGGCAAAGGCAGGTGGATGGCTGTGAGTTCGAGGTCACCCTGACCTACAGAGAGAGTTCCAGGACAGCCAAGGCTGTTAAGTGGAAAAACAAAAAAGAAGTTGTGACCCTTTTGCAGGAAGGGTGTCACTGGGCGGGGGTGGGAAGGGTGGACTTTGAAGTTTCAAATGCTCAAGCCAGGTCCACGGTCACTCTCTCTTCCTGCTGCCTGAGGATCCGGATGGAGAACTCTCAGCTACTTCTCCAGCACCATGTCTGCCTATGTGCCATGCTCCCCGCCATGATGATACTGAACTAACCCTCTGAAACGATAAGGAAGCCCCCAAAGAGTTGCCTTAGTCATGGCGCCTCTTCACAGCAATAGAAGTAAATCCCTGCTGGGCACACCTTTAATCCCAGCACTCGGGAGGCAGAGGCAGGTGGATCTCTGTAAGTCTGAGGCCAAGCCAGATCTACAAGAGCCAGGACAGGCTTCAAAGCTACAGAGAGACCCTGTCTCAAAAAACAAACAAAAAACAACCAAAAGGAGGAGGGAGAGGGGAGGTCCGATTATGAAAGTCGACCATACAGGACTCCAAATGTTCATGATTTTACTAATAACACAGTGTCCAACCCTCCCCATTTGTAGCCAAATTCTCCTAAGAAAGCTTTCTCTCCAGTGTGGGTCAAGGTGGAGAAATACAGGCAAGCTGGAGCCACAGGCTAGGTCCAATTCTTTTCAACTAATCTTTAAAAGAAAACTCAAAAGTAAGCCACACTTCAGGAAAGCTCATTTTAATTTTCTGGCACAAGATTAAAAGGCTGACGACCCTCACCCCACAGTGGAAAAGGAACCACTAAGTTTGAACCCAAGGAGCCTTACTTACAGTGCTCTAGTTAGACCCCCGGGGAGGCATGAACACAGGCCCAACACCTGCCAGTATCCTCGAATTTTACATCACCAGCACCCCCACACCCCAGCCTCTGCTGTTCAGGTCCTTTATTGACGCCAGCTTGAAAGCAATGCACAGGTCAAGGAGATGGGGGATGGGGTGGGTGGACTGTCTTGAGTAAGGCCCACCAACTGCTGTGGGACATGTGGCTCAGGGGCAGGTCGTGGGCTTTACATGAGAATGCCCTGTGTTCATTTATCAGAGAGAAAGGAAAAAAAAAGATTAGGAAAATGGGATGGGAGAGAGGAGAGGGAGGGGGCAAAGGAACCATCATGGCTGTTAGCCAATACCTGGGTCCAGCTGTCAGTCTTGATCCAAGTGATGTGAACCTAGGCAAGATACCATCTTAGCTGCTGGGACCAAAGGAGGCCCTCCTTAGTCTGTTAAAAAACTGTTTAGAGCACTACCTGGACCTGAGCAGGCATTACACAGATATACCAACTTCCACAGTTCCCTGACACTATCCCAACGCTGGTGAGGAAAGGCGTGCCTGGGGTTGGACTTTATCCGTCTAGCACTAGGCTGTGAAATGAACGCCAAATAGTCGCTCCAGGGCAAACAGCTGAGCTAACGCTGGACGGAGAGGTAGTTTGTTTTCTTCTTTCTGTTTTGTTCCACAAGACAGCCCTGGCTGTCCTGGAACTTGCTCTGTAGACCAGGCTGGCCTTGAACTCAGGGATCTGCCACCACTCCGGGCTTAGGAAAGGTATTTTAAAGAAAATCAGGAAACCAACATAAGCTGAAAAGCTCTTAGGACGTTAAAACCCCTTGAAGACACTGATTTCTATGAAATAAGAAGAAGCTGATATTATTTTATTATCGTGTGCGTGGAGGTCAGAGGACAACTTTTGGGAGTTGGTTCTTCCTTCCTCTTTGGGTCCCGGGGACTGAACTGAGGCTGTCAGGCCCATAAGCAAGCACTTCCACCTGCTGACCCATCTCGCTGGCCCTAAGAGTTAATATTTAATAACAGGCTAATGTGGATGTTTGTTTTCAGCTGAAAAGTAAAAGGAGTGTCAAATCTGGAAAGAGAACGCTCATGATTCAAGGACACAGCAAACAAGAGTTATATGTTCCTGCACTTTCACTGCTTTCCCAGGGCTTTAAATTACCACATAGGAGCTGGGTTCTCTTAGTGTTGGACTATTTGAAAGAGTTACCCCCCCCCTCCATTTCTGTACCAGACAAGGGCGCAAAGTGTTTTACACACTGATATTCCCCTTAATCATCACAACTCCATAAGGTAGGCACTGGCACTATTGTTCTTTTCTCAGAAATGAAAAAAACTGAGGTTTAGAGAGGCTAAAAGTTAGCAGTCAGGAAGCTGGGGAGGTGGCCTTGTGGTTCTGAACCCTTATTCAGTTCCCAGCACCCACACGGCAGCTCACAATGGTCTCTAACTCCTGGTCCAGAAGATCCCGTGAGCCCTCTTCTGGCCTTTGTGGGCACTGCATGCAATGTGTTACACAGATGCAGGCAAAATCATTCAGTATGCGTTTCTAAAAAGCCAGCACTACAGACTGTTGGGGAATATTGTTGTCAGGTGTGTGACTTTTGTTTACGCTGCATTTGCTTAACTCTATGAAGCTGTGGTTCTTTGTCTGCCTAAACACCTGACAGGCCTAATAAAGAGCTGAATGCCCAATAGCAAAACAGGAGCAAGGATAGGTGGGATCAGCAGGCAGGGAATATAAATAAAAAGCGAAAGCTGGGCAGGGAAGAGAAAAAAGGAACAAGAGAACAAGGAGAGGAGGACATCAGGAGCCACCCACAGAGTGAGAAGGGAGGCAAGATATATAGAAGAAAGAAAGATAAAAGCCCAGAGGGAAAAGGTTAATATAAAATAAGAAAAGCTGGCTAGAAAAAAAGCCAAGCTAAGACCGGGCATTCATAAGTAATAACAGGCCTCCATGTGTAATTCATTTGGGTGCTGGGTGGTGGGCCCCTTAAAGAATAAAGGATGAGCCAGGCGGTGGTGGCGCACACCTTTAATCCCAGCACTGGAGCCAGAGGGAGGCAGATCTCTTGTGAGTTCGAGGCCAGCCTGGTCTACAGAGTGAGTTCCAGGACAGCTAGGGCTACACAGAGAAAACCTGTCTCGAAAAACCAAAGCGTAAACGATGACACAACAGTCGCACCCAGCTGTTGTAGGAGGCCGCCCAGACTCCAGAAATAACCGCACAAAATCTCTATTAATTAAATCACTGCTTGGCCTCTTAGCTCTAACTTCTTATTGGCTATCTTTTACATCTTAATTTAACCCATTTCTATTAATCTGTGTATCACCACGAAGCTGTGGCTTACCGGATAAAATTCTGGCATCTGTCTCCAGAGAGGCTCCATGGCTTCTCTCTGACTGCCTCCTTTCTCCCAGCATTCAGTTTAGTTTTCCCCGCCTCGCTCTGTTCTACCCTCTCATGCCAAATCGTTTTTTTATTAACCAAGTCGGTTTTTTTATTAACTAATGGTATTCGTGGCATAGAGGGGAATCCCACATCACCTAGCTATCAACCTAACCTACTCCAGACACTCTAGGTTACAATGTTTCTGATTTCACAGAAGCTGGGTTTACAGACTCATCTCTCCACAGCCATCTTCGTTTCCTGTCTCAACCCCTCTTCCAAAGGGAACAGCAATGGCTTCCCACTTCTGACTCCATTATTCAAATTCTGTCATGGTAGGGTCTTTGTAATTAGTGATATAATTGGGATTCAGCCATAAGTTATATTGTTACTCCTAATTTGTACACCTGGCCTCAAGGAAACTCAGTAGTTCCCCTCTCTGACCCAGCAGCCATGAGAACAGTTTCACTCTCAACCATTTGGTAGCTACAGTAACCTATGGAAAATTCCAGAAACAAGCAAGCCGTAAGTTTTAAGTTGCATGTTATTCTGAGTGTCCTGATGAAATCTCACCCAGGATATGAATCATCCCTTTGTCCAACCCGCAGATTGCTGTTTGCAATAACCCATCTCTCATGACAGCCATCAAGTACCACGCCGACAGCCAGGGTACTATGACGCCTGCTCCCTCCTGCCCCAGGAAAGGACAAAAAGAGGTGTATGCCAGAGAAGCCCCGGAGCCTTTTTCGGGGAAAGGGTTAAATATTTTAGGCGTTTTACCTAATTGTTATTGTACCATCTTATCCTAACTGCGAAAAAAGATCATTATATACCTGAACTATAAACTCAACAGTAAGTACTGGAGCAAGAGAGATGCTCACTGGTTAAGACTGCTCTTTCAGAGGATGGGAGCTGAGTTCCTGCACTGGTCAGCAGGCTCTGAACTCCCTATCACGCCATCTCCAGAGAGCTCTAATATTTGCACACTCATGCATGCCCGTTCACTCTAAATACTGGATGGGGAAGCAGGGCTTGAGTGCACTGTTCCTATACAAGCAAGCCCAGCTGGCACTTCCCTGGTTCTCTGGCTTCCTTCACCAGATCCAAATAGAGGTCAGTACCACTGCACCTACAAAACTAAGCTAAATAAACCTATTTTCCTTATTTTACGCATCTTCTGATCTCACATTAAACCAAGAAAATGCAAATAAACAGGCACGACCCGCAGTCTCAGACTGTGGATAAGGCAGGTAACAGCTGGCAGACAGCAGCCCACACAGGAAAGCAGGTGTCAAACCAAAGCTAATGGACTGGAAAGGTACTGCAGACCACAGAGGGCTTGTCTGCACTGTCTGAATACAGACCCTAAACCCCATAGTGCTGCGCTCTCCTTCCCCAAAGCATCTTATCTCTTCCCAACTGATTCATCCACAGCTTGTCTCAGAAGAACCTAAAGTAAGCTTAACTTGTTCAGGAAGTCCTTCACCCACGGATTCTTTGGTCCAGGTGGTTACAGTGGGCTTAAGATATAAGAGAAATGAAAATCAGTAAGAAAGGACAAAGACAGGCTCAAGGAGCCAGAAATGGGAAGAACAAGTGGCCTTCCTGCCACAGTAGATGGCCCTAAGAGCTGGGGTGGACAGGCCTAACCCCAGTTTCGCCTGTTTCCCCTTTCCATACACCAGTCCTGACCGGGTCCCCTCTGAGGTAGCTAGGCAACCAGGCCCTGCACACACAAAGAAGAAAGAGGTGCCAAGCCCTGCCAGACAGGTCTTCAAACAAATGCAGAGCGCAGAACTGGTAACCTATAAATACCCACAAGGTGATGGAAACAGATAAGGGCTAAGCGTTACAGATGTCTGATTCTAGATCTCCAACAGAGGAAAATAAAAAGAGCCCGTGGAGCCGGAGACTGCTGGAAAGGGGAGCTGGTGGAGGAGGCCATCAAGACACAGCAGGCTTGATTCTGTACCCAAGTGTCCAGCGGACACGGTGGGGAGGTCTGAGCCTGGATCCTGTAGAAAACACTTTACTGTTCAGAGAGACCTGGAGCCAGATGCTGGTCCTCACCCCTCCTTGGATGGCTGAGATGAACAGAGAACCCTCATAAAGAATGTAAATTAGAAAGCATTTCACTCAACTTGCTTACTGAGTTACTTGGGCACAATAGCAGGCCTAAACAGATATTTATTGAAAACGTTATTTTGGCTAAAGCACATTCACTTACCACCATTCAAAATGAAACTGGGGGGTTATCCACCCCAGAAAGACTGAGCCTAAGGGCTTTGCTAAGGCAGAGCTGTGCCAAAGAACTATTTATCTACCCAACCCTCCATTTTTGTTTAAGAAGGCATTTGTTACATGTTTTGCCCTGTGGCTTTTGTGTGTTAATTTAAATAAGAGGAAAGTTTTTGAAAAGGAGCAAAGAAACTGAGTTCAAATAGATTATATATATATAATTTCCTCAGAGTATCTGGTTAAATTTGCTCAGGGGAAAAAAAAAGCTGGGCAGTGGTGGCACACGCCTTTAACCCCAGCACTCAGGAGGCAGAGGCAGGAGGATCGCTATGAGTTCGAGGCCAGCCTGGTCTACAGAGCAAGTTTCAAAACAGGCTCCAAAGCTACAGAGAAACCCTGTCTCAAAAACAACAAAAACAAACAAAAAAAAACCCCAAAACTAATGTAGCTCCAGGTGGTGGTGGCGGCGCACTTGGGAGGCAGAAGAGAATCTGAGTTCAATACCAGCCTGGTCTACACAGTAAAACCCTGTCTTTAAATAAATAAATAAATAAATAAATAAATAAATAAATAAGGTGATTTTGCTTTCTCTGCAATCCTATGTGGCCCCTACAGAGAAATGCGGAGGGCAGCTCACACTTAAACAAAGCCCAGGTCAGTAGGAAACAAGAGCAGGCGACCCTACCCACCTCACGCAACCGTGACTGAACGTCCACCAGGAATGACCTGGCTCTGCTATTTGCTGCAGCACTTTGCCTTTCTCAGACTTGGGTGACACAGTCCACCTTGCTGGTCCACCCCATGTCTGAGAACATACAGTGTGTACCTAAAAAAGACGGACTTTCAAATGTACGGTTATCTAATATACACGTGAACGCCTGGATACAGACATTTAAAGCTGAGGGTTAATGAGAGGTTGATCTGAACAACACACCCTGTAGAAGATTCCCGAAAGTACCAACAAAGCTGAGAAATTTACAGAGAACCCGGACCGCTGCAGACTTGCCTGTCCTGTGCTTTGGTTGCTGGTACGCGGTGACAGGTTTCCGGTGTCAGGAAGCTGATCTGTATGTGATCAAACATGCTTTTCCCCTTAGCTCCAGCTCAGATGCCCAACAAAAGGTTCTGTGACTGGCCAGCCAGCTCATACAGGGAGCCCTAAGGCGAGCCAACTAACTTTGCCAAACCTCCCTGCAAGTCCACACACAGAGACTCCCAATCTCCTTATCTCTACCCTTTGTCTTTGTTTTCTTCACAATTCAGCAGAAACCAATTTAAAGAAGGAAGGCCAGCTAGAAAGAGGGCTCTGCAGGTGGAGAAAAGTGTTTGCCACCAGGGCTAACTGAGGCCTCGGATTGGTCCAGGTCTCTTGGTGAAGAGATCAGACTCCCCAAAGTCTTCTGACCTACACACATGCACGCACATACACACATAATGTAAGAAAAGAAGAAGAGATAAAGCATAGAAGGAAATTTTAATTTTTTTTAAAAAATGGGTATTTTCATGAGTTTAACAGACATTTTAAACTTTTGATTCAATTCACAATGCCCCTGAAATACTAAGGAGTGATAAGCTGATCTGACTTTCGAATATGCTCTCTCATCTGGGCTCCGGGGACCCTCTTCCCCCTAAGTAAGGAAGTATAAAGGGGACAGAGGACATGACTGGATTTACATAAGCCTTTTTTTTTTCTTATTCTACCCGCAGCTCAAGCCTAGTGAGTGTGCGGATTCCCCCCCACACACACACACACAAACCGGTTTCCCTGCGACCTCTCTGATTGGTAATGAGAAATCGCCAGATGCGATTCTGCCTTGCTATGAGTTAGAGCTGCATGTAAACAATCCAGAAACCTTAAGTTAAAAATGTCTCGGTGTGGCCTTAACCATATCATTCCTCCTTTCTGGACTTAAATTTCCTTATCTGGCGATCTTGTCTTTTTTAAAATCAAGAGCATGAAATGAGTCTGAATACAGGATAAGAAAAGCCCCTTTTCCACAGTTCTTTTCAAAATAAATTGTGGCTTTATGTCCAAGTTCCATTACATTCAAATTCTAAGGACAGAGTAAATTATTAAGAACAAACAGCAAAGCTGGGCGGTGGTGGCGCGCACCTTTAATCCCAGCACTCGGGAGGCAGAGGCAAGCGGATCTCTGTGCTCGAAGCCAGCCTGGTCTACAAGAGCAAGTTTCAGGACAAAGGGCTACACAGAGAAACCCTGTCTCCAAAAACAAAACAAAGAAAGCATAACTCTAGCCCTAGGGGGATCTGACACCCTTTTCCGGCTTCCATGGGAACCAGGCACTCATGGTGAGCAGATGTACACTGCAGACGAAACACTTACACATAGACAGAATTAGTTTAATAACCAACAAATGAGCTACAGCTGTAGTATCACAACACAGAGTAATCTAAGACTCAAGTCCAAACCCAAAAGCTTGGTTGGTGGCACACACCTGTAATCCCAATACTTGGACTGAGGTAGAAAAAGGGTGAGCTACAGGTCAGCCAGGGCTACACGGGTTAGACAGCCAGGACTAGGGAGACCTGGCACCATCCACTTGCTGCTATTGTCAGTATTCCGATTTTTAAAAACCAGGGACTGGTCTAGTCCAGGTTGACCTTCAACTCCCTTTAGACAGGTTGGCCTTGAGCTAGGAGATCCTCCTGACTCAGCATCCCAAGCACTGGGGTTACAAGACGCCACTGATGTGGGAGTGTCATATATCAATCTGTTGATTTCATTGGCTGAGCAATAAAGAAACTGCTTGGCTTAGCTTAGAGCATAGATGGGAGGAGGAAACAGAATAGAATTCTGGGCGGAAGAGGAAGTGAGGTCAGACTCTGCTCTGCTTCCGGAGAGACCGGACAGCTCTGCTGGAGCAGAGACGCCATGCTCAGCTCTCCTGGGTAGACGCAACGATGGATGGAGGCTAGAATCTTCCTGGTAAGCGCACCTTGGGGTGCTTACAAACATCATTAGAAATGGGCTAGTCCAGGTGCGAGAATTAGCCTGTAAGGGTTAGAGTTCATGGGCCAAGCAGTTCTTTAAATGAATACAGTTTGTGTGTTGTTATTTCGGGCATGAGCTAGCCAAGTGGCTGGGGTGTTGGGGACGCAGCCCCGCCGCTTCTTATTTCAACACGCCACACTCCCATCTCATCTTTTTAGGTAAAGAAAAGGCAAGCTGTTGTGGTATCTGTAAGTTTGGTTTGTTGGCGTCGTTTTTTAGCCTTTTGGAAGCAGGTCTCTGCGGAAGCAACCACAGACCCTAGCTAGCAGTTACCGGGTACTAAACAGGGAAGGCAGTAAGAAAAAAAAAAGCAGATGGCATCCCGTAACTTGAATCCGGTAAACACAGTCATGTTGACAGATTATTTTGCCTTTATGAAAGAAGTACCTGACCATGCCAGCAAGCTCTTCAGTGATCATAAATAACCAAAAGATCTGACATACTGTATCTCTCTGTGCCCCTGAAGGACAAGCTTCCCTCACCAAACTAGGAGAGCAGAAAGCATCTCTGAGCCCGCCAAGCACCAGGAGTTAACGCTAATTCCACTAATGGAAGCCTAGCTTTATCAATGTTTAGTTTATGTAGCCTGGAGGATACCAAAGGAACTCGAGAAGCAGCAGGGGGCACGGCTAGGCTATCTGCCACTCTTCCAACTCCTGAGTCACTGGTACATCCGGAATAAACACTATATCCTGGCTCACAGGGATTTCCCAATTCTGAAAATCCCGAATTGCAATGTTTAACATCATTTGGCTGCTAAAGGAGACCCATTGTATTTCACTAAAATTTAGTCCTGTACAAGGATATTTAAGTATAAAACTAACATGAGGGACGGAGAGGGAACTGGAATTAGCATGCAAAATAATAATAAAAAAAGATTGTTTTTTTTTTTAAATGTTGGGAAACTAAAAGAAAAAGAAAAGGCTAACATGAAGAAGTCAAACTGTAAAACCTCAGAATGTAGTTCAGATCAGGAAATTAGGATGTCTTGGGGCATCAGCAATAGACTCCCCCTAATGTGCAAGAGGCCTCAGGTTTGATCCCCAGCTCTGCTAAAACAACCAACCAGGATGTCCTTCCTCTGGGCATGAGTTTTGCTCTGAGTAAAGCAAGGAAGTCTGCAGGAAAGGAGCCACAAGAAGAGTCTCTGGCCAGGAAGCACAATGTTTGCATTCTTGTTGCCCTTGTGAGGAAGCCTGAAGGAAGGTCTGAGGGCAGGAAAATCGTGCCGCTTTTCTGGTGGCTGGACTGGGAAGATGGAGTTCACCAACAAATCTGTCAGATGTTGGGGGGCAGTGAAGTGCAAGGATGGGTTAATAAAGGAGAGAGACTAGATAGAAAATTGGACGAAGGAAGACTTCTGTAGATGAGGACACAGGAGAGAGGGTCTGGAAAGAGGAGATCAGTTCCACAGCATCTGAGGTGATAGGGAGACATTCCTCTGGATGGAGGTCGTGAGGGACAAAGGTGTGGGCACTTCAATCTGGAGCGCTCGAGACAGAGTCTGAGACAAAGATATCACAGGTGGGGGTCAGGGTTAAGAGATATGAAGATGTGCAGGACAGACAGACAGCTAAGGAACGCAGGGGGAAGGACTGCAAAGGAGCGTGTAGAGGTGGCTGGGAGGAAGAAAGTCAGCTGAGATTGTACACAGAAGCCAAGAGACGGCAAGGGTGGAAAATCCAAAATGTAACCTCTGTCAGCACCAGAATAAACAGCAAGTTTCCTCCCTCGTGCTTCCCCAGGCTTCTCAATGTTGTCATTTATTATGCAAAGCCTTTGTTATGGTTCCTCCGTAAATTAAGGAGCCACAAACAGCACACCAAGCACAAAGCACATGTTTTAAGTTCTTTTCTGGGGTCTGGGGATGGGTTCGCACTCACATCCACCGCCCCAGCCTCGTGACCAAAGACACACACTGCCCAGCCTCTGGGCCAAGGTCTGGAACCCAGCAGGGTTAGCTGACCTGCACACAGTTGGCCCAGTGACCTTGAGTTCATTAGCGTACTGTTCTAATCAAATGAGCTAACCAGAAACAGGCCCTGCCCAGTTTGTCCCACTGCCCACCACTACCCAGGCCAAAGTTCGTCACCTCTGAACCATTTCCTATAAACAAGTGATGGCCTGAAAACATTCACTGGGATACAGGAGGTCCAAGGCTCATCAAAACTATTTATTCTTCACCTCAAAGGAGGGTTGATGACGAGCTACTTGTCCCAGTAAACAGATGTGTATCATTAATGGAAATGCCAGTAGCCACTGAGACAGCCTAGAGGGTAACCAGCAATCCAACAACGAGCCTGTTGTTCTGGCAACAATAAAAATAAAGGGTGGGCAGAGGGGTGATCAAATATCCTAAAGTCAACAAGGATCTAAGAAACAATATTTCTATCCCCTGCAATCCCTTGGCCCTCTTCCAGCTATGAAGTATTGTTTATCAGCATTCACCTGCAAGAGCGTCCGTCCATAACAGCCTATCTGCCACCCTTGCCATGCGGTAAGTTTGCATATTCAAATGCTGATGTCAGCACTGTTTCCGGAGAGAAACAGGGATCAATTAGAACAATGCCAATTGAAGTACTGTACCTTTAAAATAGAAAGGCAAGGGGGGTGGAGAGATGGCTCAAGGGTTAAGAGCACTGGCTGCTCTCCCAGAGGACCCATGCTCAATTCCTAGCAACCTCATGGCCGATCACAACTGTCTGGAACTCCAGTTCCAGGGGATCTGAAACCTTCACATTAATGCACATAAAGTGTTTTTTTTTTTTTTTTTAAAAAAAAAAAAAAAAAAAAGAGGGCAGGAGAAGAAGAAATGACAGCATGAGGGCCTATGGCAAAAAAAAGTCAAGTCAACCAAAAAAATACCCAGGGTCAGTGGTGGTGTTTGTCTTTAATCCCAGCATTGGCACTTGGGAGGCAAAGGCAGGCAGAATTCGAGTTCAAGGCCAGCCTGGTCCACAGAGTAAGTTCTAGGACAGCCTGGGCTACACAGAAAACTCCTGTCTCAAAAAAAAAAAAAAGAAAGAAAAAAAAAAGAAAAAGAAAAAGGGAGGGAGGGAGGGAGGGAGGGAGGGAGGGGAGCTCACTGGCCAGTCAAGGCTAATAAGAGACCCTGTACCAAGATGGGCTGCACCTAAAAAGAACTGTCCTTTCCTCGTGCAAACACATGCACAAGCACACACAAGAAACAGATGCCTTCCACACCTAAGTCCCAGCCTCAGCTTGAGAGAAGGGGCTGGACAAAGGCACTTTGTATTTAGGCTTTTTCTACTGAGAAGCCAGTGGCCGTACAAATCTCTATCATTACGCAGACAACCAAGAGAAAAAGCTGTGAGTCTCTACGTTTACATACTATTTCCTGAAGAGATGTCTGTCCCGTACTAGGGCAGAGGACAGAGGATACAGGTCAGCTGGTAGAGTGTGTGCCTCAAGGCACACTTGAGTGTGTGCACAAAACCCTGGGTCCAGTCACCAACACCATCTACAGGCCGTGTGGTGGCCTTGAACTCCTGACCCGGTCCTCCCTCTTCTAACTTCCTGTTTGCTCAGATTGCCAGCTATTGCACTTGGTTTACTTTTTTTTAAAAAAAAAAAAAATATTTATTTATTTATTATGTATACAATATTCTGTCTGTGTGTATGCCTGAAGGCCAGAAGAGGGTGCCAGACCTCATTACAGATGGTTGTGAGCCACCATGTGGTTGCTGGGAATTGAACTCAGGACCTTTGGAAGAGCAGGCAATGCTCTTAACCGCTGAGCCATCTCTCCAACCCCTTGGTTTACTTTTTTTGAAATGTATAATTGCTGCTCTTTTATAACATTCGACTTCAAGATATCCTATAGATTCTCAAAATTCTTTAACAATCATAACTCATTCCAAAGGTTTCTCATGTTAAAAGTTTAATGAAGCCACTTCATCCTCCCTTAACTGTAATGAATTATTTGTCGTCTCCTCTCTCGCTCTCTCTCCCCCTCCCCCTCTCCCTCTCTCCCCCCTCTGTGTCTCTCTCCATCTGTCTCTTTCTCTCTCTGTGTCTGTCTCTGTGTGTGTGTGTGTGTCTCTCTCTCTGTCTCTCTCCCTCTCCACGCCTGAGTCCATTTGAGAAGTCCTGGAACTCAGGTTGGCCTTGAACTCACAGAGATCTCCTAAACCTCTACTTCTTCAGTGTTGGGATTACAGGTGGGCGCCACACCCGGCTTATTTTTTTAGTAATCAATAGTTGCTAAATTTATTTCCCTAAAGGAGAAAGCACATTTCACACCCTTCTGTGTATCTCTGCCAGACAGGGC
Source organism: Alexandromys fortis (assembly GCF_014885135.2). Taxonomy (NCBI): domain Eukaryota; kingdom Metazoa; phylum Chordata; class Mammalia; order Rodentia; family Cricetidae; genus Alexandromys; species Alexandromys fortis. The sequence continues at coordinate 8,882,967 of NW_026067936.1, forward strand.
CTCACTCTTCTCCTAGACTGCTCAAGTGGGAGGCTCAGTTATTTTAAGGCCTGGAATCTTGTGGGGACTCTGTGGGAGATAGGAGACGGAGGGGGAGCCTGTTCCTCACTTACTGTCAAAATTGAGAAATAACTCTCCGCCCTCCCGTTCATTAAGCTTGTCTGGCCCAGAGCCAGGTGCCCAAGGAAGGTGGCCAGCTCCCCTCCCACCTTACTATAAGTAACTGTAGTTAATCAGGGATCCCCCCCCCCCCAGTCTCTTTCTGAATGGTAGCATAGCTGGCCCCGGACACCATGAGAATGAATGAGTTAATATTTGCGGAGGCCTCTGGAAATGTTAAGTACTCTCTGGTGCTGTTATCTGCTCTCTAGCCTGATTTCCTTATAAGGCTGTCCCCTGAGCTGAGGACCTGGAGTGCGGAGCCACCCCAGAGCCGGGATGGCTATGGCAGTTCATGACAATGTTCCCGGAATGGGCTCAGATTTCCTATGTTAATGCTAGTGATAACACATCTTGCTAATTTGTTAGTGTTGGGCTCACAAGTATGTTCCCCCGAGTTTTACAGCGTCTATATTTAGCACCCCATCTTCATGATTCTTGTCCTCCCAAGACCAAGTTTAGTAAAATCCATTCGGTTAGTCAAAGTTCTTCAATTTTCTTTTCCTGGAAAGATAGGCCACTTATCCCAAGAATTACTTAGTAAACTTAGTCTTAAAAATACCCTTTCAAGGAAAAATCCAGACATTCCTCAATAGTAATTTATACACTTGTCCGAATCGATAAATTAGTATGTACAAATATGTTTTTAATGGCGCCGCTTAATTTAGTTGGTAGCGTGCTTGTGCGGAATGCTCACAGCCTGGGTTTAATCCCCAGGAGAGCAGCAGCATCAATCACGGGTGCACCGCTGTGATTCCAGGTCCATTTCCAGGAATGCCCAGATAGTTCCTGTGCCTCTGTCTTTCTATGTGTCATCTACACGTCCACCCGTGTTACTGGTTGGAGCTGAGGGTGTCTTTGAACTTCTGATGCTCCGCCTCCGCCTGCTGAGTGCTCAGTCACAGGTGTGGACCCCTAGGCCACCACACGGCCTGTAGATGGTGTTGGTGACTGGACCCAGGGTTTTGTGCACACACTCAAGACAGAAGCCAAATGACAAATTTATGAGACTGAGCAACTTGTAGGAGGCTTGATGTGTCCTAGTTCGAGTCCCAGCTGCTTCACAACATGGAGCCATAGAAAGGGAGCTGGAACAGGAGATTGCTATCTTCCAGCCATGGGGAGCTACCTACCGTGGGTGAACTCTGTCCAGGGAGGGACCCAAGATCTACACCCCACCTCTAAAAGATCCACCTCACTGAAGCTGAGGGAGCCTCCAACACGTGAACTTTGGGGGACAGACCCAAGTTCATCCAACCATAGCACAGATACGAAAGGATTAAGTGAAAGCAGCAGGCAGCACAAAGGTCAACAGTATACTTCCTCAACAGATGAATAAGGAAAAAAACAACACCCCCTTGACAAATCTAGAATCACCCGGAAGATGGGACACTGGAGATGCCCAAGGAGGATTATCTTAATTGCATTAATTGGGGTGGCAAGATCTGCCCACTGTGGGCAGCTCCATTCCCTGGCTTGTCCAGGACAGTTAAAGGGGGAAGGGAGCTGAACAGCAGCTCAGGCAATCAGCTTCTCTGCTTCCCTACGGCAAAGAGGATCAGAATCTTGACCTATGAGCTAAATAAAATAAACCCTTTCTCCTTTAAACTGCTTTAGTTAGAATATTTATCACAGCAACAGGGAAATAAACTAAGACAATCAACCATCAGTGAAGACTATTTCCACCACTCTATTCATAAGCTAAGCATTAATCCACAGCCAGCTGGGAATGAAGCCCAGTGGATAGAGTGCTTACCTAACATGCATAAAATCTCAGGCTCAAGCGCTCCGGGGCCATACTGAATGTGGTAGCACACACCACACCTGCAGCTCAAGTCATCATTGGCGATTTAGCAAGTTTAAGCCCAGACTAGGCTACCTGAGATCTTGTCTCTAAATACATAATCAATCAACCAATCTCTGAGAATGGTTATCCAAACCTTTATAGTCCCAGCACTAGAAAGGAAGAGGCAGGAGGATCTGTGAGTTCCAGGACAGCCAGAGCTACACAGTGAGACCCTGCGAGGGAGGGAGGGAGGGAGGGAGGGAGGGAGGGAGAGAGAGAGAGAGAGAGAGAGAAAGAGAGAGAGAGAGAGAGAGAGAGAGAGAGAGAGAGAGAGAGAAAGAATTATCCAACTGCAGTTTCAGGTGTGAATGAAGTACATAAATTACAGCTCAATTAAGTGCAGTCAGTGTTCCACACTAACTCACATGGATAAAAAAAAGGTCAGCCGAGTGGTGACTTTAGTCCCAGCACCTGAAAGTGGATCTCTAAATTCAAGACCAGCCTGGTCTACTGAGAGTGAGTTTAGTATGTTTGCTAAAGTGTCTGGTCGTGTATCAGTCACCCATAAAACAGAACTGAGATGCCATTGGCATAGACAGATAATGAAAAATCTTCCAGATACCCGCCAATGTATATCCTTCACTCTTTGTTCAACTAGACAGACGCAACTCCTCCCTGCCCTTTCTAGTCTCGATTCTTTTTGTTTCCAATTTTATTTTACGCATGAGCGTTTTGCCCTACACGTAAGTATGCTTATCACGTGTGCCTGGCGCCTGTGGAGGCCAGAGGAGGGCTCTGCATCTCCTGGAGGAACTAGAGTCGGGACAATTGGGAGGTGGAGGTGGGACCAGACCCTGACCAGGGTCACTGATTTTCCCTGCTCATATCTCCAACTCCAGGGCTCATGCCTCTCTGCCTGTTTAAATTTTCATCTCACTCCGGCCCCGCTCTTCTCCCTCTATTTCTACGTCCATTTCATCCACGTCATCTGATCTCAAGTCATTATCCTACCCTTTCCTGAGTCCACGGGGGTCCTTCCAACTAGGCAGGAATACAGGGTCTCACTCACCAACTACCTCTACATCCCCAGAAAGGCCAAGACAGCAATGCCAGGCTGTCCGTCTGTCTTCAGCAAAATACCATTCCTGCACCCCAGGGGAGTCATTCGGCCTCCCTACTAATCAGCGTTCTCTTCGTCATCTGTCAACCTGAATCAAGGAATTCAAGACAGTAAGGCACGTGCTTATTTGCCAAAGAGCTTCTAGTTACTCTGAGGAAAGGGCCAGGGTGCCTAAGAATCCAGTTGCTCCACCAACTCAATAGGAATTCCCACTCAGATACGCCTTAAGAGCAGAAAATGCCAAAAGCGGGGCGAATTCCACTCTTAAACAGGCAGGATGAGTCAAGACAGAGGTTTCCATTACATCTGCCTATTTCCTGGACTCACACTGCAACAACATGTGTGCCGGCTTTGCGGAGGGTGTGCTCCACAGAATGGCTCTGGGAACAATTAAGGAGGCCTGTGGGCTGGGGTTAATGACGGCTGCCCTGCCCACAAGAGGAGACCTGAGCCACACTCCTCAGGCAATGTTTGGCTCTTGGTATGCGGCGGGCATCTGCATGACAGCCCCTCTTGAGAGCACAAGAGCACCTCAAATGGCTTAGGGATCCCTATGGCTGCTTCCACACTGGGGATCCATGTCCCCCCCCCTCCTCACGTGAAGAGGCAGAAAGGGCATTTTCTTAAGCACATGCATGCCATGACCAATCCCGGTGCAAGGCATTGCTTTTTAAATATAAGCTCCTTTGGGGGCTAAAGAGATGGCTCAGTGGTTAAGAGCATTGGCTGCTCTTTTTGGGGACCCAGATTTAATTCCCAGCACCCACACAGCAGCTCACAACTGGCTTTAACTCCAGTTCCAAGGGATCCGACACCCTCATTCATACAGACACACATGCAGGCAAAACACCAATACACATAAAACTTTTAAACTGGTCAGTGGTGGTGCATGCCTTTAATCCCAGCACTGGGGAGGCAGGGCCAGGTGAATCTCTTTGAGTTAAAGGCCAGCCTAGTCTACAGAGCTAGTTCTAGGACAGCTAGGGCTGTTACAAAGAAACCCTGTTTCAAAAAAGGAAAAAAAAAAAAAAGCTCCTTCCAGCTGTCAAACTGACTAGCTGATCATTAGCTGACAGAAATATCTATTACTATCTCTGTCCTCTACCCAAGAGCAAACCAACCATGTGCCTGGAAAATAAAAAGATCCAGGACAAACCCACAGGTCCTGAGACACGTGTCCATGCTGAGATATAACCAGTATGGTTACAGTGTGCCTTGGTGGAAGTGTCATGAGCTTACCCGACAAACGCTGGGGGTGATTCAAGCAATGCTGCATGACGGCCAGTGGCGGACACACCTTTAACCTAGCACTAAGGAAGCAGAGGCAGGAAGATGTCTGTGAAATTAAGGTCAACCTGTCTACATAGAGTTCCAGGACGGTCAGGGCTATGTAGAGAGAACCTGACCCCCAGCCCCTGCAATAAAAAAAAAAAAAAAAAAAAAGTGGGGGAAGAAGGAAAGGCTCAGACCCAGTTTTAATTTCCAGCACCCACATGGCATCTCATACCTGCCTGTAATTCCAAGTCCAGAGGATGCTATGCTTTCTTCTGATCTCCAGGGGTACCAGGTACACATGTGGTGCACAGACACACTGTGGTAGTTTGAATGTAATTGGCCCCCATAACCTCACAGGGAGTGGCACTAATAGAAAAAGTGGCTTTGGTGAAGTGGGCATGGCCTTGTTGGAGGAAGTGTGTCACTGTGGGGGCAGACTGAAATTTCCTATGCTCAGGAGACTGCCCAGGGTCTCAGGTGACTTCCTGTTGCCTACTTCTCCAGCCTGCACGCCGCCATGCTCCCCATCATGATAATGGGACTGAACCACTGAAACTACAAGCGAGCCACCCCCAATTAAATGTTTTCATTTGGGACTGGAGAGATGGCTCAGTGATTAAGAGCACTGAACTGACTGCTCCTCCCAGAAGGCCTGGGTCCAATTCCCAGCACCCACATGGCAACTCACAACTGCCTGTAACTCCAAGACCTAACACCCTCATATAGACATGCATGTAGGCAAAACACCGATACACATAAGGTAAAAATAAAAATAAAAAATAAATATTCAGTTATAAGAGTTGCTACAGTCATGGTGTCTCTTCACAGCAAAAAAACCCTAAGAAACATACGTTCAGGCGAAACACCCATCTTTATATATACATATATATATGTATATAAAGTTTAAAAAGGAATGCCACACATACATTGCACAGCAGAACCGCCCATCAGCACACATGAGCAGCCAGTAAAACGCATCAAGTCCCTCGTACACATCACAGAACCAACACTTCTCCTTGCGTCCCCAGAAATTACTGCTATGTGCTAACTGAGGCAGTACCTGCCTCAGTGTTAGAAGCACACGGGCAATGCTTTGAGAGGGGGGTGGGGGGGGAAAGCACACATTGTACTGCACACCAGTCATGAGCAGGGGAAGCCAGACCAGGAGTCACAGAACAAACACGATGTGACAGGCAACATGACAAGGAGGCGGTTTAGGATGGCCCTTTAAATTTCAGGGGCAGGGGACGCAGGAAACCAGGCCTGTGATGCTCTTGGTGGAAGTATTCGGTGCCGCATTTCAAAAGAAGACTTGGCAATAAACATCAAATGTCTTTACAAAAATGCATGCTCTTTGACCCAGAAATTCCATCTGAGACTTCAAGCTAAGGAACTCACTTAAGAGCACAGGCACCGTTTTAAGCAGGAGTGTACACAGGACTAGTTACACCAAAAGGCTAGAAGCCAATGCCCAATAATAAGGAGTGAGCTAAACACACTAGGGCATCTTCAGGCTATGGCACAGTTTGAAGATTTTTTTGGTTTTTCCAGACAGGGTTTCTCCGTGTAGCCCTGGCTGTCCTGGAACTCGCTCTGTAGATCAGGCTGGCCAGCCTCTGCCTCCCGAATGCTGGGATTAAAGGCATGCACCACCACAAACTGGTGCTTCTGAGTTGGCAGTTTAAAGGTGGCCACAGAGCTGTCCCTGCTGGGTCTGAAATCGGGTGCCATGTTGTTTAAGAAGCCTCTAGAATACCAGAGAAGCAGGCCATGGGTGAGGAAAGGTCTTCCACACAGAAAGGGCAGCTGAAGAAGGCTGACAAGCTAAAATCCAAAGACACGGGGAAGGACCTCTGGCCAGGGGTGAATTAAGGAATCTGGCAAAAGCTGAGCAGTGGTGGCCCATGCCTTTAATCCCAGGAGTCTGAAGGCAGGGGAGATGGATCTCCGAGTTTGAGGCTGTTAAGTTTCAACCCTGGGACAAACAACTAAAGTACCTATGACCTATGGAAGAGGACCCGGCTGCTGGGTTCTCCCAGCATCTCTCTGTTCCAGTTACAGGTATGGATCACAACACACCCTGCCCTCTACCCTGAACTCTCCAGCCCGGGGGACTGGGCTACCCTTCCCCCAGAGGCTCTTCCCTTATATAATCCAGACATCCTGGTGACCCTGCCCCTCTTGTACCTTTGGCCTCCTGGCTGGCTGCACCTGGTTCCCGTTCTCTCTTCCCCTTCCCCCTCCCCCCTCGCCCCACATGGCCCAGCTCAATCCGGTCATGCCCACTCTGGACTCTCCCAGTTGCTCTCCAACACTTCTATAACAAATTTTCTCCTCCACCTAGAGGCACTGTGTCCTTTCCTTTTCATTCCGAGGCCAGCCTGGTCTACCAGAGCAAGTTCAAGGACAGCCAGGACTAATAAAAAAAGAAACCTGAAGCAGGGCGGTGGTAGCGCACGCGTTTAATCCCAGCACTCGGGAGGCAGAGGCAGGCGGATCTCTGTGAGTTCGAGGCCAGCCTGGTCTACAAGAGCTAGTTCCAGGACAGGAATCAAAAGCTACGGAGAAACCCTGTCTGGAAAAATCAAAAAAAAAAAAAAAAAACAGAAAGAAACCTGACAAAAAGCAACCGGTTCCTCGTGCCTGAGATGACAGTAGCCTCTCTTCCATTCCTTTGAATATCTAGATTCCCTGCTGTGACATTGTTCCCCTACAGCTAGAATGAAGTGTTATTACAGCCTGTTGGACACTGTAATGAACACACCTCTACGTTAAATGAAAACCAATCCAAACACTCAGATTTTATTTGTTAAAAATGTACATATGAAAAATAAATAAATAAAAGACAAAAATGTACAGATGAGCTGGGTAGTAGTGGCGCACACTTTAACCCCAGCACTGGGGAGGCAGGACAGGAGGAGGGTCTCTGTGAATTTGAGGCCAGCCTGGTCTACAAAGACTAGCCAGAGCTGTTACACAGGGAAACCCTGTCTCAAAAAAATAAAACACAAAAAAACAAAAAGATGTGTGTGTAGGCAAACCTAAAGTGGTGTTCTGTCTAAAGCAGTGTTCTGTCTTTCTCTCTTCTCCTCAGACAAGGTCTCGGATTCCCAATCTTCCTGTCTCAGTTCCCAGAGGGCTGGGATTATAGGTATAAGCCACCAGGCCCACTCTTATAATTTTCTTTTCTTTTTCCTTCCTCCTACATTTTCATATGGGGTTGGAGAATGCAAAAGACTGTCAATAAGAGAAAAACGTTTCCTGATGAAATCAAAGCCATTACATGAGGAATGAGTGGCCTTTGGGTCTTGACAACGTCAGTCCTAAGTATCAGATAAATTATAGAGCAAAAATAACCCCAGAAACTGGGAGTGGTGGCGCATGCCTTTAATCCCAGAACTTGGGAAGCAGAGGCAGGAGGATCTCTTTCAGTTCAAGGCCAGCCTGGTTTATATACAGTTCTGGGACAGCTGGAGCTGTTACACAGAGAAACCCTGTCCCCCCAAAAAAAAAATCCACAGAATGTTGCTTCACAGTGGCTCGCGTGTGGAAGTAATTCCTATAAATTCTTATTATACAAAGATGAAAAGGAGAGGCACTTGGAGAGCTTCCTAGCGGTTTAGGAAGAGACACTACTACCTCTGGGCTTTCTCTTTATATCCCAGTGCAAAAGAAAGTCCCTACATTGTAGGGCTGACATTGACTCAGTGGTATGGAGGTGCAGAGGGCATTTACAGCAGGCTCTATGGGGAATAGAGTGCAATTTCAATTTGGCAAGTGCAATGAATGCTTGTGAAGTTTGCAGAGACTCCCAGCCAGCACTAGACTGAATGGAGAGGCTGGGTCAAGCTGTACCTCTGTCTACTTTTCTCTGTACACGGGAAGAGCCCGCATTTATTTCTATCAAGGTCACACCAACAGGATGACTCACCCACAGCCAACAGTGACCCACGGTATGACAAAAGAGACGAGCAACCTTTGTCTTGCCTAGGTTCCCACTGCTGCAGCTGGGAGGAAGCGACCAGGACACAGCTGTAGACAGAGAAGCCAGGCTGGAACTGAGGTAGAATCCTGGAGGAATTCTGCTTACTGCGATTTGCCCTTACACCACCCAGGACCACCTGATCAGGGGAGGCTCTGCCCGCAGCGGTCCAGGCCCTCTCACATCAACCATTACTAAAGAAAATAACCCACAGGTCCATCTGATAGAGGAACACAGGTTCCTCTTCCCAGATAATCTAGCTGGTGACAGGTGGGCTAAAAACCAACCAGGGGCAGCCCCACGAGGTTTTCGGGAACAAACAGGTGTGGCATTTAACATTTTGGATGGGGCTTCAGGTGTAGATCACTAGTCAAGCAAACAAGAACAAATCTTTGTCAAAAATCGAAGGCTCACAGCATATCCCAAAGCCATATGCACTTCAGCTCTTCTTCCCTTTTAAGGCAGTCTCTGTCTCCATCTCTCCTTCCCTATGGTCAGCAGGCAGAGCACACTATGACCGAATGGCAATAGATACTGGCCCCGCAATGGGCAAGACACTTGCTTACCTTAGAGTAGCTAAAAACGTGGCAAGAACAAGCATCCCCGCGGAGGGCTTTTCATGTTGACTCTAGGTTTACCAATAGTGCTACGCACTGCAGCATCGACAGAACCAAATGCTACGCTAAACGCGTACACCTACAAAGGAACCTATGTGATCCACGCTGCTTCTGACTGTTCTGTTCCATCCCGCAAGGACAACGTGCCATGGTCAATGCACGGAATTACTGGCACGTCACACCTCATTCTTCTGCTCTGGATTTCGCACAGGGCAAAGGAGCTTGGAGAGTGGGTCGTTGTCGTCGCTCCCCCCCCCCCCCGCCCGGCTACTGTGACACATCTTTTTACAAGTTAAAGTCATGTTAATCATGCATTTAAAAATAAAGACAAGCAGCCAGGTGGTGGTCACACACGTGCCTTTACTCTCAGCTCTTGGGAGGCAGAGAACTCTGAGTTCGAGGCCAGATGGCTCTGCAGAGTGAGTTCCAGGACAGCCAAGGCTGCACGGAGAAACCCTGTCTTGAAAAAAACAAAAGCAACAACAAAAAAAAAGCATGTACATCTAATGTACACGGTGTACGGCCGCTTCCCAGTAGATCCAGGTCAAAATGCACCTGTTAGGTCCAAAGGGGCACCCCAAAAAAGGCAGAGCTGGTCTTGGCATAAACAGGACTTTGGCTCAGTAAACTGAATGACTGTCATCAGGTAAACAAGCCTAATAAAGGTGGGTTTCTGTTTACCAAAAGCGCCTCCCACCCTTCATCCAACCTTTAAGGACTACTACGCTGGCTGGCGAGGGTAGCTACTTCTGGGTCATGAGAGCTCAGACTCACATAAATCTGCCTGCTTCTCCAGTCTTCTGCTCTTCCTCCTGCCCAGCTTGGTGTTGTCTGATCCCCAATAAACCCTTCTGTCTCCCTATAGTGTGGTCAGGTTTGGCAGTTTTGCTGGGCCCTCACAGTTCACTTTTCTTAAGTGTTTTTCAAATGTATGAAGGCCTGGGGTTACAGGTTGATAGAACAGACATCTGTGACATCTGTTTTGGGTTCAGTCCCAAAGCTAGGAACCTAAAGGGACAGGACAGCTCAAGTTCAAGGCCAGCGTACTAAGCAAATTCCTAGACCAGGACAGCGGGGTAGTCACAGAGAGTAACCCTGGGGGGGGGGGGGTGAAGGACACAGGGCACAAAGGATGGGACAAGGAACAACAAGGAAACTTGGGAAATGTTTCAATACTTCAGACACTTATCAGTGAGAAGAACTTTCCCCTATGAACTGAATTTCCAATGCTCCCTTCCTCTTAACAGCCCCGGGGCCCCACATCTAAAATACAGAGCTTCCCGGCACACAAATAAAACCCTGTAGAACTGAGATCAGAATGGCTGCTTTAGTGTTATCTCTGCCCTTAAAATGCTGCGTTAAATGTTAGCTGCTCGGGAATAAATACTCCGCCCACACAAAACATTATCACCTGGCCTCCTGAACATAGCAACTAAAAAAACAAAAGTCTAAAAACATCCTCTACAAAGATGCGTTTTTCTCTTCCGCCGAAAACTAAGAAAAACACAAGCCCACTTTGAGCAAAATGTGTGTTTCTGATTACTAGTGGGATGGGATCTCCTTTAAAAAAAAAAAAGTGCTGGGAAAGTTCATTGCTGCAAGTCAGCAAGAATTTGTACCGGCTAAACAAATAAATAAATCAATCCTGATAAGGCACAACTACTTAGCTGGCACCCTAAATCCAGGACCCCACTGTACGGACTCTGACCGACTAGTAACTTTCAAGTAGAGGAGGTCCAGGGTCTGAAACCCACTGGTTACAAATTATTTCGTTGTTAGCTTAAAGACTGGCTAGTACAGACACCACTGTATGACAGTCTCTTCAAATTAAGAAACGGATCCCGGCTTTATTTATACAGGGACAGGGTCGCACAGTCATGGCCAACCTCCTGCCGCAGCCTCCTCGCTGCTGGGAGGATGTCTTTACCAACACGTCTGGCGAGAGCCCTTTTGTCTGCCTTTCCTGCTGTGATTACATCTCAGCATTCCAATGGGCTTTTAGGCAAAAGCTAGAAGCCCGACACGACACACTAGGTATGTATACCTCTGGACAACGGGCAACCCATGCCTTTCTTCCCTCCTTGGGGTTTCCTACCCTCCTAAAGGGCTGCTAGACCCCACTCTTCTTTCTTGGGCTCTCACAGCGGGTACTACCTGGTGTTCTGGCACTAGAGCAGCGGTTCCCAGGCGCTACACCTTTGGGGGTTGCATATCGTTGGGGGTCGATATTTATATTACAACTCACAACAGCAGCAAAATTACACATATGAAGAACCAAGGAAATAACTGTATGGTTGGGGGGGTGTCACCACAACAGGAGGGACTTGTATTTAATGGTGGTAGCGTGAGGAAGGCTGAGAACTGGTGCTCTAGGTAGAGCCCGCTCACCAGACAGATACTCCCCTCACTGCCCTCTCCAGGAGAGAGCTAAAGCCGGGATTCCAAGTTCTGGTTTTCCTTTCCGCACAACCCTCGCAAAGCACAAAGACTCAGGACGGGCCTTAAATAATCCTTTTGTTTACAGAGGGTCATTTCCTGCAGCGGGCTCACACCCACAGAGTCACGCCCAATTCCCTAGGAGATCTCAGCACTGGTTTGCTTACTAAAAACAAAAAAATGAAACCACTGCAGGTAGGCAATCCAGGTGTAAGAAACTTCCCCTAAAACAAAAAAAGTAATTCCCAAGTCTAGGGCGCTCTGGTTTTTCCTCGCTGTATTAAAATAACTTAACAAATAAAACAAAATCTAAGGGGTTTGTATTGAAAAGGCTCCGTAACAGTCTCTGCAACTAGCCCGCCAGGGCCTTTTCCTGCATCCGGTGTCGCCCTGAGAAACAGAAAGTGAAAAGATGGGACTCACGACACACAGCAGGCAACATCTGTGTGTACCGTCACTCCCATTTAGTTACAGGAAGGGAGGCCTGCTTCCCTAACCGGCTTAAGTGACTTGTCCTCTGTCCCCCAGGCAACACTGAAAATGAGATAATAAAACTGAAGGGTAGTGACAGGCTGGCCAAGCGCTGACTTCTAAGAACATGTAACTTTGGTTGTGGGATTATCAGACAACGGATGACCAGGGCAGGACAACAAACCCCCCACCCCCCATCCAGGTCAGATTGGGACTTGGTGTGCTGTGCAAACGAGGCCAATCCGAAGGCCGGCGTTTTCTGCTCAATTAACAGATGGTTTCCACCTGATGATAAGCCAATGACAAGGCACATTTCTTTAGGCCTGAGATATTATCTGTTCTGCTCCACAATGAGAAGCAAAAACAAAGCGGAGGAATAGCCAAGTTTATGAAGACAAGTGGGTGCGGCCTGGGGTAGCTCCCTAAGGATTCCTTCACATTGGAACCCAGGTGCTAAAAGTCTGTGCAAGCCACCCAAAGCCAGAATGACCCTGAACTTGTATCTTGGAAGCTAAAACAGCGTGACTTAGTCAAAGGCTCAGCATCAACTCCGGGTGGTAACAACCCTCTCAAGGCCAAAGTCACACCTGGCAAAATTTACCTGACTGTCTCTCCTACGCATTTCAGCCACACCGGCATTTCTGTTTAAGTGCAGTTGTGTTTAACTGGACAGTAAGGGAAGAATTCCTTTATGTGTGCAAAAAGACTGTCTGCCCCACCTCCCACAAGGGACCAGTCATATACCACCCGAGCAAAATCTCTGACTCAAGAGGTTGTGAAATGATAACTCTGGCTTCTGATGCAATCAAGTGGGGGACTGGGAATCAGAAATATCCACCTGGAAGACAGAAAAACTTAAATCTCAGCCAGGCGTGGTTGCTCAGGCCTTGATTCCCAGCACTCGGGAGACAGAGATAAGTGGATCTCTCGGGTTCCCTGAAAACCAGGATTCCATAATAAAGAGACCATGCCTTTGGGGGAAATAAGAAAAAAAAAAAAAAGGCAAGAAAGAAATAGGGAAAGAAAACAATCCGGAAACTGCTGAGAGGCTCTATAATGATGTGGCGTACCACACAGATGTCTGCCTCTGAAAGGCAGGTTTGTAAGCATTTCACTAACAAACACGAGGCATTGGTCTAGACTCTGGGTTTTTTTTTCTTTTAAAAGACAATAAATAAGACGAAAAGTTTCTTCCGCCAGAGGCCTATCATGGGTACAAGGTAAGCAAGTCCAATAGCACACAGAAAATGTCAAGAGATGCCATCTGGAAAATAATGGTAGAAACGTGGGCTACTTTAAACCCGTCGGTCACAGGTCTCTCTCTGGGTGACAGGGCACTGAGACTAGGATAAAGGTCAGGACTAACCTGTAGGCACGCAGACCGGCTGGCACCAGGCAGGAAGGAGTCTGGCAAATGGGCATATCTAATGAGGATCCGAGATACTAAAAGCTTTATCAGATGAGACTGGGATTCCCAAGGAGATGGGGCCAGAGGTCCAGAAAGAACCAGTCACATGAAGCTTGTGTAACTCGGGAAATTTTTTTAAGTATTTTTTATTTTCTGTGCACAGATGTTTTGCCTGCATGGGCATCTGTGTGAAGGTATCTGAGCTCCTGGGCTTAAATCACGGGCACTGGTGAGCGACCATGGGGTGCTGGGAATTGAACCCAGGTCCTCCAGAAGAGCAGCCAGTGCTCTTAAGCGCTGAGTCATATCTCCAGCCCCCAGTCATGGGACATTTTTAAGCTCCTACCCACCCTGCTGTAAAACCTCAGACAGATTAATTTAGCGTCTCAGGGTGCCTCAGTTTTCCTAGCCCTGAACATGGCATGACAGCATTTCCTTTGTTAAAATGTTAAAAGACAGGGCATTTGCACCACACACTTACACAGACCAAAGAGAGAGAGAAAAAGAGAGGGGGGGGGAAGAGAGAGAGAGAGAGAGAGAGAGAGAGAGAGAGAGCGAGCTGTAATCTCAGCACATGGGGAAAGGGTCCATAGGTAAGGGCAGACTTGGCTATAGTTTAGGCCATTAGGAGCGCCAGCATCTTAAATGAGGGGGTGGGGCACAGCGGACTAGTGTCCACTTTGGACTAGCTATATAAATGCTCAGTCACTTAGCATGAAATCATAAATGCTTTTTCCCCTCTTCAGAGACAGGGTTTCTCTGTGTAGCTCTGGCTGTCCTGGAACTCACTCTGTAGACCAGACTGGCTTCAAACTCAGATGTGCCTCTGCCTCCTGGCTTCTAAGATTAAGGGTGTGTGCCCCCACACTTGACCACCTAAGGTTGAAAAGGAAATTCAAACCACTGTGGGCATGACTCGCTCTAGCAATTCTGCTGCTCACTGCTGGAAAAGTACTCAGTCATCCTGGGTAAAGCAGAAATTCAACTCAAGAGAACGGAGAGGAGCAGGCTAAGTGGGAACCACAGGTTACCCTGACAACCAAGGCTAGCCCCTAATCACCTAACATCAAGGGCCTGGAAGGGAGGGACCTGTCTTGCCCTCCCCATCACACGATGCCGACTGGAGGAACACTATAGTCAATAGAGAAGCCTCTGGAAGCTCACACATCCTCAGTCTTGTAACTCCCACCTGGGTAAGACAATGACACCTCCACAGCACCCCCTCCTCCCCAGCACAAAGGAAATTCTGCTACTTCAGTAATAAGATCGCAGTTTGCACTTGTCCCCAGCAGCCTCAAGTATGCCAGCCTTGAGGTGGCAAAGAGGAGAGTTTGCACAAAACGAGATCCCGCGGAGTCAAGGAGAAAATCGTCTGTAGGATTTCTCTTGGAAGCACACTGGCCACCGGCCAGCATCATCTACCAGGTGACATAAAGGAATTTGGGGTATCAGTAAGGTTCATTCACTCCTTCAGTCAGTAAGGACGAATTGAAGGTGGGAGTTCCAGCCTTGTCGAGAGAGACCGCTGTCCTGAGGCGCTCAGATTTCTCGCACCTTTGCAAAATCCCAGATGCCGACAGGATTAAAGCAGCCTGCCTAAGCACTTCTACTGCCTTTGAAATTGGCGCGACGACACTGCATTTACAAACTGAAATCCCGGCCTCCTTTCCTGGTGTGAGCTGCACCTCTTCCTGCCATTTCTTCCTCCTCTTTGCTATTCAATAATATGCATCAGAATGGCTGCGGCGGGGTGAGGTGGTGCTAGAAATGCAACCACGTGTTGTTGACAGTTTTCTTTTAAGATCCTTTCCAGGACTACTTTTCAGTGGACACTTAGCAGAGTACCAAACAACACCTGCAGGCAAGTACAGTAAAGAAAAACTTGATCCGCAGAACACATGACCTTGGGCGGCCAACACTCGGACTGGAGCCTCTCTAGATGTTACCATAGCCTGGTCTTCAAGGAAAGAAAACTGCAAGTCTGGGTACTGACGGCAAATATAGG
This sequence comes from Alexandromys fortis, assembly GCF_014885135.2. Classification (NCBI taxonomy): domain Eukaryota; kingdom Metazoa; phylum Chordata; class Mammalia; order Rodentia; family Cricetidae; genus Alexandromys; species Alexandromys fortis. Next base: position 8,898,226 of record NW_026067936.1, read on the forward strand.
GGGAAAATCAAACTCCTCGGACTTTGATGAAAGCAGAAAAGCATGAGAAATACTATACAGAGCTAGATATTTCTAACTCCTCCTCCCCCTCCCCCCAGCTGATAAAGACAGCAAATACTATTATAATCAGGCAGCTTCTCAGTAATGCTCATGTATTAAAATTAGTTCTTTCCCCCTGAGAACTTCCAAGTCTCCCTCTTCCCCCAGAAGCCTTTTCTCTTTCCTTGCTTTTCATCACAAGGTTTCCCAGGGATTGGAATTCCATTTTCTAGACACTCATACACATGACGCGCATTTTCAATTACCAAGCTATCTGTGAACTGTTCTGAAAAAATCCTATTTTAACATCTGGCTCATCCTGTGCACCCCAAACTCAGCATCATCATTAACATCTGGCTTATCCAGTGCACCCCAGACTCAGCATCATCACTCCTAGCTGCCCTATACCCAATTTGTACTTCCACAAACCAACCATCCAATGGAGAACCCAAAGAGGTGTTGAGGTCAACCCTTAATCTCCTCTCCAGCCCACTTCAGATGGATTCAGGGGCCTCGTGGACACTCCCGACGCTGGCTGTACATCCTGAAATACTGAACAAGAAGATCTGTGTGCTCCACCCCTTGCCCTCTAGCAGAGGACAGACGCCCCTCTCCTAGCTCAAAAAGCAACAGCTCCCATCAGCCGTTCCTCCCGAAAAGGTGGCTTGAATGTTCACACCGCCTGGACTCCTTGCCTGTCATCCCCCCCTCCCCCCCATGATCTTCCTCATAGGTCAAAGTCTTTGGATTCTGCTGAATACCAGCCCTCTTCTTCACTACCCTCTCAGGAGCAGGCTTGTTTCCAGTTCAAACCACCTCAACCTCGCTGTCACACTTTTATTAAACTTGTTAATTTGTGCCCGGCCAATCCCTCCATTAAACACCCGGAGTGGAGGAAGCGTCTCCCCTAGCTCCTAGCGCCTCTCCTGGGTCTACACCTGATGGCCCTGGTCAATCAGGCCACACTTCACACTGCCTCAGTTGCCTGTCCATAAAAGGGACACGCAAACACCTGCACCAGCTGACTGTAGGGAACACCTGTAATCCCAGCACTCAAGAGGCTGACACAGGAGAGGATGCCGTGTGCCTGGTCAGCCTGGTCTACACAGCCAGACTCCCCTCCCCCCCCTCTCTCACTCACACACACTCACACAGAGAAACAAAAACCCTACAATAGTTTGTAAGGATAAAAAATGGTTACAGGGAAGAGACAGAAATCTTTAATAAATAAATAAATGGTTACAGGTGGTCCAGTGCCTAACTTGTAACACAGCACAGAAGAAAAAACAAGCAGGAAGGAGTCAGTGATTGGCCAGGCAGAGTGGCTTATGCTTTCATCTCAGCAGAGGCAGAGGCAGAGGCAGGAGGATCTCTGTGAGTTCAAGGCCAGCCTGGTCACAAGGAGAGACCCAGTTCTTCTACATAAATAAATAAATAAATACTAGTGACGACTATTTCTTTAGTAAGTGTATAAAAATATTCCTGAAATTCTCATAGGGGAAATGATTCTTGTAGTTCACTCTGTTCCACAAACTGGGCAATTTTATCTTAGAAATTCAAGCACATACCCCTCCCTCAGTCAGCTTCAAATTCCAGGTCACACCAAGCATACCTCACCTGAGACCACACACACACACACACACACACACACACACACACGGCATTAAAGTTGTTTGAGATATTCTCCTGGCGCATATTAGAGATGGAGATGCGGGTTCATAAAGTCCTGCCCGTTATCCTCCTGTGAGCCCAGTGCCATCAGGGTCCGGCAAGGATAGGATCTTACCAACATGGCATCACTTTGAAGACTTGGTTCGCCAGGTTTCCAGTCCACTGGACTACTCCAGCCACTTGTGCTCTAGCTGTCAAGGTTCATTCTTCTCATTCCTTCCTAAGTTTTTTCTTTGACCCAAGCAAGTCCTGTTCAAGAGGGACCTTTGCATTCCCGTTCCCCGTCGCCCGCCCCCAGGCAGACACTAAGGTGCCAAATGAAACTGAACACAAACATTCCAAAGTGGCTGTCACACAGAGCAGACTGTTTGGGAACAGAGGGAGCTCCCTGCTCTTCCACCTAGCAAAGACCATGACTGGGTCAAAAAAGAGTTCCACGGGAGAACCCAGGTTCAAATGGTGAGAGCCCAATAGTTCCATGGGATGAGTGAGCGCATCTATCTGATGGACTCACCTGTGCCGTTGATGCTACAGGTGAGAAAGATCGTTTCGCAATAGGTGGGGTCACGACCTTTTGAAATCTCTAGTAGGACTCTCAGTATTAAGCAGGCAGCCGCTATGTATATTTCAAATTCTAAACTTATAAGGGTGTGTGTGTGGCCGTGGGCCTGGCATGGGGAAGTCGGACCACTGGGAATCCCATTAGACAGCATGCACGTCTTTGCAGGGTGTTCCAGAAGCTAAGCAGAGGTAACAAAGAACTTCCCAGGAAAACAAGGCCTCCATGGATGGGGGGCGGGAGGCTCGGCTTGGGCCAGAACAGAGGAAGGAATGGGCAGAAGGGTTCTCAGAGGCATATTAGAACAACCCCGAGTATCACGTGTGGACTTTTCTGCAGCGATCAAAGCTGGGCGGACAGATCTGGGGCGTCACGAAACCCAGCTTCACGGCATCATGCTGGCTTGAGAGAGGGTATCAGAGCATGGGGGGGGAGGGGGCAGCTGAAGATCACTAACAGGAGACAGGAGAAACAAAGATGGAGGAGACAAAGGACATGATGAGGGCTCAGCCAAACCAAACTCAAACCTGAAGGTTTGCTACACCTACATGAATCACAAAAGAGTTTAACAAAATCTTCAAAGCCAGAAGGCTCACATAGCCATTTTGGAAATGCCAAAGAAAGCAATACACAATGACCTGTATGTAATCCACCAATTACATTCATCGTAGTTATATCTAGTTTTACATACACCGTTTTCAAAGAACTTGAGAAGCAAAGTGGAATAGTTACTCGGGAGCGTTTGGAGAGAGGAAAGGGAAATGAGGTAATTATATTATAATCTCAAAATTTAAAAAAATTATTAAAACTTGAAAAATCCTGTTTGCTCAACAAAAACTTAGTCCTCAGGATGTCTGGAGCCCGGCTCTTAAGATTTTCCAGGAAGCAGTGGCCTGCGGGGACCCTGCCTTCAGACTTTTAGTTTCCAGACCTGCCCACTGTTATCATATATATTACATACACAAAAATAATCTGCAATAAATATACATTTCAAAAAACGTATCCTTTAAAGGCTGTCTAACATTCCTATGGAATTCTAATGATTTGCTTAGCAAATCCCCATTCGTTGAACAGTTTGAGAATTTTCGCCAGCATAACTCCTAGAAAGAAATCTTTATTGCCGCCCAATTTCCTTAGCGTAAACTCTTAACAATACAGGTACTAAATCAAAGGAGGGGAGCATGTCTTGATGGCCCCCGCCAAAACTCCACAGAACCAAGGCCCTTAACTTCATTGTTGATGCCCTGTTCCTAGTTAAAGGCTCTAACACTAAATCCGGCAGAAACAGTATGAGATGTCGCCTCCACAAAAGAGGCCTCAACCAAAGCATCAAGGCAGAGAAACTGGAAAACCACTTTTGGCAGAGTAGCCTAAAATGCATGCCACATTAGTGGCACTCTTCAGACATCTCTCTACCATGAGGTCACATCTCCATCCAAACCACTGTTACCTACTCCTGCTCCACGACTGAAACAAGTTCAACTATATTAGATTTGGTTTGCAACACAGAAGTGTGCAAAACTGTGCCAATCGAAGCTTCCAGAAGCCGTGTCCGGAGATCTTGATGTGCCATGAGAGCCAGAGGTTAGCCCACACCACTGGCATTCCCTTTCCTCCATGCCTACTGTTAAGAAAAAAAAAAAATCCAACAACTTACAACCCCAATGCTTTGGCAAAATACTAAGCACTCTGGGAGATATGAAGTAAAAACTGCATGATCCTCTCAGGGTCTGACTTGATGTGATTTCTCCAAACATCTCAATCAACGGTGCAACACGGCCAACTCTTGCCTCTCTGATTTAATTACTGCTTTCCCAGAACTGAGATGAATTTTAAACTGCTTCAGCATAAGGTGATCCACCTAAAAAGTGCCCGAAGGGATGAATGAAACTAAAAATACAACCAAATGACCACGTTTATCTCATTTCCAAAAAGGAAATCACTCACTAATGAAGTTCTGTAGGACGGGGTCCCAGTTATGTCTGAACACAAACTTACTAATGATAGTAATTACGAGACAGATTATGAGATTATCACTCACATACGTATTAACTTTTAATAAAGCCTGATCATACAATTGGAGATACATTCTAAGAACTTTTTTTTTTTTAACTTTTGTTTAGAGAAAGTGTCTCACTTGGCTGGGCTAGAACTTGCTACATAGACCAGGCTTGGCCTCAGACTGGTCTCAGAGACTTAGAAAATGAAGGAACCATCCCCACACCCAACTAAGAACTTTTGTTTCAAAGTAGAGCCTTGCAGTGGAGTTAAGGCTAGGTTCTGAACGGGTCAACCCTCCTGCCAGCATGACTTCCTAAACTTAATTGAAAAGTGATGTAAGAAGCCGGGTGGTGGTGGCGCAAGCCTTTAATCCCAGCACTCGGGAGGCAGAGGCAGGCGGATCTATGAGTTCGAGACCAGCCTGGTCTACAAGAGCTAGTTCCAGGACAGGCTCCAAAACCACAGAAAAACCCTGTCTCGGAAAAAAAAAAAAAAAAAAAAAAAAAAAGTGATGTAAGAAACAGCCCAACACTGCAGACACACAAAACCCTTGCCACTCTCGGGTCCCAGGAAGAATGACAACCAGCTGTCCTTGCAGTTTTATGTGCTATATTATACAAAGCTGCACAGATTCTCAAAAAACCTTTTCAACCGCAGAAAATATGGACCTTTTTTCCCCAAATCCTGAACTTTTCAGTCTACACAATTGTATCCATGTGAGCCTAATTAGTCTCTAATACAGAGACTCAGTTAAAACATACTGGATGATAAGAGGACCTGCTTTCAAACGTAGAAAGGAAAAAGAAAGCCTTGAATTAATTCTCCAGTGTAGGAGGAGAAAGTCTACACCCCACGGTGAGCTATGAGAAACTGTTTTCTCTCAGTGACGGGTGGACTCACTTTCCCAGTTCGGTTTAGTAGCCACCGGAAATTACAGCAAGCACATTTTTCTTCTCTTGTCTTCATGTATGTATACAAGAAGTGTGTGTGTGTGTGTGTGTGTGTGTGTGTGTGTTCTGTTTCCTAGAGTCCACTCGGAGGCTTTTCAATGCATCTGAGCAGTGCGGATCCCCTGGGTGGGCAGGGAATGTTGTGGTTTTGTATAATAACAAGCACATTAATGGGACTCACCAAAATACTGTACTTGTTTTACTTGTGGCTTTCAGGGTTGTTAATTAAAAAACTAGAGTTTTTCAAAAACCAAATATACACAAGAACAGTGAATTATGATAAAATCACCAGGATCACTCGCGATTTTCTTTCCCTGATTGTCTATTATGCTAGCCAGTTGTGAAGGCAAATGCCTTTAATCCCAGGACTCTTAGGCAGGAATTTAAGCTCACAGCCTGACTGGGTGACCTGGGAAGCCCTATTTCTAAACAAAAACGTATATAAAGTGGCTAGTGACAGAGTGGCTGCCTGGCACCTCTGTGGTCCTGGGTTCATCTCCTAGAACTGAAAAAAAAAAAAAGGGCACACAACTACAGCTCATTCCTCATGGTGTATGTGTTTTACACACTGCCACTCGTGAACAACCTGAGCTCTGCAATCTTTCTCCTCTTGTTTCCTAAATAACAAATATTTCACTAAAAAAGATATAATACCTCCCAGAATCACACGCCATTCCTACCTGACAAAGAACACTCTCAGTGCAACAGGGTAAATAAGGCAGCTGATTGCTCCAACACTGTCCATCACTAGACATGATCCACCCAGAGGAAACGTTTGCAGCTAAGATGGATCAAGAGAAAAATCTGACTTGCCATCATTTTTAGGCGAGTGGGTATGGGATTTGGAGACAAGCCTATTGTTATCTACCAAAACCTTAAAAAAAAAAAACCCTCTGGGGTTTTGTTGTGTTCCAAAATCATTTTAAACAAAATCATTTTAAAAGGACCAAACTTTGGTGTTTTTATTGTTGTTATGAGCTTTTTCCCAGTTGCAATTTTTCTGAACTGGATGAAGGAAGAAAGATGGCTTTAGCAGGGATAAAGGTAGGGCTGATCTGAAGCGTTAACCTTGTTGTGTCCACTAAAGCATGCTCGAAACCCAGCAATTTCTCAAAAGGCAAGAGGGCATCACTTTTTTATGTTTAACTTGTCAGGAAATGGAGTGAAGAGCAGCAGGAACTCGCAGCTAGCTCCCCAGCGCTGTTGTCGTAAAACGACATAAACAGAGCCTTCCTAAAGCAATACTTGCTTATAAAAGAGGCAATTTCTTCAGGTGGGGAGGCCATTGTCAGCTTTCTTCAATTCTCTTAGGCGCACCACCCTACAACTGTGGTAAAATCAAACTCTGCACTGTTTTGCATAAATTTAGGTCTCTTCTGTCTTCCCTATTTAAACAGTTCCCATTTTACCAGAGGGATAGTTCACATAGGTCAGAGAGATGGGCGGATGGATGGAACCCTTATGTTTGGTTTCAGTCTCGGTATCTTAGTTTGCACCCAGTGTCTCAATTGCCTCATCACCCTAACCGCTTTAGAGTCAGTTTGAGTTGCGTTCACCCTCCTTATTAGGATGTGATTTACCTGGAAGAACACTTTCTACGTTATAGTGGGTTGAGCAGTTTCTGCTTCTGCTCACTCAATTCTAGGAGACCTTTAAAAGGATAAATACAGTTTCCTGGGACCTCCAAATAAACCCACCTGCAGCAGTAAAGTCAGGACAGGACGCCACAAAAGCGACCAAACTCATTAGTTCCATGCACACCCCATCCACACATATTACTCGAGTGTTTTCAGGAAGAAACGCACCACAGGCGCAAATTGTTTTTAATCATCACTCCAAGTGTGCCGCATAAAGTTGTGATTTCCCCACGAAAACCCTCCGTGCGCCTTTGCTTTGGGGAATCCAAAGCTTTTAGCCCTTGTTATTCTACCCCACCCCACCCCCCAATCCACTTCGCCCAGGTTCGGCGGGGGTCTTCGACTCATCGGAGAAGAATGCGGCTAATGAGTTATCTATTAATCCAAAATGTCTCAACTAGGAAGATATTTCACCCAGCACTTTTAACACCGAAAGGGAGGGAGGGGAGTTGGGGTCGGAAGTAGCTTTTAACGAGAACTTTCCCAGAGTTTTTTTCGACCATGCCTCCCTCAGATTTCCAGCAGCAGACGCAGAACCCAAATCTTGACCCTTCCCGATCCCAATCATCCGAGGTCACCCGGGAGTCAGCTCTCGATTCCGCTTTCAACAGCCCGGGTGGACAAAGCTGAGCATTCTACTTACAAAAGTCTCGGGAAAGTCCTCAAAAAGTTATGCAATGGGAGGCATGCGGACGCGCGTGGACACAGCCCCGCGCCCGCGGGACGCCGCGTCCCTTGGCGCGCCCCCACCCCGTGCGCCCCGAGACTCCCAGCCGGCCCCCCTCCTTACCTCCTCCTCCTGAAGGTTGGCCTCGCTCGGGGTGTTCTCCTTCTCGGCTTTGCCTCCGCCGTTCATCTTCCCGGTCCTTCGTCGCCGCGCGGGGCTGGGGCGCGGGGCTGAGGCGAAGGCGCGCTCGCCCGCTTGCTTGCTACCTTCCCCCGGGCGGTCGAGCGAGCGAGCTGCGGGGCTGAAGCCGGGCGGCGCAGTGGGAAGCCGGGGCGGGTGGGGACCTCCGAGAGGCCGGGCGAGCCCCAGAGTCGGGACGGGGCCGAGGCGGAGGAAGCAAGGCGGCGGGCGCGGTTGGGACCGGAGCCGCCGAGGGCGCGCTGCTGGCAGGCTCTGGGCAGCGGGGCCGCACGCAGCGCGCTTTCTCTCGCCTTCCACCCTCCTCCCCTTCCACTCCCTCCCCTCCCCCTCCTCTCTCCGCCCTCCCTGGACGTGCGCGGCCGGCCGCAGCCCAGAGGGACGCTGTTCGGGACCGCGAAGCCCCCCGCGGGAGGAGGAGCGCGGGGCGGAGCAGTCGACCCCAAGGCCGGGCTCGACTGGGGGGACGGGGGGGGGTCACCGGGGTCACGAGGCTGTGGGGTCGGCGGGAGGACGATCGGGTCCGCCCTCTTTCTCCAGCCCCCGGAGCCTCGGCGTCCGTGCGGGCGGTGCGCGTGGGCTTGGAGAGGGGGCTCGGGGCGGGGAACCGAGCCTGGTTGGGGGGGACGGAGACTGGGGCGTGCAACTTTTGTTTGCTTGCTTTCCACGACGGGTGTGCGCCTCAACCCACCCTCCTTGGCAATACCCGACGAGACTCGGTTCTTCCTGCGCCGAAAGGAGACAGGCACCGGAGACAGCCCACCACCGAACCCCGCTTTTGCAAGCCCACCGCTGGTGCCGGAGTCCGGCGAGCACTCCCCAGCCTTTTCCCCTCGCCCGCTAGGACTCTCGAGGGCTTCCGGCGGTCCCTGTTGAGACTCGCACAGCCGGCACCAGACTGTTCGGGAATCGTTTTGTTTACTTCACTCTTTGGGGAGCCCCTTCCTGGAATACAGGACCGTGCCCTGTTTATCTTTGTCTCCCCCGCCACTACTTAAAGTAGGCTGCTACCTGGAACCTAGTAGACACTCGGTATCTGTTGGCTGAGGATCCCTCACTGCCCCTCAAAGGTCAGGACATTTATCTCTGGAGTATCAAAGCAGTTGCCCAACACCAGGATGACCGCACAGCTTCCGTTTCCTAGTCAGAGAAATGGGAATATAGATCCCAGGGCTTTAGAGATTATAGATGGGGCAAGCGCAACCCTCCTCTCCTAGCTTCATTCTTGCACAATGTTGGTTTACAATTGGCGGAAGCTAGCATTATTTTTAAGGAAGTTTCCATTTTCCTGGTCCTACTGAACTTTTCCAACAATAAACCCTGTAAACTTCTTGTAAGGACGGACATTTAAGTCAACCCCCTTCCCCCCTCCCTCGCCCCCCCCCCCCCGTATCAATGGGTAGTGGTGCTCTCTCTCCGAGGAAGTTTGTCTGGTACGCCGCGCCAATCACGGTTTCTCATTTATGCCTTGGTTTAACTGTTTATCTCTTTCTCCCCACTCGACATTCTTTACCCCTCTCTGCTTTGAGAGCCGGTGGGGGTGGGGTGGAGGCGGGGGTGGGGTAGGAGCTGAAGATAAGGGCCCTGCCTTTAGGCCATTGAAAGTGGTGTTGTGGAGACACCCCAAACAACTCCAAGGCAACAGAATCGCCGAATCCTGGTTCAAATTATATTAAAAAAAAAAAAAAAAGCAAGATACACGCAACATTTTTCTTTGGCTTTTAAAGGCGTTGTGACGTGAAAATCCATAGTGAGACAAGTTTTAGATGAGTTTTTTTTTTCTTTGAAGGGCTCTGGAGATAGGGGAAAGTTCCTAAAAGAAAATAATGTTCCAAGTTGCCGTCATAATGCCATTGCTCTCTATAGTAACCGAGGTGCCTCCTGGGAGGAAAGGAGCCAAGAGTCATTGGGACCGCGGGAGAAAAAGTCAGAAGAGCAAAGCTACAGTCAATCAGAAACTTTGTCCGTGTTTTGATTTATTATTGATTGTGTTGATTGGCAGCCCTCTCTCTGCACGGCCTGCTCTTCATTCAGTTATAAGAGGAACCACGAGGGGGCAATGTCTTCCTGAACAATGGCCGAATGGTGGGCTTCGGTGGCCCAGCCTTTTGCCTTCCTTGGCTATTCTTGCCTGTTACTGAATATACTCCACAGGGAGACATTGTTTTGCTGGAACCTGGTAAGGAAAAACCCAAGGAAAAAAATGACAAATGGGTTCCACTCGGAGCCCATTTAGAAGAAGGTGGGTTATGGTGTGGTTGCAGTATGCTGGGGGAGTCTCTTATCCCTCTCCTGGAAAAAGTGGGTTAATTTCAGATGTAGACTAAAACCTGATTTTTTTTTTCCCCGTCCTGAAGCCAAACCAGAACTTTTGTTTAAAAGTTAGCGCCCTCTGTATAAGAAAACTTAGTCTTGTGAGAGGAACCTTGTCTGTCATCTTTATGGTGTGTTCCCAGCGTTTAGACAGGGCCTGACATATAATAGACGTCAGTTATTTTTAATAATGAGTAAACAGACAGTGGTGGCAGTCTCCTTTAATCCCAGCATTTAGGAGGCAGAGACAGACAGATCTCTGAATTCCAAGCCAGCCTGTTGGTCTACAGAGTAAGTTCCAGGACAGTCAGGGCTACACAGAGAACCCTGTCCCTCCCTCTCCCCCCCCCCCCGCAAAAAAAAAAAACCCTGAAGGTGTAAGCATGGTCATTAGACAGAGTCAGAGTCGTTATTAATATTTGATTTTGGAGGGTGTGGCCTAGATGGAGACATCGCCCACAACAGGGCTGAAGAAGGAGATTAAAGAAAGGGATGGTAAAATCACACCATGGTATCGACACATCAGGCAATAAAACTGAGAGACAGCAGACATGGAGTCTCAGCACAAGGTATGAGCCTGAAAGAAAGGGATTTCATTTTCTATCCTTTTCGGCAAGCGGTGGTATGTACTTATTTGGAAGAAAAACCAAGTAACATTAACAGCAAAACCCAAGGAAAATCTGTAAGCAGACTTCCACTATTTATAAACGTCACGGCTGTAGAGAAAGAGAGAAGGGGGGGGGGAGAAGATGGGAGTTATATATTCAGTCAAAGACGGAGTTTCGAGAGTTGAGAGCTCCTTGGTAGCCGATCGTTGCCAGGCATGCTAAGAATGATGAGACAACAAAGGGAGTTTAGATCCCGGAAGAACGGGGCTATTGACCCGGAGACATTTGCCCTCTCACCTGCCCACCGCTCTCCTGTATTTCTGCCTGGCCTGCAAGGTTGCATACCACGGTGAAAGGGAAATACTGTGAATACTGTGTGCACCTGTACTTTGCATTACCCATCGCTGTTAGGCTGGCAGCGTTCCTTTGGAGGCTTGCTGCTGTAAGAAATCCAAACCCATAATTATGTCTTAAACATTTGTCTCTGGGAATTGCAAGCATTACAGGTCGAAGAGGGGGGTGGCACGAGGAACCTATAGGCAATGCACCGAGCTATGTATCTGCGCTACAGAAGGCTGCAGAATCCACCCCCTGTGTTGCGATTGCTGACTTGGTTGATCCCAAGCTCTATTGGCCTTTTTTTCATCCTTGACAACTTGCTCTTCCTCAGTTCACTCCACCCTCCTTCTGTGATGTTTTTGTTGTTCTTTTGTTTTTGGAGGCGAAGACAGGGTTTCTCTGTGTAGCCCTGGCCATCCTGGAGCTCACTCTGTAGACCAGGCTGGCCTCAAACTCTGAGATCCTGCCTGCCTCTGCCTCCCAAGTGCTAGGATTAAAGGTGAGTGCCACCCCTACCCCTGCTGTTTTTATTTTTATTTTATTTTGTTTTATTTTTTTATAGTGGCAGATGACATATAAAGTTCATCATCTAAACCATTTAAATGGCTTGGTAATCTTAGATATAGTCATACTTTTACAGCATCCCCTGATTTTTTTTTTTTACCACCTCCATAGTTCTAAAATCCTCTCACTATTTTCACAAAACATAAACAGCCACAAGCAGGACCAGACAAAGAATAAAACCAGGTTCCCAGCTTGCAGCTCCAGCCAGTTTCTCAGCAGAGAGGGCCAGTACCAATGGGTCACCCTTGCTGAACATACTGTCTTGGAAGTGAATCCTCCAGCGTCAGGTGAGCTGTCCCAATTGATGCCACACAGAAAAGAAAAAAAACTCCCGCAAATGCTGCCCATATTACAAAATTGGTAGTAATTACATTTTTAAGTGAATTCTGTTGTATAATACCACTAAGATTTAGGTGGCTTTAAAACCGCATTAAACAAAGAAATACAATTGCATAGCCACAAGTCCTGCTATAAAACAAAACCAAGGCAATTTAAGGCTTGGGGTGGCAACTAGGGGTGGAAATAGGAAGAGGTTCCCCTTCTTGAGTCTGTTAACAAAAAACACTATTCAAGGGCAGAGTAGCACTCCACAGGGGGCATCTGATTTAGATACTGGAAAAACAATTAGTTCAATTAGCTGGTCGTAGCAGGAAAGAGAAACAACACCTAAGGAGCCTAGGGATCTGACTGTGGCGAATTCTAGATAGAAGCTGAAAGGTTGGCATGGTTTTGTTTGTTTCCTTAGTTATCAGTTCTGGAAGAGGCAGCTGACACCAGCAAGCTGAGCAGCCCTATAGCAACCAGAAAGGCTTTATTTGTTTTCTATGTTTCGGGTTTTGTTTTGAGGCAGGGTTTCACTCTGTAGACCTGGCAGGCCTGCCGCTCACTGTATAAAACAGGCTGGCCTCAAACTCACAAAGATCTGCCTGCCTCTGCCTTCCAAGTGTTTTCTACATTTTTAGTACTATATTCCTTTTGCAAAAGAATGGGGTTTGCTATGCCCTGTCTCCCAAAACAAAGAAGGACAATAAAAAACAAACCAAGGGGCTGGGCATGGTCGCACACACTTTTAATTTTAGCAGGTTCAGGCACGTGAAAGACCAGCATCGTTTTCTTGATGAACTCAGGCCGCTAGGGCTGCATAGTGAGACTGTGTCTCAAACAAAGGAACATAAATGATAAGTAAAACATAAAAATGTAATAAATGATAAATAAAGTAAAAATAGGAAGAAAGACTTAGAAGGTAATTCACAGGTTCAGGCCAACCAGGGTTATATAGTGACACCCTGTAATAGTAAATCAACATTAAAAATAAAAGGAAGACAGAGACCCATCCCAAAGGTAATTCACAGGTCATCGGAGCTGCGTGGGCTGAGGGATGAAACGGTCTATGGTGGGGAGGACCACTGATGGAGCTGTCTGATGGGCCCTTAGAGAAAATCACTCTAGTGGGCTCCCCAGAGCTGAGCAGATAGAACCTATGACAAAACTGGACCCCAGGGTCTCCAGAAGGCTGGACCACTACCCCCTTGGTCAGTAAGGCAGATCATAGAACAGATCGGATTATTGTTTTCTTGCTCTTTTTTTTTCAGACAATGTTTTTCTGTGTAGCCTACTAGAACACTGTAGAGCAGGCTGGCCTCAAACTCACACAGAGATTCACCTGACTCTGTCTCTCAAAAGGTGTGTAACACCACTGTCTAGCTTGTTTTGGTCTTCGAAGGCAGGGTCTCACAAAGTAGCTTAGCTGTCCTAAAATTCATTGTTACCCACCAGGCTGGCCTTGAACTCTCATAATCCACCCTTCCCCACTTAAAAGTACCACACTTGGCTACTCTAGGATCTCCTGTAGCCCAGGCTAGCCTTGAACAACATCACTTGTTTCCTAGAATGAACCTTGACCTTCTGATCCCCCTGCCTCCACCTCCTGAGTACAGGGTTATAGGGTGTGCCGCCACACCCAGTTCCCGGTGAAGGTTTGAGCTCGGTGCCTTGTGCATTCCAGGCAAGTCCATCCCAGCCTGAGCCATGTCTCTGCTCCCAGCAGGATGACTTAAGCCATCATAGCATTTGATATTTGAACTTGCTTGCATCCCATCACCCCTCCATCCGTCCTGTTTCTCTCTTTTGGAATGAACAATGTCTTTATCTGCTCTCCAGCCATTGTGTTTTAGAAGCATTTACCCAGTTTTACAGACCTGCAGGTAAATTGAAATTTTACCTTAGAATGAAGTGTAGCCACATCAGATTTCCATGGTATATGTATGGCAAAGCTGTTGCTGAGGTGAATTAAGCAAGACTTTAAATGCTATCGGGATGGGAAGGGATGTGTTCATATTTTGCACATGGGATGGAAATGAATTTTGTGGGGTTAATGGTGGGAAGGATGACCAAATCAACACCATAGGCTGCTCACCACGGCTGACACTTAGTTCAACCTCGGGGCCCTGAGGTATATATACAGGCAAACAACGCCCACACTCCTTACTAACAGAAACTGAGAGGCTTAATCAAGTATTGGGGTAACCTGTTAGGCAGGGTGAGTGGATACTTTAAAAGGTTTAGGGTGATAGATTTGAGTTTCAATAGATCCTGTCCAGTGCATCTGTAGGTGATTTTGTCACCATATAAGCATGCATATAAATATGCATATATAAACACGCAGCTACAGACCACAGTCATAAATGTGGTCCATCACTGACCAAAACATACGGCTCACGTCTGTGTCACACAGATCCCTTGTCAACTAGACAGTAAGGCCCCTGCTACCTAAGGGGTGTTACCCCTTATCAGACTAATGTGCCCAAGGCAAGAAATGGTCTGTTTTGAAAAGAAACAAGATTATGGGTTTTGTTTACAGGAGGGATTTAAATAATAAGATATTATGCTGTGGTGGCATTTTAAGTCTCTGCTTGTTTTTTGTTTTTTTCCAAGAGGTGGTCTCTTTGTGTTGCTCTGGCTGTCCTGCAACTCACTCTGTAGACCAGGCTGGCCTCAAATGCAGAGACCCACCTGCTTCTACCTCCCAAGTTCTGGGGTCAAAGGTGTGCACTACCACCTCCAAGCTTTTTAAGGTTCTCTCTGAGTGCACATTGGAGTAGAGACTGTTCATAATGAGAAGCAACTTCAGAGTCCATCTTTACAGCCAAGAAGGATCTGCAATTTTTGGCTGTTTCCAAAGGGAAAGCTGACTCAGGAGACAGGGCAAAGAACCACTAAGAATCATTCTGAAGAGCAGAAGTGGCCTAACTGATATTATTGAACCAGCTCGATTGCAGAATTCCCTGGGGGCTAGCTTCTTCCACATCTCCCCCCTTTCTCCCCTGACTCTCCAGTCCCATTCTTGAGGCAGAATCTCACTCTATATAGCTGAGACTGTCCTCAAACTCACAGTCCTGCTACTTCAGATTCTCAAGTGCAGAGATTATAAACAGGATGGGAGATTCTCCTCTGTATGCTGTGAATGCCATTGGTTAATAAAGAATCTGCTTTGGGCCTATTGCAGCACAGAATAGGGCAAGACAGGAATTCCAAGCAGATGGAGGAGGAGAGAGTAGGCTGAGTCAAAGAGACGCCATGTAGCAATCGAAGGAGAATGGCGCCCTTGGGAGTCTGGATGGGTCAATTTAAGACACAAGAACTAGCTAGCAATACACCCAAGTGATTGGTCAAGCAGTGTTTTAATTAATACAGTTTCTGTGTGATTATTTCAGGTCTGCGTGACCCAGAACAAACAAGCAGTCTCCCACCTACACAAACATGTATCACTACATGCATTGGTACATATGCTACTACATGCTTCACTGCATGTTTCACCACATGCATCATTCACATGCATGAACTACATGCCCAACTCATCTTTTTTTTTTTTTTTTGCATTAAAGTTTCTATTAAGTGTTTTCCATCCTTAATGTATATTTTGGTGCTGAATTATAGAGACCAGGCATTTTGTCTTTTTAGTTTCCCATCCCCCTTCCAATCAAGCAATCTGATAACAAGTGAGCTCCTTCCCTGGGCTCCGCATCTGCAGACAGAGATCTTGGGCATAGTTCACAGGGCTGAGTCAGGAACCACGCTGTGCTTGGACCTGACTTAGATGACGCTATTTTTAGACCAGGGATTGGTGAATTCTGGGTAATAAGAGAGTGAATAATTTTCGGCTTCACGGGACATATGTGCAACGCCTGTTGCAAAACAGCGCAAAAGAAACCTTGGCAGGTCCCATGGCGGGTGAGAACTGTGGTGGGTGACAAATACGCCATGCCGACAGAGTTCAAGTGTGGAGTTTATAAAGAAAATGGAAAGGGAAGAGAAAATGAGAGACAGACAGAAAGAGGGAGGCAGAAAGCTGCCGCCTCAGAGAGAATGGCAGGAAGAAAGATAGAAGGGACACAGAGAAAGAAAAGGAGCAGGAAAAAGCCTGCCTGCCCATTCAGAGGAACAGCGGGGAAAGAGAGGCTGGGAGTGGGCCGTCTCTTAAAGGGACCTTTGCACCTGCCTATGAAGTAGGACCCTGGGCTGACCAGCGTATTGCCTGGGTACATCTTGTCAGATGACAGGGCAGGCCAGCATAATGCCTGAATCCTAACAATGTCTGTCACACAGTCTTTGTTTTTATAATCCTTTAACAAATATAAAAATCATTCTTATCCCAGGGGCAATATAAAAATAAGCCACAGGATGTACTTGGCTCTTGAGCTGTGGTTTCATCATTCCTGGCATAGATTAAAAACTGATTTATGGTGGGGGAGTGCTGAAGAGATGGCTCAGTGTATAAAAGCATTGCTGGTTTTCCCAAGGACCTGGGTTCAATTCCCAGCACCCACATAGCAGCTGATAACTATAACTCCAGTTTCAGGCGATCTGGCACCTTCACGCGGATATGCATGCAGGCAAACACACGAAATGAAATTTTTAAAAAACTGATTTATGATAGAATGAGCTACAATGATGTCTTAAGGGGGGTGGGGGAGAGCGGCTTCCACATGGGAAGGGCATTCATGGTGATCAAAGAATGAATAGTGGTAGCTAGTCTTCCAATATATTCCCAAATAATTCACCATTGCGCGCACAAGAGGGAATTTGAAGGCTTGCGAGACAGCTCAGCAATTTAATGCACTAGCAAAGAACATTGGTCTCACAACTGCTTGTAACTCCAGTCCCAAGGAACCCAACACTCACTCTCAAACTTCTACAAACACCTGCACACACATGGTGTACGCATACACCTAAATAAGGTAAATCTGGTTTGGTTTGGTTTTTAAAGAAAGAGAAATGGGCCTTAAGTGTTTTCTCCTCGAAGCTGAGCTGGGCCCAATAGAATGTAGAGAAAAGGGCATTCTGGAGTTGTGAGCACAGGCATTCTAAAATCCTGGCAGCTTCTGTTTCCTTCCTCTTGGAACTGAGCTTCTCCATAATGGAGAGTCTACAGTGACCTGGAGAGGCCTGCATGCAGGAAATTAAGACCTCATCCCTGTCCCCAGCACTTCCTCTCAGCTTCCTGGCCCACCTTGTCCATCCGCCATCTTGGAGGCACCATCCAGCTGAGACACCATTCCTGTCTGCTCACATTCCTGCCTAAACTGCAGGCACCTTTATGAACAAGCAACTTACTGTTCTAAGCCACTGGGCTTTGAGGCAGTTATTTGTGTCGTGACAGGAGATAGGAATAATGGAAGCAAGGCCCTGGAAATCAGAAATCACTGGGCATTTTCAGGTACCTAAGTCTGACATAAGAATGAGATCCATAAAACAACAAATGCTGCTTATAGCATTAAGTTTCCTTTGAAGGACAGCTAAGTGTGTGTGTGTGTGGGGGGGGGGGAGATGTAGAATATGTATGTAATCCTTTCAGAGCCTTAATAGAAATTCCCAGAAGTATGATAAGTAAAAAAACAAAACAGGCCAAGGTGTAGCTGCTGGGTAGCTAGCAAGCAAGCAATGTCATAATGTAGTGGCTTTTCCTTTAAAATGCCACCTGTGTCCGGGTGGTGGTGGTGCATGCCTTTAATCCCAGCACTCGGGAGGCAAGGGCAGGTAGATCTCTGGGTTCAGGGCCAGGCTGGTCTAGAGTGAATTGTAGGAGAGCCAAAGATACACAGAGAAACCTTGTCTCAAAACAAAAACAAAACAAAACAGCAACAACAAAGGATACCACCTGTGATTTGATTTCAGCCCCGGGAATGGAATATATAGTAAATGTTTCCGAGGACTCACAGACAAGGGGCAGATTTACATAACTGAAGCATTTCCAGAGAATCCACACATGTTAGGAGAGGAGACTGAAGATTGAACTCATTTAGTAGTTAAGTGCCGCCCTTCAGAGAGAGCATTTCAGTATCCATCATCTCAAGGACTGAAGGAAGACAGGAGTAGCTGGAAACAGGCACTGTGTGGTCCATGGGTGCCGAGCTGGTGGATGACGCACACTTCCGCGCGTGAGAGTGAAGTCATTTCCTGGCAGCTGAAGGAAGAAAGGCCCACCCTGAGAGTAGGCAGCACCATCAGAAAGGCTGGAATAGAAGTAGAGAGCAAGCCAACCAGCAACCTTCAAACCCAAATGGAGGCAGGGGAACCATGGGAGACAGAAGTAAAATGTTGTGGGTGTGATCTCTGCACGTATCAAATGTTGTGGGTGTGATATCTGCACATATCAAATGTTGTGGGTGTGATCTCTGCATGTATCAAATGTTGTGGGTGTGATATCTGCACGTATCAAATGTTGTGGGTGTGATATCTGCACATATCAAATGTTGTGGGTGTGATATCTGCATGTATCAAATGTTGTGGGAGGGGGAGGAGGAGGGGGAGGGGAAGGTGAAGAGCGGGGAAAGGGAGAAGGAGGAGAGAAATGGAAAAGTTGATGAGAGATGAGCTTAGAGAAGAAAGGCTGCTTAGCAAGCCAGTAAAGGAGGTTGTCTGTACTTACTAAGGCAGGAATCACAGAAGAGTTTCAGTTGTAGCAACCCAAAATGTATGCATTAGCTACTTTGTCCTTCTTGTAACAAATACCTAATGGAAACAACCAGAGGGAGGAAAGCTTTTTAGTTTTGTTTTCCTTTTTTGTTTTTGTTTAGAGGCTTGGGGAAGGTATGGCCGGGTGCCTCAGCTCACAGTGGTGGTGGCACAGGGTAGAGACTCTCCACATCACAGCAGGTCAGAAAGAGACAGGAAGTAGGCAGTGATTATATATATATGCCCAAGGACACTCCCCAACACACACATACCCCTGACCTGCTTCTGCTACTGGGTCCCACCTCCTCAACTGTCCACGGGCCTCAAAATAGTGCTGCCAGCTGGGAACGTGCTCAAAACATGTGTCTGTGGGGGACATTTGAGATCCAAACTCTACCAGAGAATTTGAGGGTGACACAATAGGACCCCACAAGAGGAAACGTTAAAATGTCTCAAGTCGAGAGCAGTGTGGTGCCTGCCTTGCTTCATTGTTTTTCATGCTGCACCTCCGAGCTAGTGACCTCACGATCTCTCTCCCTGGTCCTGAGATTGCTGCAGTTCCGAGTCCACTATCTACAATTACGTTCAGTGGCTTGGGAAATGAAAGTAGCTTCTCTGTTGATGGACAGGAAAGTCTTTTTCTAGAAGCCTCTGCAGAATTCCTTATTTCTCCTTGACCAGAACCAGCTCACAAGAAAACCCCACATTGCACCATATGCTGAAAAAAGGGGACCCCCGACTCCTAACTTCAGGGAAGAGTAACAGCCACTGAGTAGGTAACCAATAGGTGTGCTCTCCGCATTTGAAGGGTCCTTTATCCCCCTGGATCTAATTGTTCCTGTCACATTATTCTCCATCACCTTCCTCCTCTATGCTCAACAGCGACTTTAAGCCAGGCACTGGGGTCCCCACGTGTAATCCCAGCGCTTCAAAGACAGCGCATCATGATCTGCCTGTGAATGTCTTGAGACCATTTCACGGCAGCAGGGCGGCGGTTAGGTTCAGCCTCCTAGTTCTCTCATTCTGTTTTCAAGAATATTAATATTATCCTCCAAATCTGAGGACTCAGATTTGATTCTGATGTAATTGCTTAAGGTGAATATTTTAGAATTCTTCAGATGATGCTTTTGTTGATCCCATCCCCCCCCCCCCCCCCCACCAAAAGAAAATATCTAAAGTGGGCTGATGAGATGGCTTAGCGGGTAAAGGTACCAGCCACCAAGCCTGAGGACCCAAGTTCAATCCCCAGGCTCAGCATGCATAGCAGGAGTGAACTAACTCCAACAAGTTGCTCTTTGACCACACAGAGAGAGAGGGGGGGAATATTAATATTAATTAATATTACCTAAAATTAATATTTTAGGTATTAACTATGTTTAGATATGCCTTGAATTGCTACTAGTCTGGTTAGCTCAATTTAGCTAGGCATAGCTGCACACACCTGCAGATCCAAGTTACACTGGAGGCAGAAGCAGGAGACTTGCTAGAGCCCAGGAGTTTGGGGCCAGCTGGAAAAGAGAGTGAGACCCTGTCTCAAAACCCAAAATGTAGTTACTTAATTTCTGTGATGAGAAAAATGACACACACATGCATCTGGCGGCATGTCATCAATAAATATTTGTAGAATGAGTAAGTTTTAAATAAATAAGTCTCCAGCCCATGACTTTATTTCGACATCTTTTCTTGGGAAAAAAGAAAAAGCAAGCATGCAAATTTTTACTGAAATTGTCTCTGCCATTTAAAGGCCAATGATGACACAGCCTCATCCTGATAACTCTGGTTACATGTTGCCACACCATATTCCAAACACATGAAGACCATCGCAGGCAGAGTAGAGGGCTCTTTTTATATGTATGATGCAAACCTGCAGACTCGTCTTTCAAATTTGATGGCACATGAGTTCAGCATTCTAGAAAATTCTTTCTGAAAAATCATTATTTCTACAGCTGTCTAGAACGTATTTTCGTTGCTGAGCTCAGTTTCTGGCTGCCCCAGACGAAAACTGGACTTGTTGTCCCAGGTCCTAGACTGCAAGCTGGTGTGGCTCCCTGCCTCTCAAGAGCTCATTTTTTTTTGTTTGTTTGTTTTTGTTTGTTGAGACGTGGTTCCTTTGTGTAGCCTTGGCTGTCCTGGAACTCGCTCTGTAGACCAGGATGACATTGAACTCATACACACACACACACACACACACACACACACATACAAACACAAAGAGAGAGACAGAGACACAGAGAAAGAGAGAGTTTGAACTTTAGATATAAAGTGAAAAATGGGTTGAGATCAGTTATTTGTGGTACTTTCGAGTGAACCTGGTGGCCACAAAATTGCACTGGATTTGGAAGTAGGTGACGTCTCCATGGCTTCCCAACAGTATTCACTTTGCAGCATCATTTATTGGAACTTAGACACAGCTTTCTTATTTGGGAATCGGGCTACTGATCACCACTAATCTCTAGAGCAGAGCTGCTCTTTAGACTACCCAACAGCCTGCACGATACTGTTCCTTTTAGTTATTGACAGGCTTAGGTTGCCCTGCCTGGGTTCACTTGAGCCTCCTGCTCCAGCCTCCCAAACAGCTTGGACTGTAGGCATGCACTCCTATGCCTGACCAGCACATACTTATTTTAACTGAAGTACAAACTTAGTGAGTAGGTAAGTTGCCAGTTCATAAGCCCCTTGATTGATATGTTTGCACATGCCCAGCCATGTGAAATGAATTTTCCATAAGCAGTGTCTCTACAGGGCACCATGCAGTGCTAAAATAGAGCCTGCCTCTCTGGGGAGCAGCTCAGCCAAGGGCATGACGTGCCTTCTTAATGGTGGAGTGCAGACTTGCTACCGAAAGGGATGCCCTTTACTTGAGAAGGCTAAGTAGGATGAGCCTCTCTTTAAAAAACCTTCCAGGTAGATAAATTTAGGTACTCAAACCCACTTTGGGAATAACCCCTGATTCCAGGCTTTTGGAATACTTTTCCTATTGGATTCTGAATTGGATGTGACTGTAGTCACTTGAAATCCTTGATTTTCACCACACAGTTATTTTGTACAAGTAGCCATAGTTTCGTGGACTTCAGTAGGTCTATCTCCTAATTGATGTCTTTCTGTCATATTTTGGATAATTCATGAAAAATGTACTTATTTTGTTTTTTAAAGATGATGACTATTTTAGTTAGGGTTTCTATTGCTGTGAAGAGACACCATGAGAAAGGCAACTCTTATAAAGGAGAACATTTAATTGGATGGCTTACAGTTTCAGAGGTCCATTCCGTTATCATCATGGTGGTACATAGTGGCGTGCAGGCAGACACGGTGCTGGAGAAGAAGCTGAGGGTAGAGAAGAAGCTACATTTGATCCACAGGTGACAGGAAGTGAACTGAGACACTGGGCATGACTTGAGCATATATATTAGACCTTGAAGCCCACCTCCACAGTGACACACACTTCCTCCTCCAAGGTCATACCTACTCCAACAATGCCACAGCTCCCTATGAGCTTATGGGGTCCAGTTACATTCAAACCACAATGACGATGATGACGACGACGATGATAATGATGATTGTTGTGTATGTGTATCAGGTGTATGTAGGTACCTGTGGAGGCCAGAAGAGAGTGATGGATGCCTTGGATCATAGAGCTCTAGGTACCAAAGTTTCCCAGAACCAAGTGTTCTTCACCACCAAACCATCTCTGTAGCCCCGATCGCAGTCTGTTGTTGTGTTGCTTTGTTTGAGATAGTCTTGTTACATAGCCCAGGCTGGCCTTGAACTCGTAGAAATCCTCCTGCCTCATTCCAGATGTTGAAGTTACAGGTAGAGGCACCACCACACCTGGCTATTTAGTGAGCATGTTATTTTCCGTCAAGACTGGCACAGGAGAAACCAATGCTAAGTAGCTGGGGTTTTTTTGTTTTGTTTTGTTTTGTTTTGATTTTTCCTCCTCTAACTTAAAGGTTTTCCTTTTACCGGTTTGTCACATAGTATCCGTCCTATTCCCTCCTCTGGTTACAACTTGCACACTCTTCTCTCATGCCCTCCTCTGGCTTTCTTCTGCAGGGTATTTGTTTCTTCTTACTTTTCACCAGAAATAACGTGAAAGTTACAAGGAAAAGAAAAAGTTGCCAGTGCATTACAGGAAACTCCCGTGAGCTCTTCTAGCAGACGCCATGATGTCTGGCAGTGATTTCCATGTGTCCTTGAAGTGAAAGGACCTGGTCCAGGGCCACACGTGCATTGGCTGGTTCTGTCTCTTTGCTTCTCTTCAGTCCAGAACAGTTTCACAATGACTTCGTACAACATCCTCCAGCTCAGCTTCTCTGAAGTCCCTCTTCTCATGGCTGTGATGAGACTGTGTGCTTTTGGTGGACTGTCACCAGGGTGGCACTCAGCTTTTCCTACTGCAACCCCACAAGCAGTCCATGCTGTCATTTTGCCCTAAAATGATGCTAACATTGTCTGTTGCCAAAGCAACATTTTTCCCCTTGGAAATTAAAAACTGCTTTGTAGGAGGGCCTTTGGGGCCATGCAAATATCCTGTTTTCCTTCCAACTACTGCTTACCAGTTTGAGCATGTTTCATGCCTGGGTTATTACTATCACAATCGACTTGTAGCAATTTTCTAATGCCATCTAACCGTTTGTGTTCAATAGTTGGCACTTGACTCTAGGCAGAGGATGTGGATCAGTGGTGAACCCTGTGTTCTGTTCTGCACACTATACAAAGAAGAGAGAAATCTCCTTATCACGTATCTACTCACTTTTCTTACCATTTATTTATTTTAAAGATTTGATTATTTTTAATTGTGCATGTGTCTCTGTGTGAAAATGTGCTCATGAGTGCCTGAGAAGGCCAGAGCTGTCAGATCCTCTGGGCTGGATTTACAGGCCATTGTGAGCTACCCAGTGTGGGTGATGGGAACTGAACTTGGTTCCTCTGCAAGAACAGTTCATGCCCTTAACCACTGAACTATCTCTCCAGGCCCCTCGCTTTCCTATTCATATCGCCGTGGATTCATGTTTTATTCAGTGGAATGGAATGAATTATCATCATCAGTTTGAATGCTCGAATTGTTCCGGATTTGGCCAGTGGCTTGCTCATCCATACTGCCTCCTGCATCCTTCTGACATAGCCCATTAGTTTATAGAACATCCTTATTATCTGGCATGATAAGATGCTGTAGACTCATCTTGCACCTTCCTTCCCCAGTTCTGGAACTAGCCATTTCCCCAAAGACCAAAGAGAATGGTTTTTAGATGCCAAGATTTGAGCACTGGGTGTGTTCAAGGCTAAAAACCATCCTAGTGGACAGAGTGATGCAATAGATCAGTGGTTCTCAGCCTTCCTAATGAATCGACCCTTTAATACAAGTGCCTCATGTTGTGGTAACCACCCCAACCTTAAAATTATTTTTGTTGCTACTTCATAACTGTAATTTTGCTACTGTTATAAATCGTAATGTAAATGTTTGTGGAGACAGAGGTTTGCCAAAAGGCTTGTGATCCACAGTTTGAGAATTTCTGCGATGGGGGCATGAGAAAGGATATAAGATATTTGTAGAGCTCCAGGAAGGGTCTCTCATTGAGAAAAACATCTGTGTGGTATTAAACAATCTTATTTAAAAAAAAAAAACAGAGGACTCATTTGCATGAGACAACAAAATAATACTTGAATTTGACAGACAATTTGAGTTAAAAGAGTAGCATATACCATCATGTCTATCCAAAGGGTCTGGAAGTGTGAAGATCACCTCTCTGGCTTAGGGCACAGGCTTGGTCCTACTGGTCTACCCCTTCCATTCCACAGGTCTGCCAGTGTGGAGCCCTTGTGTATAGGAGAGCTCACCCACAGGTAAGGCAGGGTGGGAAACACTGGGGTATTCCTTAAAGCATTGATAAAATGATTGCCTATCAGTGGGGAGGGAAAGTCGTTCATTCTGCTGATGTCTTAGTCTCATGTGGCAGGGTGGGGAGGGATGAGAGGACTGCTAGGAATCAAATCCCTCTGGAAAGAGGCTCAAGATTTCAGATTTCCTTCTGCCCTCAATTTGGGGCACTGGAGATCAGGGGTAAGAAGGGATCCTCAGAGACGTGGAGCGAGGAATCCAGATGGCTCTGGAGGCCCATTTCCTCTCCCATCTCTGCTCAGCAAGAAGCTGCTTAGCAGGGCTGTTAGCTCAACAGCAGAACAGTTTCGCCAGTGGCTGGAGTTCAGAAGAGAAAGCTAGTTGTATTGACCAGGAAGCTCCTGATGTCCTGGTTTAAATTTTCAACAAACTTACTGTACCTTGCCCAAGTCTACTTATCTAGTGAAGGGGTGAGTGATACATTGTTTACACTACAGCTGCTAGTGCCGCCTGTATCTACGGCCCAGTTCGGATCCAGTCCTTGCATCTAACAAGCACACTATTGGAAATACAGCACATGGGGGTTGTGGAAGGGCTTTTGACAAAGTCGGCTGAGAAACTGAACAATTGGGCTGGAGAGATGGCTCAGAGGTTAAGAGCACTGGCTGCTCTTCCTAGAGGACCTGAGTTCAATTCCCAGCAACCACGCGGTGGCTCACAACCATCTGTAATGAGATCCAGTGCCCTCTTCTGGAATGGAGGCAGAACAGTGTGTACAAAATAAATAAATAAATAAATAAATAAATAAATCTTAAAACAACAACAACAACAACTGAACAATTGCTTGACAGAGTCCAAACAGCTTTTCCATAGATTGTGACTTGACTAGGTAATAAGGCCAAACAAATAATATACAAAATTTGAACATCAACAACAGTGTGCGGTGGTTTGACTAAGAATGTCCCCCAGAGGCCCAGGTATTTTCATGCTTAGTCACCTGGAGGTGGGTGGCACTATCTGAAGGGATTAGGGGGTGGGACCTCATTGGAGAAACAAGGCCTCGTTGGAGGAGGTATGTCACTGGGGGTGGGCTTTGAGGTCTCAGAAGCCTTTGCCAGGCCCAGGCTTGCCTCTCTCCACCTGGGACCAGACTGTAGCTCTTAAGGGCTGCTCAGCACCACACCTGCCGGGCATGCGGCCTTGCTCTCCTCCATGGTGGTCATGGGGTAAACCTGTGGAACTGTAAGCAAGCCCCCGGTTAGATGCTGTTTTATTTATTTATTTTTTTAAATAAGAATTGCCACAGTTATGATGTCTCTTCACAGGAACCGTGATTAAGACATGGTATTACAAATCCGGGTGGTGGTAGCATATGCCTTTAATCCCAGCACTCGGGAGGCAGAGGCAGGGGGATCTTTTTTGAGTTTGAGGTCAGCCTAGTTTACAAGAGCTAGTTCCAGGACAGGCTCCAAAGCTACAGAGAAACCCTGTCTCGAAAAAACAAAAAACAAAAAAAAAAACCCAAAAACAAACCCCCCCCAAAAAAAACTTTTGTTCCTTTTTTCCCCAAAAAGGAGTGTATAAAGTGGAGGGCGGCAGAAGGACTGGAGAACTGGCACAACAGTTAAGAGCATTTGTTGCCCTTGTAGAGGAGCAAGAACCCAGGTTTGATTCCTGGCACCTACATAGCAGCTCACACCCTTCTGTAAAGCCAGTTCTAGGGGACTTGACACCCTCTTCCTACCTATGCAGGCACTGGGCATGCGCGTGGTGCACAGATTCACATGCAGACAAAACACCCATCAATACTATAATGGAATTCACTCTAAAGAGAGATGCTCGGGGGACTTCGGGGACCTGCTTTCTAGTGTTTCTTCCTGTTGCCATTAACAGCACTGCATTGTCAGAGCCGCAGGTGTGCAGGCTCAGGAAGCCTCAGTGCCCGGGCAATGATCTCAGTGCACCACAGCTTTAATAAGAGTGGTGTTCATTGTGGACAGAAAGGAAGATGCGTGCATGACCAGGAAATACTGCTAAAGGACAACAAGGAAGCCTAAGAACGAAGCCGATGTATTGGTTACTCTTTGTTCCTGGAAGCAAACACCGTGACCAAGCGACTTACGGAAGGGTTTGTTTTGGCTTAAATAAACTCAGAAAGGGAGTCCTCAATGGTGAGGGAGGCACAGCAGCAGGCAGCCAGGACAGGAAGCTGAGAGGTCACACCACCAGATCCTCTCCCTTTCATTTATGGAGACAGGTTTACACTCTATAGCCTTGGCTGGACCCTGTCTCTAAGAAGGGCAATTCAAAGAGACTACAGTACATAGGACTGAATGGAAGGGGAAAATATCAGAACAAAGTGAGTGGGATGCAGCTGATGCCGCTTTAAGGGACAAACTTAGTAACTCTAAATGCACAGGTCAAAATTGAGCGGAGTCAGCTGGACGCGTGGGTCGGTGGGACAAGACATCTGCTGCCAACCTGCTGGCCCGAGTTCCATCCCTAGGTCCACATGGAGGAAGGCAGGAACCAGCTCCCCAAAAACTGACCTCTGACCTCCCACAGGGGAGTGGGGTGGCTGCCTGCTGCTGTGCCTCCCTCACCATTGAGGACTCCCTTTCTGAGTTTATTTAAGCCAAAACAAACCCTTCCGTAAGTCGCTTGGTCACGGTGTTTGCTTCCAGGAACAAAGAATAAATAAATGTAATAAAAATGGAAAGACAAATTAGGAGAGTGCCGCACCGGGAACCAAAGGTAAAAATGAGAGAAGCCAAAGGCAGAACACAAAGAAATGTGGAACTAATAAAGACGGTAATGAGCGCTGATAGACAGCGCCTGCGCTCTTCCTCCTCCAAAGCCACAGCTTCATCCTTATCACAAGAAAAAGATCAGACAAATTCCAGAAGGAGAGAAAGCTTATAAAATTCCTGGCCATTGCTCCTTAAGAACAAAGTCGGAGAAACATTCAGAGCCAAGAATCTTGGGATTCACAGCAACTGTGCTGTGGTGTCCCAGGTAGGGTCTGGACAAATGCAGGGGAAATCTGAATGTTCGGGCTTAATTTGGTAACAATGTGTTGCTGTAGCTTCATCTGAGACTCGGATGTTAGAGGAGGTGGGGTACATGGAAACTCTCTACCGTTTTCAATTTTTATTAATGTAAACGGTCCTAAAAATCACTGCCCACCCTCCTGAAAATAAAAGATGGGGGCTGGGTTTCTACAGGCACAGATAGTTTAATTTGAGAATTCCATGGAACAGGGCTGGATAGATGGCTCAACTGTTAAAGGCTAGGTTCACAATCAAAATATAAGGGAATTCCATGAAACAGTTCAAAAAAATCAACACCAGCTTCCACAGTCTCTTCCAGAAAACAGAAAGAGACTTCTCCCTTCATGTCACAGAATCATCATCACCCTGATACCCAACTCAGAAACGAACGACAGGAATAGCAGAGCGAGTTCAAGGCCAGCCTGGTCGACAGAGCAAGTTCTAGGACAGCCAGGGCTGTTACACAGAGAAACCCTGTCTTGAAAAAAAAAAAGAAAGAAAGAGAAAAGAAAGAAAAGAAAAGCATAAACAAAATTTCTGATATTTATCAGAAAGTCAGGCATTGTGGCATCCACCTTTCATCCCGGCACTGGGGGAGGGGGCCCCGGGCAGAGGTAGGAGGATCTCTGTGAGTTCGAGGCCAGCCAGGTCAGGCAGGGCTACCTGGTCAGACTATCTTAGGAGGGGGAGGGGAGGAGATAAAACTCTGCTTCAGAAAATGTACAAGGAAAATTAACATTCTCAGTATTTCTCTTCGCCAGCCTTTCTCCTAGTTCAAAGCCCCAGTGGAAACTCCAGAGGAGGTGACTGGGCTTAGGAAATGCCAGCCTTTGGCTGGCTGCTTCTGAACAAGGAAGGAAGGAAGAAGACAGGGAGGGAGGGAGGAAGGAAGGAGGGAGGGAGGGAGGGAGGGAGGGAGGGAAGAGGGAGGGAGGGACAAACAGGAGGGGGAAGGGAAGACACAAGGGAGGGGAGAAGGAAGGGAAAAGAGTGGTGATGGGGTGATGGACGGAGGAAGGAAAGAAAGGAGTGGGAAAACGATAAGGCCTGATAGTCGTGGAAATACGGATGAGAGTCCAAGCGGCTGAGAGCATGGACATGTTCTTTCAGGTGTTGCCCACGACCATTTTCTCACTCGTAGGGCAGCTGGCCGATTTTAGTGCACAGATGTGGCCTCTAAAAGCACCTTTAGGGCTGGAGAGATGACTCAGTGGTTAAGAGCATTGCCTGCTCTTCCAAAGGTCCTGAGTTCAATTCCCAGCAACCACATGGTGGCTCACAACCATCTGGAATGAGGTCTGGTGCCCTCTTCTGGCCTGCAGGCATACACACAGACAGAATATTGTATGCATAATAAATAAATAAATATTTTTTTTTTAAAAAAAGCACCTTTATCGAGTTTGACGGAACTCTTTGCTTTATTAGAAAGATGCTTCAGGTTCTGTTAAATTTGCAATTTCAGCAGCTTTAAACACGTCTCGTGACAAAATCTGAATGTAGTTTTGAGGAGACAGGTCTCTTTGTGTATAGTCCTGGCTGGCCTGGAACTGGCTGTGTACATCAGGCTGGCTTCCATCGCACAGGTGTCTGCCAGCCTCTGCCTCCAGAGCGCTGAGACTGAAGGCATGTGCCACCAAGTCTGGCTTATTTTTGACTTGTTTTTGAGAAAAATCTCACACTGTGGTCCTAAAACTCCGTGTGAAGTCCAGGCTAGCCTCGAGCTCATAGCAATCCTCCTGCTTTAGCTCCCTGAGTGCTAGGGTTAGGAGGGTGAGCAGCTACACCCGCATGACAATTTCTTTTGATTTTTCGTGTGGAATGCGTAAATTCGGATTTTTTTCCTTCCACTCTCTTGGCTTTTTCCTTTGTGGCTTAAATGGTTTACCTTGAACATGGCCTAGTGTTTTATAAATGTATCCATATAAGCAGGGATCAAAGAGTAAATGCCTTCTAATCCTTATCTTTCTCCTCAGTGATTAAGCACTTGCCAAAAATTATTCTTTGATGTCTTTGCCTCTCCCTTTTTTTCCCCCTTACTTTTAAAATTATTTTCAAGACCCACGATCGGAAGCTTCTTGGGGATAGCTTTGTAGCCGAGTGATTTATTCCCTGGCTGGCCTGTGCCATGGTTTACAGCCTCCTTTAAGATAGAAGATAATAGACTCCCCCTTTCCTCTCTCTCTCTCTCCCTCTCTTTGGTTGTTTGAGACAGGGTTTCTCTGTGTAGCCCTGGCTGTCCTAGAACTCACTCTGTAGACCAGGCTGGCCTCGAGCTCAGAGACCCATCTGCCTCTGCCTTCCCTGTGCTGGGATTAAAGGTGTGCGCCCCATAACTCTGCAACCCTCCCCTCTCTTAACAACAGCAATCCTAGCTTGCCAGCAACAATGTGGGGGAGACTATGATCCTGCACAGAACAAAGGTAAGTGACACACGTAGTTGGAGGTGGCTGGGGCTAATGTGCTTGCCTAGCATTTGGTTCCCAGCACCGCTAGTCCATCAATAAAACAAAAACAAAACAAGCCAACTGGGGTGCACATGTTTTTATCCCAGCACTCAGGAAGCAGAGTCAGATCTCTGTGAGTTCAAGTTCAACCTTGTCTACATAGCAAGTTCCAGGCCAGCCAGGGCTACATAGTAAGACCTTGTCTAAAACCAACCAACTAACCCTCACATTTGAGCAGGGCAGCTGAGACCTGGACCACACAGGTGACCTGTCTTGAGTTTCTACATTGGCCTCTTAGGCCACCGTACTTCTTGAATTATCGTCTCTGAGGAGTTGGCTCCTGAGTCCTCTAAAGAGCATTTTATGAAATGAACTCATCTCCACAGATAATGAAGTACAGCAGGTTGGGACCTTTCTGCTAAAAGCCATTCTGAAGAAGTAGTGGTTAATATTCTTTTTAAAAAAAATGCTGCAAGATCCCCACGGCAGTAGGCAGCAGAAATGCTGTAGGTCCCAAATGGTGGTAGCGGGCCATGTGGTGGCAGGCAGCGGGCTCTGGGAGCAGCCAGTCCCAGGCAGAGACGGCTGCTGGTCTCAGAGCGGTGGTGGCGGGCCATGTGGCAGCAGGCAGTGGGCCCCAGGCAGAGACGGCTGCTGGTCCCTGAGCAATGGCTGGTCCCAGGCAGGGAGACACATGGCGGGCGGGCAGAAGACAGAAACATGGATAGACGCGACATGCAGGGTGAGGTTGAAGTTTATTCAGGGGGTTATGGAAGAGGAAGGGTGAAGGGAGGAGAGAGAGAGAGAGAGAGAGAGAGAGAGAGAGAGAGAGAGAGAGAGAGAGAGAGAGAGAGAGAGAGAGAGAGAGAGAGAGAAAGGGGGAAGCGGAGAAGTGGGGAGAGAGGCAGAAGCGAAACTGCCTCTCCGAGAGGAAGATGGAAAAGAGCGAGCTCAGGCCGAAAGCTGAAGCTCAATCAGCCTGCCTCAGCGGATGGGGGAGGGAGTGGGCGTGGCTTGTCTCTTAAAGGGACCAAAACCACAACAGTGGTAATTCGTGAGAGGCCACAGGGATTGAGGGGGACGGTCCTAAGTGCTAAGGCTTAGTATCTCTCTGGTTTACAGGTCTCTATTAGCAACAGCGCTTCCTCAGCTAGGGAGTCCTAGCCCCACACCTTTGCTTCTCTAACCTGCTATGCTATCATTGCCCCCCCCCAGGACCCCCTACAAACTCCACACCCATGGTGCAAAGACAAAACTGGCCAAACCCCAATTTGCCATGATGATGGGCAGCACTCACCAGGTTCCTCTGCAAACCTTTCCTTTCCTTTCCTTTCCTTTCCTTTCCTTTCCTTTCCTTTCCTTTCCTTTCCTTTCCTTTCCTTTCCTTTCCTTTCCTTTCCCATCGTTCATCTCCCAAACCTAACTTGAAACCTAGGGAGCAAACTCAAAAGAATATTGGCTTATGGGTGGAACTGGGTGTTGTTGGGGTTGCTGAACTGGCCTTGAGAGCTCCCTGCCCCTCACAATGGACAGGGAAATGGGGTACCACCCTTGGAAACATTCTCCTCAGCTCCCCAGCTTCAGGAGCCAAGGGGCTGCCTTCCCACTGACTGGGCTGTCAGGACAGATACTATCTTTAGTGGCTAAGACCCTCCCGCGCCCTCTCAACCTTACACCCACCCTTCAAGGTAAATAGCGTTATCCTTATTTTATCAAAGAGATTGGGGGCTTCCAGGAGATAAACTCGCCCCCCTCCCTTCCTGAGGGTGATAAAGGCCAAGTTCTTAACATTCCTACTGCCTCTTTAGACCGACCAGCCATTCCTGATCAACTGGTTAGAGCCCCTGCCCCGAGGGATTAGTTGACAAGTGTTCCCAGAAGTGCTTTGTAATCTTCAAGGCAGAACCATAAACAGAACTAGTCTTGGAGAGTCCAGAGGAAATTGGAATGGTGATACCTCAGACTCTGATTGCACTTTAGTAGAGGCATGTGGGCACTTGGAGGATTGTTTAGGACTTCCATGTGGCTGCCTGTGGGTACCCACCTGCCTCACCCCACAATCTTGCCCTCTGCTGGATTGGCACTATCTACTCCTCCTGGATACCCAGTTTTTCTTCCTTCCTTCGTTCCTTCGTCTTTTAAACTTTGCATCTAACATTAAATTTTACCACAAGCCATTGAGTGAGGAGGATTCCCCCTCCTCAAAGTTCTGTGTACGTATTGGTAATGTTTGACCAAGTTTAAATAAACCTCTGCTCACTGCATGGTTTATAATGAAGAAGCTCACTAACTGCATAATGGCTTCGTGCTCCCCGGCCTAAAATGTAGAATGTGCTCAATATTAAAAATTAAAATTCATGCATCAAAATCTAATAGCTAAATAAAGGATATTAAAAAGCAAGAGGCACTATTGGGGCTGATGTCAAATTATCATGGGATTCACAGAAATACTTGGCAAATTTTAACAGAGGACAGAGCCTGGGGTAAAAATAAAATGTTCTGCAAGCCAAACACAGATTAATGAAGTCGGTTTAGGGAAAGAGTTCACCCAGTGATTGGAACAGCTCACCCTCACTGACCTCGGCCCCTTTCCAACCTTCAGGCAGGTTTGTCCGAGGGTCACCTGAAGTGCATGATGTTATGATTTATGATGTCAGTGACCCTTTGGTGGATCCCATGGCAGGTTCCCCTGCTAGTTTGGGGGACCACAGCAGGTAAGGGACAGACAGGTTCTTCACCCATAGAGAGCTTAGGTAGGGAGAGTTTATTTAGTGGGTATTGGGAGGGTATAAGAGTAAGTGGGGTACAAGGGGGAGGGGAGAGAAAGAGAAAAAGAGAGAAATAGAGGGGCAGAGAGAGAGAGAGAGAGAGAGGGAAGGAGGGAAGAGGAAAGGGGAAGGAAGGAGAGAGAAAAGAGAAAGAGGAGGGGAGAGAAGGAGGATAAGAGAAAGAGAAATAGAGAGGGAGGGAAGAGAAGGGAAAGAGGGAGGCAGGGAGCTGGAGGGGGGGGGAGAGGACCAAGAGCAGCTGAAGGGGGAGATTGGGTGGAACTTGATTTTTTTTTTTCAAGACAGGGTTTCTCTGTGGCTTTGGAGCATGTCCTGGAACTAGCTCTGTAGACCAGGCTGGTCTCGAACTCACAGAGATCTGCCTGCCTCTGCCTCCCGAGTGCTGGGATTAAAGGCGTGTGCCACCATCGCCCGGCATTGGAACTTGTTTCTTAAAGGGGCAGGGTACCCAGGTGACAGGGCAGCCTGCATAGTTATAACACATGAATCCCAGAAACGGCTTTGAAACACGTCTGAAAATAAAATAAGCTTTTGTTCTCATATCTACTTTGTTTTCAGCTCTTTATGATCTTTTGATCATTTCTGAATCATTCAGGGGGTTCTCTGGCAACTTAGGGAAGCCCTTATTATTGCTTACCATCAATACTTTGCTTTCACAGAACTGAAGTATGGAATGTGTCTTAATATAACTGATTGATCAGTGAAGTGGTGAATTTTTTTAGCAATTTTATTTTAATGTTTATGTTTTATTTAATGTGTATGGGTGTTTTGCATCCATGTACATATATGTGCACCATGTATATGCAGTACCTACAGAGGCCAGAAGAGGGTGTCATATCCCCTGGAACTAGAGTGGTCATGACCCACCATGTGGGAGCTGGGAATCAAACCCAAGTCCTCTTCATGGGTAACAAATGCTCTTAATGATCTTAACCACAGCCATCTCTCCAGCCCCCTTTGTAAGATTTTAATGTTAACCTCTAGGTTTTCTCTTGGTACTCTGGGGAGCTATACTTGAGACTCACAAAGCCTTAGTGGGTTCCCAGCCTTTGTGATTGCTGTGCCTCCATGATACAACAAAAGGACACACCATGCTTGCAAGTCGAATGTGTCCCATTTTACTCGGCTTCAGATGTCAACTTGACCCAAACTTGGAGTTGGCTGAGAAGAGAGACCCTCAGCTGAAGAATTGCCTCAGATCCCCATGGAACTGGAGTTATAGTCACAAGCTGCCATGTCCATGTGGGTGCTAGAAATTGAACCCAGGTCCCCTGGAAGAGCAGCCTGTGCTCTTATTCACTGAGCCATCTCTCCAGCCCTGCTATCTCTTTTCTTAAAAAAACAAGAAAAAATTACTATGTGGAATTCTATTGCCGGAGAGATGGCCCAGGAGTTAAGAGCATTTGCTGCATAGTCATGAGGATGGGGGTTTGTAGCCCAGTACTCAGGTAATAAACTGTGTGTCCTGCCCATACCTGTGACCCCAGCTCTGAGAGAGGCAGAGACAGGAAGACCCCCTGGGGTCCAGGCTCACGGAGAGACCCTGCCTCAAAGGAATAGCGAAGAAGGATAGAGGAAGGCGCTCAGGGCCTCTGTGTCCCCTCTCCCTGCACATGCACTCACAGATGGCTGCTCATACATAATAAGTACACCTTTTTCGAGACAGCATTTCTTTGATAGCCTTGGCTGTCCTTGAACTCGATCTGTAGACCAGGCTGGACTTGAACACAGAGATCCATCTGCCTCTACCCATCCAAGTGCTGGGAGTAAAGGTGTGTGCACTACCATCTGTCATAAGTAAATCTTAAAAAAAAAAAAAAAAAAAAAAAACCAAGCTGGGCGATGGTGGCACACACCTTTAATCCCAATACTCGGGAGGCTAAGACAGGTGGATTTCTGTGAGTTCGAGGCCAGCCTGGTCTACAGAAGGAGTTCTATTACAAGCTCCAAAGCTGCGAAGAAACCCTGTTTCAAAAAAACCAAAACCAAAACAAACAAAAAACAAAACCAAAAAAAACCCCGATACATTATACATAAAAGAATTATTTTCAGCAGGCTCAGCAGTTAAGAACACCGGCTGCTCTCCCAGTAGATCCTGATCAGTGCCCGCACCCACGTGGTGGCTCACGCCCAGGGAATGTTCTCTTGTGGCCTTGGAGGGCGCTGTGCACTTCTGGTGCACAGACATACATGCATGCAAAACACCCAAACACATAAAACAAAACTATAAGTTTTTCATATGTTTTTTAGCTTCAACTAAAAAAAAATTTTCTTTTAACTTTCAACCAAGTAATTTCAAATCATTTTGCCTTTCAACTTTCTAGCTTTCCAAGATAGCTTCATGAGGCTGAGAAAGTTTCTTACCCTGGGAGGATTTTAGCATTCGTATGTGTTGTTATTAGAGGGCTCCTATGAGGAGAGGCTAGCTAATACTGACAGATGAAGCTCATGAAATGCTCCCATGGACAGCTTGATTGTGATGAGCCTGGCTAATTGATGAAGAGGGAAAAGCACTCTCGTCAGTGTTTCGTGGTAAGATATTTGCTGTTTCAAGCCCTTCAGTATAACATACCGTGTCATGTAGCACGACCATCATTATTCATTTCTGAAATGTTTCATCATTTCCAACAGACTTTTGTACCCATTAAGCAATAACTTCCCATTCTCACATGCCTCCACCCGTTGCAGTCTCAACTCTACTTTCTGTTTCTGTGAACTCAGGCTCGTACAAGGGAAATCATACAGGCGTTGTTCTCCTCTATTTGGTTCATTTTAAGCAGGATGTAATCAAGCTGCATTCATGTCGTAAGATGTGCCTGACCTTTATTCCTTCTTAAGAAATAATTATCCGGGCTGGAGAGATGGCTCAGTGGTTAAGAGCATTGCCTGCTCTTCCAAAGGTCTTGAGTTCAATTCCCAGCAACCACATGGTGGCTCACAACCATCTGTAATGAGGTCTGGTGCCCTCTTCTGGCCTTCAGGCATAAACGCAGAAAGAATATTGTATACATAATAAAATAATAAATATAAAAAAAATTAAAAAAAAGAAATAATTTTCCGCCGGGCGATGGTGGCGCACGCCTTTAATCCCAGCACTCAGGAGGCAGAGGCAGGCGATCTCTGTGAGTTCGAGATCTGGTCTACAGAGCTAGTTCCAGGACAGGCTCCAAAGCCACAGAGAAACCCTGTCTCAAAAAACCAAAAAAAAAAAAAAATCCATATAGAGAGATATAATTCCGTATATATATCCCATAAAATATGAAAATACATACTCACATATAATTTTGGTCTGTTCACCTGTTGACAGACGCTCTCACTTTTTGGCTATTGTGAATAATGAGGTTCAATTATTCGTTTGGGTTTCTGTTTCCAATCATGCTAGGCATAGACCAGTGTGTGTTATGACCAAAATGCTTTGTCCTACTTAGAGTCCATATGCTGAAATCCCATCCTGTAACGTGATGGTCTTGAATAGAGTCTTATCAGGCAGTGGTGGCACACACCTCTAATCCCAGCACTTGGATGGCAGAGGCAGATGGATCTCTGTGAGTTCGAGGCCAGCTTGGCCTACAGACTGAGTCAAAGACAGCCGAGGATACACAGGGGAACCCTGTCTCTAAATACCTAAATGAATGAATGAAAGTCTTGGGGCTGAAGAGATGGCTCAGCGGATGAGAACACTGGTTCTGGGGAGCCAACGTCCTCTTCTGACATCCATGGGCATCAGAGACACAAGTTGGTACCCAGACACATATGCAGGCCAAACACTCATACACATAAACTAAAAATAAATAAAAACAGTCTTTGGTAGCTGATTATGATTATCTGAGGGATAATTAATGGATGATGTCTTTTCCAGAGACCTAGCTGGCATCTTCTTTGTCATGTGAGGACATAGTACGAAATGGGCTCTGAAAAGGAAGCCGCCTTGACCCCACTCCAGCTCAGCTGGCACTCTGGTGGTGCTTCCAAACCTTCTGGCTACGAGACGTTTGTTTAAGCCTTTGAAATTATAGTATTTTATTACAAGTTAGCAGAGTGGAGTTGCTAGATCGTAAGATAATTTCATGTCTAACTTCCCGAGGCATTGCCAGACTGTTGTTTTCCCATGATGGCTTTATTAGTTTTCATTCCTATCAGCAATACACAAACATTCCAGCTTCTATGTATCATAACCAAGAGTTGTTATCGTCTCTCGCCTGAGTGACGCAATGCCATTAGGGCTGAAATGACTTCTCACTGAGGTTTAGGCTTACACTTCCCCAGTGACTCATGGTGATAATTACATTTATTTTGTGTGCGCGTGTGTGCACACAGATGCCACGCAATGTGTGGATGTCTGGCTCCTGTCAGTGGTCCTCTCCTTCCACCGTGTGGGTCCCAAGGATTGAACTCAGGCTGTCAGTCAGGCCTGTCCACAAGTTTCTGTTCCTGCTCAGCCGTCTCTCCAGTCTCAAGTCAAAATCCCTCTGTCTCTGTCACTTTGAAACAAGATGCTATGTAGCTCAGGTTAGTCTGAAACTTGCTATGTATCCCAGGCTGGCCTCAAATTTGGAATCCTTTTTCCTCGCCCTTCTGAATGGAAAGATTGTAGGTATGTGCCAGCAAACCCAGGCTTTCGCTCAAGTTTTACCATCAAGCCACACTTTCTGTTTGCTCATTTTTTTTAAAATTACATTTTAGACCCTTTTGTTGTAGTGTTATAGGAATTAATTTTAAAATATAATTTGTATGTTAAATCATTATCAGATGTTTTACAAATATTTTCCATGAATCTCTGGGTATGTTTAGTCTGTTGCTAATATTCTTTGTGTATGTTTAATTTTAATGAGGTACTACTTACCAGTTTTTATCTTATTACCTGAGGTTTTGGTGTTGTGTGTAAAAAAAGAAATTATTGCTGAGCCCAAGATCATGAAGATTTGCCTCCATAAAAAAGAATTTTTTCTTTTCTTTCTTTCTTTTTTCTTTCTTCTCTCTCTCTTTCTTTATTTTGGTTTTTCTTTTTTCTAACTTTTTTATTTTAAAAATATTTACTTTTTTTTTTTTTCTTTATTTTGGTTTTTCTTTTTTCTAACTTTTTTATTTTAAAAATATTTACTTTTTTTTTTTTTTCGAGATTTTTACTTTTTTTTTTTTTTCGAGACATGGTTTCTCTGTGGCTTTGGAGCTGTCCTGGAACTAGTTCTGTAGACTAAGCTGGTCTCGAACTCACAGAGATCCGCCTGCCTCTGCCTCTGAGTGCTGGGATTAAAGGCATGGCGTCATCGCCCGGCTACTTATTTATTATGTATACAATGTTCTGTCTGTGTGTATGCCTGCAGGCCAGAAGAGGGCACCAGACATCATTACAGATGGTTGTGAGCCACCATGTGGTTGCTGGGAATTGAACTCAGGACCTTTGGAAGAGCAGGCAATGCTCTTAACCGCTGAGCCATCTCTCCAGCCCCCTTTATTTTGGTTTTCCGAGATAGGGTTTCTCTATACCTTTGGAGCCTGTCCTGGAACTAGATCTTGTAGACCAGGCTGGTCTCGAACTCAGAGATCCGCCTGCCTCTGCCTCCCAAGTATGGGGATTAAAGGCATGCGCCACCACCACTGGCCTTTAGTTTTCTTTTTAAAAATACATTTATTTTTATTCTCTCTAGCTTTGTTATATGTTTGTATGTATGTGCATGTGCCTGCAAGTTTGGATGTGCACCGAGAGAGGCAGAAGAGGGCATAAGAGCTTGCAGAACTGGAGTTATAGGTGGTTGTGCGCCATCATGTGGGGACTAGGAACTGAACCTGAGTCCTGCGCAAGAGCAGTAGGTGGAATGTAGCAAATGCTCTTAACTACTGCCGAGTCACGTATTCAGTCCCATCTGTTATCATTTCCAGCGCCCAAAATTGCCAGCGCTCTGGCAAAATGCCCAGGCATCCCAAGCACTGGCAGAGCTGGGTCCCAAGGCCACGCATGCACCATCAAGCATTCAGGCAACTTACAAAGCCACCCAGGGTCCTCAAGCCTTATGTGATCAATGCATGACACACTCACATAAGCCCCTATGCGCACGCGCTAGACAGCCTTTAAGAGCTGTATATGCCCGCTCCTAGCTCTCTTCTCTGCACAAGCTTTCCCAGGCTGGGCACGTTTCTTTCTTTCTCTTAATAAACTCTTAGAGTGGGTTTCGCTGTGTCTTGTGATTCGTTCTCGCGCCCGGTAGACATTTCAGCATATGTCTAGGCAAACAGCAAATCTGATGGCCACGAGACTAGCTTCATTGATAGAGAAGAGTTGAAAACCCAATCCAGTGGGATGACCACACGGGTCTGACGTCTGCTTGTAGCAGAAAGCACATGCGCTTGCCCGCCCAGGTCAGCTTAGTGACTGCCAAAAGGATGGAGAGGTGACTCCTCTTCCCAGGGCGGGAAGAAG
This sequence comes from Alexandromys fortis, assembly GCF_014885135.2. Classification (NCBI taxonomy): domain Eukaryota; kingdom Metazoa; phylum Chordata; class Mammalia; order Rodentia; family Cricetidae; genus Alexandromys; species Alexandromys fortis. The sequence continues at coordinate 8,937,266 of NW_026067936.1, forward strand.
TGTGGAGCCAAGTTCACCCGAATCCAGGAAAAAGGCTTCCGCAGTTGATCTGATTCTCACCATCTTACCTCACCCCGGTAGGTTCCTTTGATGACCAATGTTCATAGCCAGTTGAGTGGGTTTAGTCACCATGAGCTGGAGGGGTACCTGGCCCTTCCCGGGTAGAGTAGCTATGGATAAGGGTCGCCCACACCGCTGGCCCGGAGATCTGCTGTAATAGAAGAGAAAGAAATGGAAAGCTAGCTGTGATGTTACTGTATGTGAGAATGGACCACAAGATAAAACAACGAAACCCGCTTTAAGTTTTTTATACCTGTCTGAAGGAAATGTGGCCAAAGAGAATGTGGGGCGGGAATGTCTGCATTTTAAAGGTAGTTCAGCGCATGCGTATAGGGGCTTCCGACATAGCCACGCCATCAAAGGTATAGAGTATGTGGCCACACTGTGCAAGCACGTAGGGCACGTAGGGCGTAAGGCTCTAGGGTAGGTTGGCAATTTGCTTGAGTGCTGTGGCGCATGGACGGCCATGGGACCCCGGAAATGCTAGCACCTAGGGTGTCTAAGCGTTTTGCTTGAATGCTGACAGCTGGCTGTGGACCCCGGATGTGGTGGAAATGACAACAAGCTGTGTCCTGATAACCGCTCTCTCTAGTCCACCATGACGCACAGCTCACCCCACACCTGAGTCCTCTGAAGTTGTGAGCCAAATAGGACAGTCTTCCCAACGCAGAAACAGGAAGTTAAAATGGCTCTTGATAAGCTTTGAAGCCCCAGTTAATTGAAATCCGCCGCCGCCCAGTAATATGCCAGTCAAACCGAATTCTTAAATCCAGACTTAATGAACAGAGCAAAGAAACTCCTGGGTGACCTTCAAGAAGGCAGGAGAGAAATCCCATAGCAAATATACCAGGTCTTAAACAGCCAAAGGCGTGGTCTTGAGCTCCCCGAAAGAGGAGCTGACTTTTGGCAGACTTTCTTAGGGGTGGAGTTTGGAGAGGGCAGCTCCAGTGGAGGGGCCACTGCTTGGCACTGAGGGTGGGGTTTGGAATGGGAGGAGTGAGACCTGAGCGTGGAATGGGGACCCTAGCTGGAGATCCCAAACATTCCAACCTTTTTGGGCATATATGGATGCCAGTAGGGCTTCCACTTAAACAGTTCTCAAGACTGGGTAGCACGACCGACTCTGTATCAAGTGACCCCTAGTGATCTGCCTAGTTCTCCCTCTTCTCTGTCATAAAAAGTTCCACTTATGAGGGGCGTTTTAAAAAGTGTGTGTATGTGTGCCTGTTTTTGTGTGTGTGGTTTGGCCATGCATGTAAGGTCAGAAAGCAGCCTTAAGGTGCCAGTCCATCGCCTGGAAGAGTCACGGTGCAGAGAGAAGGTGCAGACAATGGTACCAGTGCTGGGTTTTGTAAGGAGTCTAGGGCGCCAAACCCAGCCTGTCAGGCTTAGCTGTTGACTGGGTCTGGCTGGCATCAACTAAAACGGAAGCCACTGGCATTGCTGTGAATGTTTTTTCTTGGTCAGATAATTTGAAGGAGGAAGATCCACCCTAAGTGTGCATGGAAGCCCAGATAAAAGGAAGATGGAAGAAGAAAACTTTGCTTTTGCCTGCTTGCCTCCACTCCTGCTGGCAAGTTCGTTTATCCTGTTGCTGTCTCTGCTGCACTCCTTCCCTGATACTAAAAATAGCTTGTTGCAGAAGAATCGGCTGTACGGGCCAATCCACTGTGCCAATAAAGCAACCTTGACTCAAAGGACGGAGTCATCGATTGGCTGACAGGGAATAACCATATAGTTCTTGGAGGACTTTGCAGGGTGGCTAGAAAGAACAGGAAGAGAGGAGGGAGAAATTGGGGGGGGGGTTCCGTTGGAGGGGGGCACTACACGGGGACGTGCAGCTTGGGTCAGCCAATCGCGCTGCTTTCCTTGGATTTTTCGGGTCTTTATCTCAATTTCTGACTCCTGAGTTTTTATTATACTAGAACAAATTAGGCAAACATGACATTTGGCAGCCTGAATGGCTCTTTAGGCTTCCAACGTAGACAGGGGACCCGCAGCTCTTCAGACTTTCAAGACCATATTGGGACTGCTGAGAAATCCATGCTCCTTGCATCCCAGCTTCTTCCATGTGAGACAGCCATTGTAAGATCATCTAAACTATCTTTTAAGCCAAGTATTAAATCTACCTTTTAAAAAAAGCTATTGCTCTCCATGTGTTTCTATCTGGGCACCACATGCGTTCAGTGTCCACAGAGGCCAGGAGAGGGCATCAGGTCCCCTAGAACTGGAGTTACAGGTGGTTGTGAGCCACTGTATGGGTGCTGGAAAACTGAACTTGCTCCTCAGCAAGATCAGCCAGTGGTCTTCACTGTGGAGAGAGAGGAACCCCCGAGTGTGTGAAGTCTTAAGTGACTGTGTATCGTTTGACATGGATATGGTCGTATTGAGGAACGATGCCTCGGATCCGTGGGAGAATTGCAAAGCTGTCACCAGGCGAGGCTCTGGGAAATGACAGTCTCCCATTCTGGTCCAAGTGTGAATGTTGATAGTGTGGGCAGAAAACGTCCACCATAACTTTCTCCCCCTAGATATTTATGGCCTGACAGCTGTTCCCTTCAAAGACGGTTCCTACTAAGATTAACTAAACCTTTGCCTTGATTCTGCCAGTGCCACAAATCCCGTCTCCTTGTTCAACTGTGCGTTCTAAGCCCATCTCCTTGTTCAGCTGTAGGCACTACCACTGCCTCTCTCTTCAACTATACTTAAGGACCCACACTAAGCTTCCAGGTGCTGCGACTTCTTCATCCGAAAGCCCAGTCTACCCAGTCCAGCTTCTCAGTCCGTGTGTCTGTATCTGTCTTCTTTTTTATTCCCTCAATGTCCCAGTCGGATAAGTCCCTGGAGCCATGGAGCTAAACATGGCACTCAACTGCTGAGCCACCTCTCCAGCCCCCAAGTCTTTTAATGTATGTTTATTCTGTAAGTTCCGTTCCTCCAGGGAATGCTGACTAATACACAGGGTGAGTGCCTTTCCCACCGTGGCATCTCTCCAGCTCTGTTTACAGTCCTATTCTAGCGTCAAGCTTAGTCCTAACTCACGGACTTTGCACGGACTGTTTTCCTTTCTGTTCCATTCTTTTCCCTTTTTTGGCAGGGGTGTTGGGGGAATTCTTGCTTGTTTACATCTCTTCTGTCTACAAGCCTCCGACTCCTCCCTGTGCCCTCGCAGGCTTTTCTTCTCTCATAACCTAACCCTGAGATATGTGAGTTACTATGTATCTTCTGATCCCTTGCTTCGCAGGCATTCCCCCTCTCAGGAACCACAGCCCCATGCCCGTTTGCTCCTTGTGTGTTCCTTTAGCAGTTAGCATAGCACCCAGGCCAGCCACCCAGTAATACTCAGTTGACTACACAGAGGGGCAACTCAACTTGTATTTCCTCCTTCTCCAACATTCCTTGGTACTAGTGAAGCCCCCACCCCACTCCCAGGGGTTCACAGGCACGCAGGCTTATTCCTCCAGCTGCCCTTGATGACCTGGGGCCCACCTATCTATCCCACCTCCATGCAGCTGTAGCTCCCGGGGCCCAGCATACTAACCGGGACTTAACATGTGCACAGTGACAGTTTGTACTAAGATGAATAAATACTGGGTTTTGGCCGGGCGATGGTGGCGCACGCCTTTAATCCCAGCACTCGGGAGGCAGAGGCAGGCGGATCTCTGTAAGTTCAAGACCAGCCTGGTCTATAGAATGAGTTACAGGACAACCAGGACTACCCAGAGATACCCCGTCTCAAAACAAAACAAAAACAAAAACAAAAACAAAAAAAAAAAAAAGGAAAAAGATTACACAACAGACAGAAAACAAATGCTGGGTTTTCTGTCTCTTCTGTGTGTTGCCGTGTTGGTGGCAATGGCAGGAAGTTACAGTTCCCGATGCTTGGGAACGCAATAGTGACTGTTCCCAGAGTAGACTTAAGGAATGTTTGCCACGTGTATGATAACCACAACTCCAACTGCTTCATCCCACCACAGTTCACGGTGGAAGACGTGGGGGTGTGACACTTAGAAACGTGCAGTCAACAGGCCCGTCCGAAGGAGGTAGGCAGATACTCGGATGACCACATCTATTTTGAGAACACATTAGGTGGGGCCTGTCTGCAGCAAAACATGCGGAGATTCTGGCACCAGGTCCAGCGCTCAACCTGTCTGAGACACAGTTTTCTTAGAGAGCTCTGAGTCAGGGGCAAAAGATGCGAATGTGTGTAAGGAGAACCGAAGGTGCTGGGCTGAGATGGGTGAGGAACATGAATAGTGAGAGATGGGAGGTGGGAGAGGGGAGCAAAGTGTGTGGAAGGGTAGGGGAGTGGGCAGGTAGGAATAGGTGAGGAGGTCTCCTGGGGAAACGAGAAACAAGTTTAGCAAGGACGAACCTCTTGTGATATAATAAAACCAAGTCTTGAATTGGGGATACCTAGTAGACACCCCTTAAATTCAGACCCAGGTAGCTGGGTGTAGCGGGTCCTTAACCCCAGCACTCTGAAGGCAGAGGCAGACCTCTGCGAATTCAAGGCCAGCCTGACCTACACAGGAGTTCTAGGACAGTCAGAGCTACATAGTGAGGGCAGGATGGTCTAGCAGGTAGGAGTACAGATTTAGCGCAGTTACTAGACATTAGTTTAGCAAAAATCGAAGTAGTAGCAGAGGCAGGTGGATCTCTGTGAGTTTGAGGCCAGCCTGGTTTACATAGAGAGTTGCAGGCAGCCAGTACTGTATAGTGAGTGAGACCCCATCTCAAAAATCAAACCCCAAACTCAACAACAAAGAAAATTCCATAGTAGGAAATGAGATGGGAGGGAACCAGGGTGGGGCAGCGTGGAGAAGAAAGTGGCCACTTCTGAAAGCATCTGTTATGTGAGAGTGATACGTGGGGTCTTTCTACATTCTTGGACCTCACGGGCACCCTTCCAACCCTGCCAACCCTCCCCAGTCCTACCAGCCCCCAATCCTGCTACCCCCCCATCCTGCCACCCTCCATCCCCCCCCCCCCCCCCCCCCCCCCCCCCCCCCCCCCCCCCCCCCCCCCCCCCCCCCCCCCCCCCCCCCCGCACCCTGCCAGTCCTTGGAAACATTAAGCATCAGCAGCATTAAACAGGATTTAATTCATTCAAGGTGTCTCACATTCAAAACAAATTATTTTAAGTATTCCCTTAAGTGGGCAGCTCTGCTTAGTATAAAGCTAACAGAAGAAGCACTGCAATACCAAAGCCGCAGATGACGGCTTCCAGCAACAGAAAACCACAACATGTGTCCAGGCTTCACACTTAATACACCTCCACGCTGGCCTCACATGTGAACATAGCAATATAAATTATGTCGGAACAGATCCACCACTCATCTGTTACGGTAGCTCTTCTGAACCTGTGAAACATATTGTATTTTGACTTTTATTGTTGGGTGCTTTTGTTGTTGCTGTTGTTTATTTGTTGTTTATTTGTCTTTGAGACAGGGTCTAACTCTGTAGCTCTGGCTGCTTGGAACTCTCCATGTAGACCAGCCTAGCCTTGCACCCACCTGCCTCTGCTTATATTTTGATTTTTGCTAAACAAATGTTTTATATCTCTGGACAAAAATTAGTTCAGATACTCAGTTTCCACCAGATTTAACATCGGCTCATTTTCCTCTTTATTTTGCCATCAGAAAACCCCCTAGAAGTCCATCTGGCTTCTTCGATTGTTTTAGAGATGGTGGAAATTATTCCCCTTCTTGGTAAGAATAGCAAGCAGGGGCATTCCGCACCTAAAGATGGCTCTTCAGTGTGGTGACTTTGCCATGTGTCACATGTGACCCTATTTCAGAAGTTGTCCTTATTTAAAGAAGGATGATCTTGTGGATATTTTTGAAACATCTTTCTGCATCGACATAGTGATATACAATATGTCATCTCCTGATACAAACTTGTAGTAATAGGAGCGGCGGCGGGCTATGGCCAAGCTAGCTTTATACCTGAAATAATTACATGGAAACTGTATTCTTTTAAACACTGTCTGGCCCATTAGTTCCAGCCTCTTATTGACTAGCTCTTACATATTGATCTAACCCATTTCTAATAACCTGTGTAGCCCACGAGGTGGCTTACCAGGGAAGATCTTAACCTGTGGCTGTGTCGGGTGGGAGAATCATGGCGATTGCCTGACTCGGCTTCTTTCTCCCAGTATTCTGTTCTGTCTACTCCACCTATCTTAAGCTGCTGTCCTATCAAAAGGGCCAAGGCAGTTTCTTTATTAACCAATGAAATCAACACAAAACAGAAGATTCTCCCCATCATTTCCCCTTTTTTTTCTGTTTCAAATATATATATATATATATATAATATTAGATAAATTCTGAGTAAGGCAAGGTCTTACTATTAATTCTAGCTAGTTTGCTATTCACTATGTAGCCCAAGATGGCCTTGAACTATGGCAGTCCTCCTGCCTTGGCCTCCGAGTTGTGATTTGCCATGATTGTAGTAACACATCAGCACACACACTTCACCATACTTCCAGCTAATGGAGGGGGAATAAAAGACTTAAATTATAAAACAAGTCAGAGAGTACTGACTTCATCAGGAAGATATTTTTTTTTAAAACCACCCAGCTTGATTTAAAAAAAAAATCCAACAGCTTGAACTGATGATGACTACAATGGTATCAAATACAGGAGTAAGTGGGGCTGGAGAAATGGCTAGAGATGGCTCAGCGGTTAAGAGCACTGACTGCATTTCCAGAGTTCCCCGGTTCGATTCCCGGCACCCACATGGCAGTTCACAATTGTAGCTCCAGTTCCAGGGGACCCGATACCCATGACAAAACATCAATGCACTTAAAAAGTAAAGACTATCTAGGACTCGAGCCCACAGCACTTTAATTCTGCACTTACCATCATCCAGCCTGGCTGAGTGTGGCAGCTGAGGAGCAGGATCACAGACATGTGCAAATGATGCCAGCTTAGCTTCCGGCCACGGGAGGGATTTCCTTGGCAAGCCTCACCAAACACTCCTCTTTTCTGGAGGACTGGAGCCTGTAGACGGCCCAGGAGTGAGGACCTAGATGCCGGATATGAGAGAAACAGGGATGCAAGGACCTTATGAAAATATACCAGCTCATTAGGAAACCAATCATCCATGTGTTGGCTTTGGTTTTTGTTTTTTTTAAATCTCGTTTAGTTTGAGACAGGATGCAGGGTGTTACTATGTTAGCTGTGTAGCCCTGGTATGTGCCACATGCCTGGCTTACTATCTTGTTTTTGATAATGTATCCTTCTACCCCCCCCCTCTTTTTTTTGAGACACATTCTCAAAACATAGCTCTGGTGATCTGGATTTACCATGTAAGCCTCTGCCTCCCAAGAGCTGGGATTAGCACTGTGCACCTTTGGTAACAGATCATTTTATTAAGCAAATTTTTCCTAATTGTAACATCTAATCATCTGTATTCTATTTCATACCATTAGCACTGATTGTACACACTCTCTCTCTTTCTCTCTCTCGTGTATGAGAGAGAGAGAGAGAGAGAGAGAGAGAGAGAGAGAGAGAGATGAGGTGAGACTCAGGGCCTCATGCAGGTAACCCTATAATGAACTATAACCCCAGGCCTTTATGTGTCTTTTAAAAAGCAACCTTGTTTATGCTGACTCTGTAGCCAACGAAAACTTTCCCAAAGGTTCATGTGTGTGTTTGTAATTTAAAATTGATGTTAGGTTAGTGCTTAACTCCTAGTATTGTTTTTAGTTTTTTTTCAAAAAGATTTTAATTTTATGTTCATTGATGTTTTGTCTGCATTCATGTCTCTATGAGGGTGTTGGGCCTCCTGGAACTAGAGTTACAGACAGTTGTGAACTGCCATGTGGGTGCTGGGGATTGAACTGGAGTCCTCTGGAAGAGAGGCCAGTGCTCTTAACCACTAAGCCATCTCTCCAGCCCCCATGTTTGTATTCTTTAAGGGATATGTTTGTTGAAAGATAGTTTGTCTTGGGTTTTCAATCTATCACTTACTGAGGTGATACTGAATACTGGGTTTCTTTTTAGATTTATTTTTATTTAATGTATATCCTTGTTTTGTCTGCATGTATGTATATGTATTGTGTGCATGCCTGGTGCCTGAGGACAGAGTAGGTGTTGGGTCTCCTGGAACCAGAGTTATGTACGGTTGTGAGCTGCTGTGTGGGGGCTGGGTACAAAAATCTAGGTTCCCTGCAAGAGCAGCATGTACCTGTACCCTTACCCACTGAGCCATTGCTCCAGCCCCTCAACATTGGCTTTTTTTCATTTTCTTTTCCTTTTTTTTTTTTTTTTTTTTGAAACTAGAAGAAATCAACCTCACCGACGCTGTCCCTGAGACTAAATGCTCATCAAGGCTCTTTGGAGTATTTCTAGTTTACTAAGACCCGGGGAAGAATCTCAGAGCCCATCCAGTAGCAGGTGGAATGGATGCGTGTGGCCTTTCCCAATCAGCAGGGGTCCCTTACGTGGGCCAGTTACACACTGCAAAGCCACTTTTCTGTATTTCCGTTTGAGAAATTGATAAAGCTACTGAGCAGTTTCTGCCCCCCCAATAAACCTCTCCGCCGATGCAATAATCTGAATCAGAACAAATCAAACTGAATTAGAAAAAGCCTAGGTTTAATGGATACAAACATTCCCGGGTTGCTTCCCAGACCCCCAGAGAGGAGACAGGAAAGGAAGACCAGAAAGCCGCATGTTTGTTCTCTGGAGGACAGTTTAAATACCCCGTGGGAGTGGTCTTGAGCATCTCTGGGGAGGAGTCATCCTTTGGCGGGCTTTCTCAGGGGTGGAGTCTGAACTGAGGCAACTCCCAGGGGAGCAGGCTTGGGGAGAAAGTTCCACCCGAACATTCCAGACTCTTTGGATGTATGGATAACAGAAGCTGGAGTACGGCTTCCATCCAAACAGCTACTGCAAAGGCCAGGACTCAGGGCACACGCTCACCCTGTGAACTCAAAATGGGTCAACCACCTACACCGGCTGGTCTCCTTCCAAAGGTGAGAGGCCACAAGATAATTTTTTTAAATTTATTTATTTTCATTTTACTTGCATGAGTGTTTTGCCTGCATGTATATCTTGTGTGAGGGTGTCAGATCTGGAGTTACAAACATCTGTGATCTGCCATGTGGGTGCTGGGACTCGAACCTGGGTCCCCTGAAAGAGCAATCAGAGTTCGTAACCACTGGCCACAAGAGATTCTAAATGATGCCACAAATCATGGTCCATGACTTCTGCTTTTCTTTCTTTGCTTTAATCAATCATTTTAAAAAAAAATCTTTAATGAATAAAGTTAGCTTGGTTGTATCTTTTCCATCTTTTTTTTTTTTTTTTTTTTTTTTGAGACAGGGTTTCTCTGTGGCTTTGGAGCCTGTCCTGGCACTAGGCTAGCTCTGTAGACCAGGCTGGTCTCGAACTCACAGAGATCCGCCTGCCTCTGCCATCCGAGTGCTGGGATTAAAGGCGTGCGCCACCACCGCCCGGCTCTTTTCCATCTTCTTTACTCATCAGTCTGGAGTCTCACTGGAGATTAAAATCAGACAAGTATTTCCTGTGTCACAACCTGCTTGAACTTTGACACACTTGGTTGCTACCTGTTTTACATTTGCAAACAATCATTGACAATGACTCGGATTACATTATTCCTCCCCCCCCCCCCCGCCCCCGCTCCCCCCCAGACAGGGTTTCCTCTGTTAAGGAGCAAGTTCGGGAACTCACTCTGTAGACCAGGCTGGCCTCAAACTCACAGAGATCCACCAGCTTCTGCTCCTGAGTGCTGGAATTAAGTGTACACGCCACCACCGCCTGGCTCAGATTACATTTATTTACCCAAATATAGCGCGTGCCATGTCAATTTAAAGTGCTGGGAGCTGGAGAGGTGACTGAGTGGTTAAGAGCGCAGGTTGCTCCTACAGAGGACGTGGGTTCAGTTCTCAGCACCCACGTGGTGGGAACTCTTTGTAACTCCAGTTCCAGGGGATCCAGTGCCGTCTTCCGGCCTCTCTGGGCACCAGGCATGCATGGGGTGCACAACGTACACACAGGCAAAACATTCACACATGAAATAAAATAAATAAATCTAAAAGTTAAACCATAAGGTGGCAGAGCTTTTCTGTTTAAAGTATCCTATTATTCTTTTTCCACGAGAAAGACGTTGTTCTCTATATTCATTGCTTTAGTGATTTTTTTTTTTTTTTTTTTTTTTTTAACTCGCTTCTCGCTATAAACAGACTCAAGGGACTTTCCTTCCTAAGTTTTTCACAGAATTTTCAGGACAGAGATGAACGTTTACTGTCCCTCCAGAGCTGTGGTGTGTCTTGGCCTTCCCCAAGACCCTCGACGGTGGGGCACGTTGACCTTCAAAGGTGATCAAAGTTCCTGTTTTCTATCTGATCTGTGTCCTGGGGAGATTTCTCTTCAAGCTGTCTTAACATCTAAGTGCACGTGAAAAACAAGCGCGGCAAAGAGGCAACATTTTTAATCCCCAGCTTCTGAGGGCTAAGTGAGTTTGTAGATCGGGGCCCCTTCTCCTGAGCACCGTCGCCGCCACAACCTGCCGCTCCATCTGGATTCACTTAGAGGCCATCACTTCCTTATCTGCCTCCCTCTCCGGCAAAGCTCTTCCTGGAATTCCTGACAGCACTTAGCCAGACCTAATGAGCAGAACGTGATCCCCAGATGATAGCGCATCGTAAATCCACCACCCTGCCCGGCACCGGTGTATTCAGCGACCATGGGACCTCCGAATGACCCATTCCACAGGCTTCCCTGTGAGAAGAGACAGGTGCCCTTGCTGGAAGTTTGGGCAGCTTTCGAACAGATCCAGCCATTTCTGGTGTGGACAGCAGTAACTCCGCTCACACAGGAGGGCTCACCATTAGCAGGATCAGAATGCAGCCTGTCTCTAGCGGCGGAGCATCCTCGTCTTTGCAACATCTGTTCCGCTTGCCGAGGAGCTTATGCCGAGGATGCTACAGTGAAGACCGACGAATCGCTGTTCTCGGAGTGAGATGTCTGTTTCACGCGTACCTAAAATCATGCCCAAGGCTCTGATGAGGGCATCAACAGACCCAGGTGGCTTCAGGAACATCTGAGAGATGAGTTTAGGGTTCCCCCCTGATTTAGGAGGCCTGAGGTGTAATGCCTTGTGTCTGGGCAGTGTGTCATTGCCTTTTCTATATGGCAATTTCTCCCCTGACTTCAGCTCTTGGGATAGATATCGGTTCTGAGGGGCCGGCTCAAGGACTTTTATAAAGCAGCCAGCTTTCTTCCTGTCCTTTTCTGTCACCTCCTTCCCTGGGTCAGGATTTGTAATTTGATCCTTGTATTTTTGTGGGTGAGTTCTGTCTGCTGCACCTAGGACCACAAACTCAGCACCTTTTGCTGTTTTCCCTCCTCTTGGTCTCCAACTGCCTCCTCCTTACTACATCCCCAATGCCTAGCACATGGGGCTTGATTGGTTTGTAGTAAATAATAATAAATAGTTCATTAATAAATTAACTACTCAGTAAATTCTAGCTCTGAGATTCAACAGTGCGAGTTGTGTTTTGTTTTGTTTTGTTTTGTTGATGGTGGGAGTTTGAGAGAGGGTTTTTCTGTGTAACCCTGGCTGTCCTGGACAATCCTCTGTAAACCAACCTAGCCTCGAACACAGAGATCTGTCTGCTTTGGAGTGCTGGGATGAAAGGCATGCACCACCACTGCCCAGCTGCAAAGCTCAATTTTTATATCTACAAATAGACCTATGATTTTTCAGAGATGGCAGTATTTATTAGATACCTCATTCCTGTAAGTCCTGGTATGTTTGCTCCCACCGTGGGGTGACCAGTGCAGTTGACCTGCTCACTTGATCTGTCCACTCACTCGGCAAAAGCCAGGCAGGATGTCTAGCCTGACGGTCCACATGCAGGAACGTTCCAAGGAGTTTGGAAAGAAAGTATTATAAACATTGGTTCATATACTTTTATTTTCTGGTAAGAAATAAAGATAGAGGGATAAGTAAAACATTTTGGCAGCTCTTTACACATAAATATTTAATATCGTGAAGCAGTCCATGTATAAATTGTTCATTAACATGCACAGGTTGGGGGAGCAATGCTCATTTTTTGTATATGTCGGGGTTCTCAGTTTTAAAAGTGTAGACTAGGATACCCTTGGCTGAGGCAGAGAGATGGCTGGCTCAGATGCTAAGAGCACCTGTTGCTCTTGCAGAAGACCAGGTTCAATTCCCTGATTTGGGGGGGAAGAAAAAAACAAACTATCTGAAATTCTCAAAACTTCCTGGCTCGTGAAATGATAGGATGTCGCTTTCATTTGCTGCATCTGCTTATGCAGCAGTAGATAGCAGAACCCAGAGGCTGGTCAGGTTGTACTCTGTGGTCTAGTTCTTTCTCTCAGCCCTAGTTAGCAGAACCAGGGCTGGGATGTGTGACCCTTCTCCGTGTTGGACTAAATATCAGAAGCCGTGCAGAAGTCGTCAGTATCAAGAGTTCCACTTGGGGGCTGGAGAGATGGCTCAGCCGTTAAGAGCACTGGCGGCTGCTCTTCCAGAGGTCCTGAGTTCAATTCCCAGCAACCACGTGGTGGTTCACAGCCATCTGTACTGAGATCTGGCACCCTCCTCTGGCGTGTGGGCATACATCAAGGCAGAATGTTGTATACATAATAAATAAATAAATCTTTAAAAAAAAAGAGTTCCACTTGGGTGGGTGGGTTTCTCAAGTGTATTTCTGGACTATCCTGCTAATTTATGATTCATCGTGTAATTTTACGGTCAGACAGGACATGAAAGGATCAACAGTGTTCTAGAATATGGGAGGGGCTGGAGAGATGGCTCAGTGGTTAAGAGCACTGACTGCTCTTCCAGAGGTCCTGAGTTCAATTCCCAGCAACCACATGGTGCATGCGGGCACACATGGAAGGCTGTACACATAATAAATAAAAAATCAAAAAAAAAAAGAAAAAAATAGAATATGGGATAACTGGATTTCTCTGTACTTAATGCAGAAACCACAAAGCAAAAATCCCTAGAACTCCTACCAGGAACCGGAGCTTCCCAATTATCTGAGGGAACTTTCCCAAGAGGGCTTGAATCCTAAATCAAGACTTGCGTGGGAGGATCCTTACTGTTTAAATATTAAAAGAATAAGCTTATTCTTTGAATGCTGGTCTCCAGAGGGCGGGTTATGGGAACTCTGGGAGGTTAAATCTTTGTTAGAAAAAAGACGGTCATATCTTTGAAGGTTGTTCCTGGTCCCCAGGGTTCCCTTCCTCCACCAGCTCCTGCCTGCCACCATGATTCCTTCCCTAGGTGTGTGGAAGTGACCAGCCATGGGCTGAGCCCTCTCAACTGTGAGCCCAAACAGATTTTTCTGATGTATTCTCTTGGGTGTTCTGGCCACAGAAATGCAAAGCTAACCCATTCAGTTATCCAGACAGAGCATTCAGTGAGCCCTCTTCTCTCATCTCTCTCCAGGCAACCAAAGAAATTTTATCCAAATTTATCTTATTTGAATTTATTTAAAATATTTAAACTTTGCATTGCTGCTGGCCTTTCTTTCTTTCTTTCTTTCTTTCTTTCTTTCTTTCTTTCTCTCTCTCTCTCTCTCTCTCTCTCTCTCTTTCTTTCTTTCTTTCTTTCTTTCTCTCTCTCTCTCTTTGGTTTTTTGGGTTTTCAAGGCAGGGTTTCTCTGTGTAACAGTGCTGGCTGTCCTGGACCTCCCTTTGTAGACCAGGCTGGGCTCAAACTCACTGAGATCCGCCTGCCTCTGCCTCCCAAGGTTTGGAATCAAAGATGTGAGTCACCACTGCCAGGTCTGCACTGCTGGCATTTCTATATTCTGATGTTGACTATTACTAGGACCCAAGTCCCTGGGAATC
>NW_026067936.1:8952270-9027934 GCF_014885135.2 Alexandromys fortis
CCCCCCCCCCCCCCCCGCCCCTGACAATGCTGCCAGCTGTCACGTTCCCTCCTGCCTGTTTGCCTCCTTGTGTCCTGCCCGACGTTCGACCATGACCATACCCTAGCACACACCGAATCAACACAAATTCGTCCAAATCAAGTTAATTAAGAAATATTGAGCTTGCTGGGCAGTGGTGGCGCACGCCTTTAATCTCAGCCCTCGGGAGGCAGAGGCGGGCGGATCTCTGTGAGTTTGAGGCCAGCCTGGTCTACAAGAGCTAGTTCTGGGACAGGTTCCAAAGCTACAGAGAAACCCTGTCTCAAAAAAAACAAAACAAAACAAATATTGAGCTCATTGATTTAAAAGAACCTCTGCCTACAACAGTTTGTGTGTGTGTGTGTGTGTGTTATGAACAAATTCCTTTAAAACTTAATTTATTATTAATGTGTGTGTGCAAGTGTGTACCACGTGAACGGGGCGCAGTCCTGTGGCACACATTTGAGGGGCCAGTTCTCTCTTTCCTCTTTTAAATGTGTTGCCCAAGTAGAACTCAGGTCTCCAGACTTAGGACGCAAGCACCTTTACCCACTCACTGCACTAATGTTGTCATCCAGACAAGAGAAATCATACTTTTGATGAGGAGAGTGGCCACGCTCTTTCGGTGTCCTCGTTCTCTTTCTTACTCAGTCTGGAACCCACCCCATGGGATGGGGCAGCTTGTTTGGTGACATGTCTCTGGAAATGTACTCTCACATGTCCCATAAGGTGAGCCTTGTTAATGCTCCAGGTGTTTTTTAAATTAAAAATTCGATTATTATTTCGCTTCACTTGTGTAGGTGTTTTATCTGCATATCTCTGCCTCTCTGCTCTTCTATTAAAAAAAAGAGTAAGAAGCGTGAGGGAGNACTTAAAGAAACAGAACAGATCATTCATTACACAGATGACTTATGAGTCAATGTGTGGGTTCTGGGAATTGAACACCCTGGGCCTCTGGAAGAGCAGCCAGTGCTCTTAACCACTGAGCCATCTCTTTAGACTACCCCCACCTCCTGCCAGGGGTTCCTTAATCCAATAAAAGGACAGTTGAAATGAGCCAAGTGCCTCACCAAGCTACAACATACAGAACATGTACATACGGAACGTGTGGACCATGTGAGAACATGTTCCAGGTCATCTATCATGTATCGACAGGAAAAGACAGGTAAAAACCATTTACAGTGCTAACACAGGTCCTACTAGAACTGACAACAGGATTGCTGGTTATGATAAGGAGGAACATGCTCTCATTTATTGCTAGAGGGGTTGGAAAATGGCAGAAATACCTTGGAAGACAGAGGATCAGTGTCTCACACAATGTACTAAACCCTTATCGGATGATCTAGCAATCATGCTTGCTGTGGTTTGAATGAGAATGTCCCCATGGGCTCATGTATTTGAACAGTTGGTCTAGCTGGCACTGTTCAGAGGAGTTCTGGGGAGGTGTAGCCGGAGGAAGCATGAGACTGGGGGGGGCAGGATTTCAGAGTTATAACCTTAACCCCCTTCTAGTTCACTCTCGCTCGCTGCTTAGGGTTTGTGCTTGAAGAGAGGCTCTGCTTCCTGCTCCTGTCGCTAAGCCTGCTGCCTGTTGCCATGCCTTCTCCTCCATTAAGGACTTGGCTTCTGGAACCATAATCCCAAATAAAGCCGTTCTTCTGGAAACTGCTTTTGGTCCTGGGCGTTAATCACAACAGAAAGGTGCCGGTTACAGTACTCTGGTGTTCACCCTCATGAGAGGCAAGCTTCTGCTTGTGCTCTGCCCCTAATTTACAAAACCTGAAAGTGGCACCTGATGTCCTTTTAAGTTGTCAACTTGCGAATCCTCTGGGCTATTTATTAACAATAGGAAGAAATGGATGGCTGGGTGCGATGGCCAACCTGGGCTACAGAGTGAGATCCTATTTCAAAGGAATTACCAACAACAAAATCATCAAACCATTAAAAAAAAAAAAGATATGGAGGGGTTGGAGAGTCAGCTTAAGAGCAGTGGTCCTCAACTTTCCTTACGCTGTGTCCCTTTAATACAGTTCCTCATGTTGTGGTGACCCCCAACCATACAATTATTTCGTTGCAACTTCATAACTGTAATTTGCCTCTGTTACGTACAGCAGTGTAAATATCTGTGTGGTGTTTGAGTAGGAATGGCTCCCATAGACTCGTGTCTGGATGCTTGGTGTTACTCTTAAAAACGGGGAAAGAGGAGAGGGTGGGGGCGAAACCCGAGACACACGGTGGTGCATGGTTAGGAAGGAGACATGGACACGCGGCGGTCCCACGTGGGTGCACTTTATTTATTTATTTTTTTGGTTTTTTGAGACAGGGTTTCTCTGTGGCTTTGGAGCCTGTCCTGGAACTAGCTCTGTAGACCAGGCTGGTCTCGAAGTCACAGAGATCCGCCTGCCTCTGCCTCCCGAGTGCTGGGATTAAAGGCGTGCGCCACCACCGCCCGGCACGTGGGTGCACTTTAATGGGGGGGGTAGCAACAGGTGAGGTACGGGTGTGAATAGACAGAAGGGTAGCAAGGAGGAGAGAGAGCACGGCTAATGGCAACTCCCGTTTTTTAAGGGGAACGCAAGGGCGTCTGGGAGAAATGTCCTGCGCATGTCATCGTGGTAGTCCAGGGGAATGCTGGGAGCTGTAGTCTCCAAAAGGAACAACACTTGGCCCATAGGGAATGACACTATTAGGGTGTGTCTCTTTGTTGGAGTGGGTGTGGTCTTGTTGGAGGAAGTGCGTCACTGTGGGGTTGGACTTGAAGGTTTCACGTGCTCAAGCTCTGCTCAGTGGAGCACACAGTCTCCTGCTGCCTGCAGATCAAGATGTAGAACTCTCAGCTCCTTCTCCAGCACCGTGGCCGCTGCATGCCACTCATTGTGATGATAACGGGCTAAACCTCTGAACTGTAAACCAGCTCCAGCGAAATGTTTTCCTTTATAAAAGTTATCATGGTCTTGGTGTCTCTTCACGACACTGGAGCCCTAACTACGACAATCTGATATGTGACCCCAAGGGTGCCGTGCTTGCCGAGAACCGAGTATGGTAACTCATGTAGTCCATCGTCTGTCACTCCAGCTCCAGGGGGTCTCATACCCTTTTCTGGACTCCATCTTTCCCCTTTCTCATGCTGAGAAGAGAAGCACCCAGGTCCAGGGCAGTTCATCCCCCACCCCCTACCACCAATCACCTCCGTTTTGGAGGAGAAAATGGAGCCCATGAAGGAAGCCTTGCCAGCACCAAACCTGTAAGAATCTCCGCAAGTGCACAGCCCTGAAACTGCCTGCATTTTTTCTTCTCTCCCCTCCCCTGTCCCAGTCATTTCTTGCGCTTGTGTATCTGCTCCTTTTGCCATCGAGGGTCCTTGGCCAGATTTATTTTCTCTGCCACTTAAAGGATTAAAAAGGTAGGAAAAATCTCCAGCATCTCAGACGGAGCAGACAGAATCACTGGCATTTGTTAGAGGTAAGGAAAGACAAGCAAGCATGCAGAAAGACCCTCTACAGAGCAAGATGTGGGACTTGGGGACCTCAAACCAGGTCTGTCTTTGAGGAGCCTTCAGCTTCTAATAATTCAGGATTGTTCAATTTGAACAAAGACAAGGAAGCTGGCATGCCAACACCTTTGGGATAAACACAATCCCAGAACTGGTCTTACACTTGTCAGATGGGCCCTGCCATTGGAGGGGGGTGGGGAAGCCAACTGTCCTTTAGGTCTTTATCTGAGAAAGAAGCCGGAAGTTTGTGGTGGCCTTGCTTATCTGCTGTGGCTGCTCTCCCTATCCGCCTGCCTTGGGGATTTGTCCACTGCCTGGGCCCTCTGCTCCTTACTGAAGGGGAAACCCAGGGTCCCTTGCTCAAGTCTTACTAAGGATTTGGATAAGGTACTGGCAAGGAAGGGATGGTTGCAGACTTGGCATAGCAAGAAAAGACGTCCAGTGCCCCATGGGTAGGACTGAAGGGCACAGTCTCCCAACCAGCCTGGAACAAAGCCAGCAGAATTGGTTGAGACGTGAGCGCAAACAACAGGCCCCTGCAGTTAAGCGCAAGGTGTGGAATGTGTCAGGTGAACGGAATGGAACGGAGGGACTGCAGTGTTTACTCTGAAGCAGTCCAAACACGCTGGGACCAAAGCCAGCAGGGAAAGGACTGTTATCTGAGGTCAGCCGGGTGGAGTGCAGAGGGAGGTGTTGGGTGTGGGTGACGGCTGAGGGCCCGGAGCACATTCCAGTTTGCAGATAAGTGGAAGCAGAAAGGCCAGGCAAGACTCAGAGGAAGTCTGTGATTTCACTCCTAATGGCAGTTAAAATAAAGCACAGAGAACAAGCCTCCTAACCCCCTGCCCCTGCCCCACTTTTTGTGGTACTTGGATGAACCCAGGGCCTTGTGCGCATGCGCATGTGTGATGTATTGCTGTGCCCTACACTCCTATCCCGAATCCTAGAGAAGTTTTTTGTCGGTCTGTTTTGATTTTGAGACAAAATCTCATTGTGTAGCCCTGGCTGTCCTGGAACTCCTTATGTAGACCAAGCTGGCCTTGAACTCACAGATATCCTCCTGTCTCCTCTTCTTGAATCCTGGGATTAGAGGTGTGTGCTATCATGCCTGGCTCCACAGAGAAGGTTTGATGTCTTGTTGATCTCCCTCCTTCAGGCTGGGATAGCTACTTTGCTGCCAGCGCTCTAGTAAAGGTGGCTGCCCCACCTTTGAGGCAAGGCCTCTCTCTGCCTCAGCTTCTCTTAATCCAAAAGTTAAAACTGAATTGCAAAAATTAATTTACTTATTTAATATCTATCTATCTATCTATCTATCTATCTATCTATCTATCTATCTATTTGGTTTTTTGAGACAGATTTCTCTGTAGCTTTGGAGCCTATCCTGGAACTAGCTCTTTTAGCCCAGGCTGGCCTCGAACTCACAGCGATCCACCTGCGTCTGCCTTCCGAGTGCTGGGATTAAAGGCACACATCACACTGCCCGGCATTATTTAATATTTTTGAGACAGGGTCAAGCTATATAGTCCCAGCTGTCTTGGAACTCACAGAGATCCATCCGCCTCTGCTCCCTGAGCACTGGAATTACAGGTATTGGCCACCATAGCCATAGTGTTTTTTTTTCATTTCTTTTGTTTTCAATGACAGGGAGTTTAGTTTTTTTTTTTTGTGTGTGTGTGTGTTTGTTTTTTTCAGTTTGTTTGTTTAATTTATATACGACTATCATCTTTTTATTGGACATTAGTTCTTAGCCAGAATATTAAATAAGATCCAGGCTGAAATGAATTAAGGGGGTAGAATGCTCTCCATAATGGCCCCTCCTCAGTAGGACTGGAATCCTCACTCATGCTTGAGTTCCTGGTAAGAAATTCAGTAGCTGGATTATCTTGCTGTCTGTTTTTCTTTTCCCTTCCTTCCTTTTGTATAATGGTCGTTATATAAATATGATACCAGGGTCTCGAAGCAGAAGCAGCACATTCAAGGAGACGTGGAGAGTCCTCAGGCCAATGACCAACTACACACGCTACTTCAGAATCCGGTGTCCTGGCTTCAGGAACACGATGTGCCATGCTTCTTGTTTAGCAGTGTGCCAGGTAGACTGGCTGCCAGGCCATGCCTGTGTTATTTCCTGCTGTCTCATATGTTTATATTCCCATATTACAGGATGTTACAAATTCTTCCTCCTACCTAGGACATTTTAAACTCATCACCATGTTTTAAAGGTGCAAAACTGGCCTTTGCCCTTTTTTTTTTTCCTTTGCTAGAAGACTCTTGCCCTGTGGTATGGGTCACCGACCATTCTCATCTTCAGGCTTTTGCTCAAATGCCACGTTCATAGGCACGCCTTTTGTTATGGATTAGAGTTTGTCACCCCAAAAGATAGGTTTTTTTTTTAATTAAAATTTTTTTTGGGATTCCATGCATGAATATTATATTTCCATCACTTTAACCCTTTCCTCTCTAACTCCTCCTGTGTCTCCTCCCTCTTCTCAAATTTATGAACATTTCTTATTTAATTATTATTGTTACATATATATGTAACTATTTGCACATATATACATAACTATTTGCACATACATACACACAACTGAGTCCACTTAGAGTCATACACACACACACACACACCACACTTAGGCTGACCACTGGGGATTGGATACCCTATATAGGAACTCAATCCCTATATAGAAAACTCTCCCTCCACAGCAGCTGACTGCCTATAGCTCTTCATCTTAGGGTGGAATTTGTCCTGTCCACATTGGCACGTCAATTGGCGCCGTCATTATGTAGATTTTCTTCAGGCAACTATGGGTCCAGCTTCTCTGTCATATCTAGAAGACACTATCATGTAGGTATCCTGGCCCTTTGGCTCTTAAAATACTCAAGCCCTCAGAAGATATTTCAAGTTTTGCCTCCAGGATGACCCTGTTTGGAAGTCGGGTCTTTGTAGGTCACCGAGTCAGGATGAAATCTAGAGCGACTCTACTCTGTGACGACCGCAGCAGGACAAAGGTAAGGAGAGAGCCCAAAAAAAAAAAAAGGAGACAAAGAAAAAGGTCATGTGATACGGGAGCTTTGCCTGTCGTCTCTAATCCGAGGAGAGCCCGAGGCTACCCCAGTGTAGGCAGAGGTGTGGAGCCCTTCTCCTTCACAGTCCTCAGCTGGAACGAACCTCACTGTCACCTTGATTTGGGACTTCAGGGACACCAATCATTTCTGTCATTTGAGCCATCGACTTTGTGGTACTTTCTTACAGCAGCCCACAGATCAACTCCATCTTCTTTCACCCACAGTAGTCAAAGTTGTGCATTCAGTTTCCCTCCTTTTCTCTACAATGCCATCGCCCTTCAGTATCCAAGGGGCACTGGTGTTAGGACACCCAAATCAGAAGATGTTCAAGCGCTCCATTTAAAATGCTGTGGCATTTGCGTATAACCCCACGCACCTATATTTGGGTGTAATCTCCCTATACCCGTTGTCTTAGAGAGGGTTTCTATTGCTGTGGGGAGACATCATGACCACAGCAACTCTTATAAAGGAAAACATTTGATTGGGTGGCACCTTACAGTTCAGAGGTTGGGTCTGCCACGCCCATCTACATACCTTTAACACCTACCAAGACGTAAATGCCCTGCAAACTGCTGTTCTGTTTTCTTAGATATTTTTAGTCTATAGTTGGATGAACGTACAGGTTCAGAGCTGAAGGATTTTATCAGGCTGAGAAAATTATTGGATTCTTAGAGAAGTAACACATTTAATTTTTCCTGTATTTCATTGGTCGGCCTGGTCTACAAGAGCTAATTCCAGGGCAGGCTCCAAAGCTACAGAGAAACCCTGTCTCAAAAAACAAAGCAAAACAAACAAACAAAAAGGAAGTTTCTTTATTTTAAATCTCCAGCAAATACAAACTTATCTTCATTTCACTGACCTGGAGTGGAGTGTGTCTTTTACCAGATCGCTGCGGGTGGGAGGATGAGAGGATTCAGGAAAGCACTTGAGCCAAGAGAGGGTTGGGTTTCCCCAGTGCATATGGACCTCACGTGAGAAGAAGGGACACCCAATGGAGGTCCGGATGCAGCTACTGGGAGGAGGGAAGAATGGGCTGGCTGGAGACCAGACCCTCATCTGCTAGGCTTAGGGTCTAGAACTTCATCTCTGCACTCAACCCAACCTCTTATTAACAACCTGTCATAGGCACCTCACTGCGCTAAGTGCTTTGGTAAATAATAGCCTTGATCCCATGAAACCAGGGAGTGTGTGTATGACTTTAACAGACAGGATTTCTCTATGCAACTGAGAACCTGCTCTGGAACCTGCCCTGGAACTCGCTCTGTAGACCAGAGTGGCCTTGAACTCACAAAGATCCTCCTGCCTCTGCCTCTTGAGTGCTGGGATTAAAGGCGTGTACCACCGCCTGGCCTCAGTGACTCTTCCCGTGAATAGAACAGCGATTGTCATTCCCTTTTCTGGGTGTGGAGTTCTGATGTGAGGTGAACCCTTCAGAACCACATATAAAATCTGTATAAAAGATCCAGAGTGGAAATCCTGCCCAACCTCTGAAGATCACTAAACACTTGGTTAGCACCAGAAAGGATGGGGTGCAGTGCCAGCATCCCAGGGAAAGACTAAACCCAATGAAGGCCTTGGGAGCTCATGCTCTGATGGGGCCAGGCATGTTCTGTTTTTGCCATCCTGCCTGGGGTGAGGTAGACTGTTAAAGCAGATTTAATTTGGATTTCCCTACTGGCTGAAGATGTTGAACATTTTCCATGATGCCTTCTTTAGAAAACTATTTGTCCAGTTCATTGCTGTTTACTGATCAGATGATTTGGCTTGGGGATGTTTGAGTTTTATAGTTCTTTCTGTATTTGTTGTGGGACAATGGCCTTGTACCCTGACACTTATATTGTATTGTTTTAATAAAACACCGATTAGCCAGTAGCCAGGCAGGAAGTATAGGTGGGGAAATGAGAACAGGAGAATTCTGGGAAGAGAAAAGGGTCAGTTTGTAGTCGTGACAGAGGAAGCCAGACACAGAGGAAGAAGGATAAGAACACCTCACAGATAAAAGGTACCACGCCACGTGGCTAACATAAACAAGAATAATAGGCTAATTTAAAATGTAAGAATTAGTTAATAAGAAGCCTGAACTAATCCCCAGTGCTGGGATTAAAGGTGTGCTCCACCACCATCTGTATGTTTTTTGTTTGTTTGTTTGTTTGTTTTTGAGACAGTTCTTCTTCACAGGTGTCTAGCTGTCCTGGAACTCACTATGTAGACCAGGCTGACTGCATACTCACAGAGATCCGTCTGCCTCTGCCTCCTGAATACTGAGATTAAAGGAATGTGCCGCCACACCTGGCTAACATTCCAGAAAATGCACATTTTTTTTCATTAACAAAATCAAAGTTCAGTATCGGAGAGGAATATTATTTCATGAAAACCTCCTCTGAGGAGCTCTGGGTGAAGTCTAGGAGGACATTTTGAAGCTCCAAGAGAGTTGGCCTTTCTGGAATGTGTAATTGGTCTTTGAATTCACTCTCTCTGCCCTTTCACCTACAGACTCCCTCCCCCCCCACACACCTTTCTGCTGTTATTTTTTAACAGAGAACACACGTTTCCAGTTGACAAAGTCTGTGCTCAGCTCCTTCGGTGCAAACTGAAGCATGTCCATGAGAGGATGCTGTGACACGGGCCGGTGGCTGTCCCCTGAACCACGGAGGCGAGGCAGAAGACAGCCCAAGTTCTCTGAACGCCTTTCCCCTCACTTTTTCGCAGGTTTGCGCTCCAGGAAGAAAGCCCCAAGGTGGCTGAAGCGCTGTCAGCAAAGCCCCTTCTCCATCAGCAGCTCCTCTGGATCAGGAATGTGGTTAGATAAGGAGCGGAGAGGAATGCGGAATGCGAGCACTCAGTCAGAGCAACCTGAGACCGCCTTTCTCCTTTCTCAAGTGGAGGGCACAGGCGCGCATGCTCTCTGGGAACATCAAAAAACAAGAAGGACACCGAACTCAGGAGAGTGTGCCAACCGTGCTTTCTCCGAGCTACCTCTGACCTGCAACTTGAGACATTCTTTCCCTGTCCAGCTGCACCTTTGAGAACGTCCCCTGGGATTGCGGCTTACTTAATAGTTCCATTTAGCAAGGCATTGGGGGGACCTGGTCAGTCCCAACCTACCAGCCTCCCACAAGAGCCCCTGGATTCCTCTGTCTTTCCCTCTTGGCCTCCCCTCCTCCACACTCCTGCCGGCTGGTTTCTAACCCTTTTGTGGCCTGTGGATTCCTCTCAAAGGCAGGGGCAGGAGGGGGGGAGGATGGCACTGGCACCTGAGAACCCAGGTCCCCAGACTTCTCCCCTCAGAAACCTTAAATTCTGTCTCAGAAACTCTCTTGGGTCTCCCAAACAGTAGTGTTGTGTCCCGTGTGTCATCTCGTCCATATCTGTCCCATCCCGTGGCTCCCACCATCACCATTAATGGTTTGTCATAATACTGTGAAATACCCTTGGGGAGAGAAGTGACACACGCTACTTTACCTCCCAACCCCCTTTGAGAGAAGGTTTTACTCTGTAACTGTGTAGCCCTGGCTGGCCTGGGACTCGCTATGTAGACCAGGCTACCTCAGACTCAGCAATCCTCCTGCTTCTGCCTTCTAAGTGCTGGGTTAAAGAGTGCACCACCGGCCTTGTAGGGAGCAGAGGAAACCCTGACCCAGTGAGTGAATGTGTGCTGTTGACATCAGCACAGTCATGTCAAGGACTGTCTCCCTGGTAGCGAGTCAGAGGCATGGTAAAGCCTTCCTCTGATCCAAGTGAGGAAGTTGATCCTGTGTGCCGACAATGTCCACCATAGCTTTCTCTCCCTAGATATCCAAGGCCCAAAGATGTCCCCACTACAGAAACTGTCCCCTCACGATTAGCTAACATCTCCTTGATTCAGCTGAACACCACATCCCATCTCCTTGTTTATCTGGATTTAATAACCCTACCTCCCTGTTCAGCTCTCCATAATAAACATGCCGAGCTTCCGGGGTACTGTGCTTTCTTCAGCAGAGAGCCCCGTCCACCAACTCCCAGCTTTTCTGTCTGTCTGTGTTTATCTTTTCTTCATTCCCTCCACACTGCTGGCTGGGTCCAAGTCCCTGGAGACGGGTGCAAGGTTGAAGCACTGGCTGGCTTTTTCTGTTTCCTTCTTAGTCAGTTTATAGACCCTGAACATTCATTCATACATAAGAAGACCTTGGAGGAGGCAGGATAACTGGAGAAAGAAGAGGCTCTCTGGGGGAAAGGAGAAAAGCCTGACAACCACCCATAAATCACTACAGTGGAACAAAGCAACAAACATAGACCAAATACCAGGAAGAAAACAGGTTTTTTGGGCTGGTTTGCTTTGGATTTGAATAAAAGGTTCTAATGATGAAACCTACAGTATTTAAACATTTATGTCCAGAAGTATGTATGAAAGTCAAGGGTAGACAGAAAGCGGTGAGCTTTTCATCTCAGTTATCTTTTATACATTAATGTTTAAAAAATAATTTTTATTTGGGTGTGTTGTGTGTATGTGTGTGTGTATGTGTGTGTGTGTGTTTGCACAGGCACACAAAGGAACCCATGGACTCCAGAAGAGGGTGTTCAATTCCCTGGAGCTGGAGACTGTGAACTACTGTTAATGTGGGTCCTGGGAGCCAAAAGTGGGTCGTTAATTAACAAGGTGACCCCTGAAAATGTTCTCCTTTGTAAACACTGTCTTACTTCCGGGGAATTTTCAACTCACCTTTAATTACTGCTACCGGGGATCCCTTGGTACAGCCCCCAATAAACATCACCGCAGGGCTCCACTTGGAGATGTATTTCCCGCCCCCAGACTTTCTTCTGCACACTTATTTACACTCGCATTTTGTAGACACACTTCTCTGTTCTCAGGGAGTTGAGCAACCTTGTGGTTTTCTACTACACAATGCCCTGGCATTTACTTTCCACATGATGACATCCATTCTTCCTGTGCCAACGCAAGAGGAGTACGTATTCCTTCCCCTAACTGCGGAACAGTATCGGCAGGCATGGCTTACGTACCTCTCCCCTCTGCTGGGCACTTAGATTGTGGCTATCTTCTGTCGTAACCAATAATGCCGTGAAGACTTCTCGTGTGCACAGTTCCCGAATGTCTGTCAAACGCTGCTCTGAGAGTTTTAAATTTTTTATTATTTTATGCATATTGCTGCTATTTGTGCATATGTCTGTACACCATATGCATGCCTGGTGCCTGCAGAGCCAGAAGAGGGCATCAGATCCCCTGGAACTGGATTTACAGAGGGGAGCTGCCAAGTGGGTGCTGGGAAACAAACCTGGGTTCTCTGGAAGAGCAGCCAGTGCTCTTTATCACTGAGCCGTCTCTCCTGTTCCATGCTCTGGGCGGTGGTGGCGCACACCTTTAATCCCAGCACTCGGGAGGCAGAGGCAGGTGGATCTCTGTAAGTTTGAGACCAGCCTGGTCTACAAGAGCTAGTTCTAGGACAGGCTCCAAAACCACAGAGAAACCCTGTCTCGAAAAACCAAAAAAAAAAAAAAAAAAAAAAATGGCTCAGCAGGGAGGGCACGTGCCTTAAAAACCCTGGAAACCTGAATCTAAGTCTAGAAACACGCAGGGTCAAGGGAAGAAATGATGACAGAATTGTCCTATGACTTCCACAGGCCATGACACGTGACGTCGCTGTCACCCCACACATGTGCAAGCACTCACACCCACAACAATAAACAAATAATGGGGGGGGAGGCCGACAATGGGGGCGCACAACTTTAATCCCAGCACTTGGGAGGAAGAGGTGGGTGGATCTCTGTGAGTTCAAGGCTAGCCTGGTCTACAGAGTGAGTTCCGGGCAGGCTCCAAGCCTTCACAGATAAACCCTACCCTGTCTCAAAAACAAAAACAAAAACAAAAAAAAGAAAACATAACAAAACCCCAAAATAACAGCAACAAAAACTCAAAAAAGGGTACATATAGAAAACAAATTAACAGTAATTAGAAGCACAATATTTTTAATTTCAAAAAAAGTTTTTTTTTTTTTTTTTTTTTTTTTTTTTTTTTTTTTTTTTATTTTTTTTTATTTTTTTTTTTTTAAATTTTTTTTTTTTTTTTTTTTTTTTTTAATGAGAGGATAAAGCCAAGGGCCTCAGACTTGAGGATCCAACTTGGAGCTCAGCTGGCTTTTTCGGAGCTGAGCATTTCGCTGACTGTGTTGAATTTCTTCACCTCACCCTTGAGAGGGGAGTAAAGCTTGCCAGGGTTTTTCCAAAGAACTAAGACCCAGAAGCCTCCCTTGGCCTGATGTGGCCTGGAAGGGAGCAAGCCTGGAGTGGGTGAAACCCTGGGACTCAGTGGCAGTTGGTGCGGGAGTGGGGGTTTTTCACAGGCCAATCCCAAAAGTGCACTGCGTGGGTCCTTTACCTCCCGGGGCGTGGGAATGGGTGGGAAGGGGTTAATATGAAACCACAGAACTCAATGACCTGCCAGGACCTGATTCCTGGCTGCACTTTGAGAGCCCTGACGCCAGCTGTCCCTCCTGTGATTTGTTTGATGTTCAGATGGACCGGGTCACAGTCCCCTCTTTAGGTGCTTGGGGATCTTCTTTATCCAGCTGTCGTTCCTAAGACCTAAACCTAGTCACTGGAAAGCCAGGGGTTCACATCCGCCGGAAACTCTTCTCTTTGTTGCAGAACGAAGCCTTGTCCCAATACTAGAAGCTGGGTGCCTAGGTCTCCAGGGCGAAACTCATGTGGTCCCCTGCAGCAGGGAGCGCCACGCGCAGACACTGGGAGGAAAGCGCGGAGTTACAGTGTAAGCAGGCACAGGCAAAGCAAAATGAGTAAACCGACAATAAGGGGCTGGAGGGGGAGTGGCGATTGGGTTCCATCCCTCGTATCACCAGAAACAAAAGAATAGATGAGATACATCAAAGCATCAAGGCCTTCTCCACATGGTCAGCACTCAAGATTAAAAATAAATTGCCTGGTGGTGGCAGCACATGCCTTTAATCCAGCACTTGGAAGGCAAAGGCAGGCGGATCTCTGTGAGTTCGAGGCCAGCCTGGTCTACAAGAGAAAGTACCAGGAAAATGTGGTAAAGTTTTGGTGTTCTCTTACCACATTTTACTTTGTTAATCTGTTAAGGGAAGCTTAATACACGGACTGTTGGATGAGAAACAAATCTCTGGATTCCAGAACTTTCTGTTTGTAGTATGAGATGTAAACCGCAGCCAGTTCCGACCCCAGGACTTGTTAGCTTTCTGTGACTGCCACAGCCGCTTAGCTGGGACCACTGTATTCCTTTTCAGGATGGTACCACGGACCACATTCTTACAGACACTCGTCCTCAGGTGTTTCCCACGTTTAACATCAGCCGTCACCAAGCGGCATCTTTGTCCAAAAGCCCTTGCTTTGGGCCAGCGAGATGACTTGGCTGGTAAAGGCAGCTGCAGCAGGCCTAAGTTTGCTCTCTGGACTCACACGGTCAATGAAGAGAACTAATGCCTACAAGGTGTCTCTGACCCTGGCATATTTTTGTGCGCACACACACACACACACACACACACGGCACACTAAATAAAATGTAGTAAAAACTCTTTATGTTTAAGCTTTTTTAAAATATTTTTATGGTTTATTTAACTTTATTTTATGTGCATTGGTGTGAAGGTGTTAGATCCCCTGCAACTGGATCTTCAGACAGTTGTGAGCTGCCATGTGGGTCCTGGGAATTGAACCTGGGTCCTCTGGAAGAACAGTTACTTGCTTCAATACTTTGAGATATCAAATCATTAGCACTCGGGCAGTGAACCCGCCCTAGACCAAGTATCCTGAAGGCAGCTACTCCCAAGGTCAAATCTCCAATTTCAAAAGAAGGAGCAGAAGTGTGTGCTTGAATTTCCTGACCATTGGTCAGGGTGGAGTGGATCTAGCTGTATGGGCCATCTTAATGTCAAAAGAAGCAAGTAACCACATCCTGATTCAGGATGGGTAGCCCTGATTTTTGTTAACAATTGAGCAACTTCAACTCTCTGACCTTCAGACAAGGTGGAAATAGGCTCCACAGTGGCCTAAAGAAAAATCTGTCTGCAGCGTAAGAGAGGAGAAAACCAACTGAGAGCACCGATCACCCAAGCATTTGTTTTCTCTCTGCCCTTGACTGTGTGTATACTGTTTTAAGCTCCTGCCTTGACTTCCCTGCAATAATGGGCTGGAACCTGGAAGCATAAGGCAAATGCTTTCTTCACTAAGTTGCTTTATGTTAAGGTGTATTGTCAAAGCAATAGAAATGAAACTAGATATATCGGGCATCCTAGAGGCAAAATTTTAACTGTAAAACAGTCAGTCACCTTAGAGCCAAAGAGAGGAGTAGTCTCATCACAGAATTTGGAGGGGAGGCAGCAAAATGCCTTTAGCACACCTCCTTCCTACCCTCATAAGAAACTGAGAGAATGAAGGTCTGCTCTTGTAATGATTTGAATGAGAATGGCCCACATAAGCCATTTGAATGCTTGGTACCCCGTTGGTGAAACTGTTTGGGAAGGATTAGGAGGTGTGGCCTTGTTGGAGGAGGAATGTCATTCCCAGTTAGCTGTCTGCCTGGTGCTTATGGATCAGCTGTAGGCTCTCAGCTACTGCTTTAGCACCGTGACTGCCTGCCTGCTGTCTCCTTCCTCGCCACAATGGACATGGACTAACTCTTTGGAACTGTGAGCCCACAAATCAAATGCTTTCATTTGGTTATAGTGTTTTGTCACATCAATAGAAAATTAACTAAGGCAGAAGTCAACACAGCGTGTGTGTGTGTGTGTGGGGAAGCTAGATTTCATGACGTGTGGAACAGGAACTACAAAGTCAACAAAGTCTCCGTGCTCACAGACCCCAGGCCATGGTACAAGGTCTGGAGCTAAAGCCGAGGCAATGGAGATGGAACTGGCTGAGAAGAAAGGAGGTAAGCTACCTGGCTGGCTGATATCCCCAGAGTCTAGAGTGCCTATGGAAGATGACAGGTTGGTCTTCATGGGAGCCTGCTGAAAGAGAGGAAAGACCTGCATAATGCCTCCAGAACATAAAAATGAATGTCAGAATGATAATCCCATCTTAAGAGGTTCTCCACTAGAAGAAAATACCCATTTTATTTTTCTGGATTTAGGCAGAAAAAAAAAGTCATTAAAATACACTGGAAAAAAACTTTTTTGTTTGTTTGTTTTTCAAGACAGGGTTTCTCTGTGTGACAGCCCCAGCCATCCAGGAACTAGCTCTGTAGACCAGGCTGGCCTTGAACTCACAGAGATTCACCTGCCTTTGTCTCCCAAGTGCTGGAATTAAAAGCGTGAGCCACAACCGCGCCCTCCCCCCCATTTTTTAAGTTAAAAAAAAAAACTGGAGGTGGTGGTGATGCATGCCTTTAATCCTAACACTCAGGAGACAGAGGCAGGTGACTGTCTGTGAGCTCGAGGCCAGCCTGGTCTATAGAGCTAGTTCTAGCATCATCAGGGCTACACAGAGAAACCCTGTCCCCCAAAACAAAACAAAAACATAAAAGAAAACAAAAGAACCTGGGAAGACATAGTGACAGAAGGGAAATTCTCAGGGCAAATTGGCAGCTAGACTAGCCAAATGGGGTAAGCTCTAGGTTCATTGAGGGACCCTGGCTTAGTAAATCAAGTAGAGAGTGATCAAGAAGGTACCTGATCTCAACTTCCGGTCTCCACAGGCTCATAAACATATGCATGAGTACACAAACAGACATGTGCATACCACACACACACAAATACACACACACATATACACACCCGTAATTTAAAAAAAAAAGGTAATAAAAATAATAATTAAAATGCTCCTGGGAGAATATAAAATTAAAAAACCTTAAAACTTTTCATTTCTCTTTATCAAAATTTAATATTTCTTTTTTATCTCTTTTCAGAATTTAATATTTCTTTTTATCTCTTTATCAGAATTTAATATTTCTTTATCAGAATTTAAATAAATTGAATAAAGTTGAATAGAGACAAGGGCTTTTGAACAAAGAGGCTTGTCAGTGCCCAGTGTGGTGGGTTCACTGTCATCTTGAAGGACATGGCCGTGGGCATAGTTAATCCTCCGTGTGACAGAGACTCAGGAAGTCACGGGAAGTTCACAGGTCCCTGACTGTCTGCTTCAGCAGCATTTTGTTTTACATCCCATATCACAAAAGGTGGTGAGGGCAGGGACAAAACAGTTATGGTCTCCAGTGAAATATTTCTCAGGTGCCCTCCAGTTTAACGTCTTCAAAATGAGTAGCTCACGGCATCCCGTAAAGCAGCGGTTCTCAGCCTGTGGGTTGCAACCCCTTCCGGGGTCGAACAACCCTTTTACAGGGGTCACGTATCGGATATTCTGCATATCAGGTATTTACAGTATGATTCATACCAGTCGCGAAATTACAGTTATGAAGTAGCAATGAAAGTGATTTTATGATGGGGGGGCACCACAATATATATTATGGGGTCTGCAGCATTAGGAAAGTTGAAAACCACTGATGCAGAGTCTTCGAGAGCCGGAAGGGACTGAGAGCTTCAGTTTTCAACTCAATGCAGCTGTGCCAGCAACTCTTGCCGTAAGTATTCTTCTCTCTTATTTACTATTATTTAACCCCCGCTCTTGTGGTGGGTTTGCTCTGGTTTGTAGGTTGCTGGTTAGGTTTTTCCCGCTGCTGTTTCTCTTTCTCCGCCCACTTTACTACAAGGCGTCGTGCTAAGCTCTTCCCTCACGTCTCCCTTATCCCCCGTGTCTCTTCCTCTTTCGTCATTAATCATCTCCATTTTACTTCTTTATTGTACCCATCCTAGACTTAATAGTCTCTACAACTGTGGGCCCTAATAGTACCCGTACCTTCCCTGCCAGGCTGCTTTACCCACATCCGCTTCCCTCTCTTCACGGCGGATCTTTTTGTCCTCCTCGCTATCCACGTTCTTCCCGCCCAAGCCCAAGCTCAATGACTAAAATCCAAGGACACTCCGTGCTAACCTTGGTTGTTAACCTCCCCCAGTTACTGAAGAGAAAGGGGCCAAGGCTGCTAACAGGCTCGGAGGCCATGCATCTCGGTAACACTCGGAAGCTGAGGTTGCTCTTTAGTTAAAATCTTTCTTGGGGAATAAGGTAGGGGTTACACAAGCACCCTCCAGAATGGAGGAGCTCTTTTCTGAGCTGCACACTCAACTCTGCCACACCCAAGGCCCACTCGAACTCTGCTGAACACAGTACTCCAACTGAACAAACATGGCTGATTAAAAAATGACCTAAAAATGAAAAAAAAAAAAAAAAAAAAAAACACTGGGTGCACGAATCCCACTGCAGTGAAGTAAGAGACGTGCGTATCCATGACAACGCGACTTCTGTGAAAGTTACTAGCCGTGGGGTGATGGCAGCTAATAAGATGCGTTAGATGGAACCCCGGCCAGAGAACTCAAAAGAATGAAAATTGTGAGCATGTTCCAAGACACAATCGGCTGTTCTCCCATTCGAATCCTCATCGTGTGTTCATATCTTTTCTAGCCCCCCTTCCTAGAAGATCCTTCCCTCTCCCACCCCCAGGCCCTTATTCTATACCTAACTTCCGTGATCATATGGATGGTAGCTTGCTTATCAATGACTTAACAACTAACATCCACACAGAAATGAGTACATACCATATTTGCCTTTTGGGGTCTGGATTACCTCACTCAGTATGTTTTTTTTTTTTTTCTAGCTCCATCCAGGATATTTTTTTAACAGATGAGTAATATTCCACTGTGTAAATCTACCATATTTTTTTTTTTAATCTGTTCATCCACTGACCGACAGCGAGGCTGTTTCCAGTTTCTGGCTATTATGGATAGCTGAACACACACAATGAAGAATGAGCAAGTTTATCTGTAGCAGGATGAAAGAGTCTTTTGGGCACAAGAGTGGAGTCACTGGATCTTAAGGTAGCTCTAGTCTCAGCTTCCTGAGACAGTGCCCTGCTGATTTACATAGTGGCGGCACAAATTTACTCCCTCCAACAGAGGCTGAGTGTTCTCCTTACCCTACATCCTCAGCAGCTTGAGCTGTCATTCATTTTGTTGATCTTGGCCATTCTGACTGGTGTAAGATGAGATCTCAAAGTAGTTGGATGACCAAGGATACTGAACATTTCTGTTTTTAAGTGTTCCTCGGTCATCTGAGCTTCCTCTTTAGAGAATTCTCTGTAGAGATATGCACCCACTTTTTTTAATTGGGTCATTTGTTTTCTCGAAGTCCAGTTTTGTTGAGTTCTTTATACATATTGGATATTAGCCCTTTGTTGAATGTATAGTTGGTGAAAGTCTTTTCCCAATTCTGCAGACTGTCACTTTGTCAGAATGACGGTGCCATTGGCCTTACAGAAGCTTTCCAGTTTCGTGAGGCCTCATGTATTAATTGTAGATGTAGAAGTCTGTTTCTGTGCCAATGGCTTCAAATCTATTCCCCACTTTCTCTTCTATCAGATTCAGTGTATCTGGTTTCATGTTGAGATCTTTGATCTATGTAGACCTGAGTGTTTTTTTAAAAAATATTTATTTATTATGTATACAATATTCTGTCTGTCTGTATGCCTGCAGGCCAGAAGAGGGCACCAGACCCCATTACAGATGGCTGTGAGCCACCATGTGGTTGCCGGGAATTGAACTCAGGACCTTTGGAAGAGCAGGCAATGCTCTTAACCTCTGAGCCATCTCTCCAGCCCTAGACCTGAGCTTTGAACAGGGTAATAAGTACGGATCTGCTTGGATCCTTCTCCGTGCGATCGTCTAGCTTGACCAGCATCGTTTGTTGAAGAAACTGTCGTTGTGTTTCCGTGTGTATTCCTGGTTTCTTTATCAAAAATCAGGTGTTCCTAGGTGTGTGAGTTTATGTCTGGGTCTTCAGTTAGAGTCCAGTGGTCATTGTGGCTCCTTATGTTAATGCTATGCTGTTTTTATTACTATAGCTCTGTAGTACACTTCGAGATCAGGGATGGTGGTGCTGCTAGTAGTTCTTTTATTAGGATTGTCTCAGCTATCCTGCGTTTTGTGTGTGTGTGTGTTTTCATATGAAGCCGAAAATTGTTCTTTCAAGATCTGTGAGGAATTGCGTTGGGATTTTGATGGGGGTTGCTTTGAATCTCTAGATTGCTTTCGGCAGACTGCATTTTGACTATATTAATCCTACTGATTCATGATCATGAAGCTTGCATCTGAGGCTTTTGTTTGACTTCCTAAATCATTCATTTCCAGTTTTCCCTCTGTTTTCATTTCCACTTTCCTTTGGTGAGTCTATTTCCTAATTTCATCTCCTGAATAGTTTTCTTTTTTCTTTTTGGTTTTCCAAGACAGGGTTTCTCTGTGGCTTTGGAGCCTGTCCTGGAAGTAGCTCTGTAGACCAGGCTGGTCTCGAACTCACAGAGATCCGCCTGCCTGTGCCTCCCGAGTGCTAGGATTAAAGGCGTGTGCCACCATCGCCCGGCCTGAATAGTTTTCTTCATTTCATTCTACCGTTTGTATTTTCCATAGACTTTATTAATGGATTTATTCATATCTTCTTTATGGTCCTTGAACATCTTAACAAAAGCTATTTCGAAGCCCTTGTCCTGTGCTTCAGCTATGCTGCGTTTCTCAGGGCCACCTGAAGCAGGACCTCTGGGTTCTTGTGGAGACATATTGTCCTGGCTGTTACTGTGTTTTATGCTGGTGTCTAGGCATCTGGGTTTGGGATGTTTATGAATCTAGGTCTTGATGTATAGTCTTGTCTTTGTTGGGTGGGTGTCTTATTTAGGGTTTCATTGCTGTGATGAAACACCATGACCAAAAAGCAAGTTGGGAAGAAAAGGGGTTTATTTGGCTTACGCTTCATTATCTCCGTTAATTATTGAAGGAAGTTAGGACAGCAACTCAAACAGGGCAGGATTCTGGAGGCAGGAGTTGATGCAGAGGCCATGGAGGGGTGCTGCTTACCGACTTGCTCCTCATAGCTTGCTCAGCCTGCTTTCTTACAGAACCCAGGACCACCATCCCAGGGATGGCACCAGCCACAAGGGGCTGCCCCCACTATTGGTCACTAATTGAGAAAATGCCTTACAACTGGATCTCATGGAGTCATCTCCTCAACTGAGGCTCCTCCCTCTCTGATGACTCTTGCATGTGTCCAGTTGACACACAAAACCAATCAGTACAGGGGTGTCCCATCCCTAGGTTTTTGTTGCCCTCTCTAGGGCATAGGACAGCGGTGTGCACAGATTACCTGGAAGAGAGTGCTTCTGAGTCCCTGCTAGGTCTGGCCAAGGGGGGTCCCAGGTAGAACATGTTTCTAGGTATTAGGGACCAACACAACAAAACAATGGGGATGACATAGAAGGGGAGTCAGGGGTCCACAGGGACGAGGAAAGGTGGGTCTGCCAGGGAGTGGAATTAGAGAGGGATGCAGAAAGATACAGGTCCCTGCTGCCGAGACTGGGGAGTTTGTAATGGAGGACAGGCAGGAGAGTAAAGATTGCCCACTCGCTCCGGGTATTGGCAGTTGACATGAAGAAATGGAGTGAGAAAGGCAGGCGGGATCCTGTGAGGGTCTGGGGAGTCCCCAGGGAAGGGAGGCAGAGAGAAAGAAGAGACCTCTGCAGGTCAAATACTACAAGCTGAGGATGGAACTCCTACGTTATAAAAAAAAATATATGCTTTCGTATCCTGCAGCTTTGCTATAAATGCTTATTGGTCCAAGAGTTTTCTAGCAGACTATGTAAGATCATTTAAGTAAAGAATCATATAATCTACAATAGGGATAGTTCAGTGTCTTCATTTCCTATTTTCTCTCTTTTATGTCTTTTACTTGTCTCATTGATATAACTAATACTTTGAGCACTTTATCAAATAGGAGCGTAGGCTTCCTGGTCTCATCCTTGGCTTTAGAGGAAGTGCTCTCATCTTGTTTCCATTTAATATAATATTGGCTATAGATTTTTTTGCATATACCCTTTATTATTATGAGGTATGTCCTTAAGTCTCCAGAGTTTTTATCTTGACAAAGTTGAACTTTGTCAAATGCCTTTTCAGCATCAATTGAAATGATCCTGTGGTTTCTATGCTTAAGTTTATTTGCATGGTATTCTACATGTATTGATTTACACATGTTGAACCTTACGTATGTTGAGCATATGCCTTTTTACGATAAAGTCCTGTTGATAGTAATGTATAATCCTTTTAATGTGTTCCTGGGTTCAGTTTGTAAGTACTTTGTTGGGAATTTTTGCATCTGTTTATTTTTTGTTGTGTCTTTACCTGATTTGGGTATCAGAATAACATAGGTTTCATTGAATTAATTTTGCAGGGTTCCTTTATTTTCTGTTTTATGGAACAAATTAAGAAGAGTTTAGGTACAAGGCCATCCTTGAAAGTTTGATGGAACTCAGGAATGACTCCATCTTTGGAGCCATTGACTTTTTCTTTGAGTAACAATTTTTATCGTGGCTTCGATGTCATCGCTTGTAAGGGTTTAACTTTAGCGATGGTGTGTTTATAAAGATTCTTCTCTTTCTTCCAGTTCATCCAGCATCAGAGTATAAAATTTCCTGCTAATCTCTAATGATGTTCTGTATTTCACCGCAGTCACCCTTTTGATTTCTAATTTTGCTGATTTGTAATTTCGCCTTCATTTTTGATGGATTGGTTAAAGGTTTGTCAATATGATTTTAACTCTTTCAAAGAATCAACCCTTTGATTGATTTTATATATTATTCTTTTAATCACTATTTAATTAATTTCTTCCCTAATCTTTGTTTATTATTATTATTATTATTATTATTATTACCATCTA
This sequence comes from Alexandromys fortis, assembly GCF_014885135.2. Lineage (NCBI taxonomy): Eukaryota > Metazoa > Chordata > Mammalia > Rodentia > Cricetidae > Alexandromys > Alexandromys fortis. The sequence goes on from NW_026067936.1 coordinate 8,974,616, forward strand.
CTGTGTTTGGGATTCCTGCTTGATTTTCAAGAGCCTTGAGGTCCATCATTAGGTTATTTATTTAATATGTTTCAGAATTTTTTGTTTTGTTTTGTTTTGAGACAGGTTCTTTGTAGTGTTGACTGGCCTGGAAGCCCCTGCGCAGATCATGCTGGTCTTGAATTCCTAGAAATCCACCTACTTCTGCCTCCAGAGTACTGGGATTAAAGGCATGCGCCACCACATCCAGCTCTCAGATTTTTGAGTCTGAGTACTTATAACTGTAAACTTCCTTTCAAATCGACCTTGGCTGTATCCCAGAGGTTCTGTGAGGGTGTGTCTTCATTACCATTTGTCTCTAAGATTTTTAAACTTGCTCTATGATTTCTTGGACGATCCACTGTTCATTCAAAAATGTGTTGTTTAGTCTCCGAGTATGTCTGTGGTTTCTGTCATTTCTCTTGCTGTGGATTCCTAGTTGTATTCTGTTATGGTCTGATAGGACACAAGGAATTATCTTCTATTCCTTCTGTGTTTGTTGAGACTTGATTTGTGTCCCATGATAGGATCAGTTTTGGAGAAGGTTCCATGTACTCCTCTGGAAAAAGTGTTTTCCCTATCTGTTGGTTGTGGGCATGAAACAGCGTGTCCACCATAGCGATCCTAATACAGGAGAAGGAATCACCTAACAGAGAGGAAACTGCAAACCCCTGTTTCTTGCCCAAGTCTAGCTTGTTCATCTGTTATCTGTTGTTTTCATAGAATGTATATGTCATGTATTTACATGGGAGAGCTGTCTTTCCTTATCTTCCTGTAAAGTATTCTACTCAGAACCTTCTGGAGGGCTAGCACGGGTGTCAGGCATTACCTTAATTTGTGCTTGTCTTTTTTTTTTTTTTTTTTTTTTTTTGGTTTATTGAGACAGCATTTCACTATGTATCTCTGGCTATACTGGAACCCTCTGTAGACCAGGCTGGTTTCAAACTCACAGAGATCTGCTTGCCTTTGCCTCCTGAGTGCTGGGATTAAAGGTGTGGGCCACCACCACTGACTGGCTTGTGTTTGTCTTGAAACACCTCTATCAATTTTGAAAGACAGTCTTACAGGGTATAGCCTTGTCGGTTCTCGGAGCTTCAAATATTTCGTTCTGCGTTCCTCTAGCGTTTGCGGTTGCAAGTGTCTGACTTAATTCTAACACTCACTGCCTTTCTATGTGAGTTTCTCATGCTCCTCTCTTCCTGGGTGGCTTCTTCACTTTGTGTTTCTGACATCCTGACTGTGAGGTGTCACTGAGTGTTTCCCCTCTGGTCACATCCATTTAGAGCTCTAGATGCCTCTTGTGTTACCGCTTGGGTTTGGATGCCTACTTCTTTCTGGAAACTTTAATTTCATGTGGCTACTTCATTTTATTTGACTTGTGATCTTTACACCATGAATTCTAAGGTTGGTCTCTTGACTGTATCCCCGACTTCTTGGAAGTATCATTCATGTCTCTTACTCCCACCCCCACATATGTCTTTTGTATTATTGTGTTGATTTTGTCCCCTGGGTTCTGCAGGACCACAGAGTGCCAGGTCACCAGGTTTACGTTTCCAGAAGGACCAGAGAACAGAGGGTGACCAGTACTCTCGATTCTTTCTTCTTCTTCTTCTTCTTCTTCTTCTTCTTCTTCTTCTTCTTCTTCTTCTTCTTCTTCTTCTTCTTCTTCTTCTTCTTCTTTTTTGTAAAGATGTTTCATGAAGCCATAGCTATAAAGTTGACTCCCTTCTGTCTGCCATGTGAACACATCACTCACTGCTCTAGGGATGCATCCCTCACCTCATAGACTAGCCTAATAATACCGTCACCTTCTAGCATGATGAGCGCTGAGAGCTCTTAGGTGAGCAATGGTTCTACCCACCAATACGTTCGGAAATTGAAGGGACTCTTGAAAAGTGGTGAATGGCAGAAGGTGGAACTTTGTTACATGAAGAAGGTTAATCCATGGGACTACATCCTACCTTATCTCCTTCCTGTTAGGACGGCTGGGTTTCCTGTCCACTGTGCTGTTTGTCACACCTTTCCTGCCATGGTGGATGGAACCCTCGGAAATGTGCAAAACAAATCTCGCCTCTGCTAAGTTGTTTCTGTCTGGTGTGTGGTGACGGTGATGGTGTTTGGTGGCGGTGATGAAGGTCTTGCTAACGGCGATGACTTGAAGAACCATGGGAATTGAGATGTTGGCAGGTGATCAGATCAGAGCCCTCAGACCTGAATCGTCTCCAGACAAGACATCACAGACAGATCTAGAGGGGCCCATTATAGCTCTCCTGGCTTTATCCCAGTCCTATCAAGTTATCGCTCCATCAGCGCAATCCCCGAGACCTTGGCTCACACAGTGTGCCGAATCCCGGTCATTCTCACGGCGCACAACTGCTTCTCCTGACATGTGAGCATCTGAGGCTTTGCTTGGCTCTCTGCCTTACCTTCTGCTTTCCAGAGAAGCTTCCATCTGTTCCGTGACTTCTCCCAGGTAACATTTCCAGTCAGTGCTCGGGACTCTAGCTGCTCACTCCCCTCTCCAGTAGCTGCGGCTTCCTACCTCTGATCCCAGTGCCCTCAAAGCCTGTTTGTAGCTTAGTAAAGTTTAGGATGCATTGATAAACTTAGACAATTTGAAAATCCCAGCAAAGAGCCTTGCCGATAATACAGAAATCCCATAGGGATAGGGTGAGCGTCTCATAATAACAGAAGCAGCAATGCTGCTGGAAGCATAAAGTCCTTGGAGTTCCTCCTGCTGTGTGTGCTGTGTGTGTCCCAGCAAAGAAAGTCTTGCTCCCCCTCAAACAGTAGGCGTGATTTTCTGTGTCTCTAAAACTGTATCAGGTGTCACACTCACTTTGACCCATTCACCTTCTTTTCTAGAGTGTTGGTTAATAGTGACAAAGTTGGGGGCATCATAGAGCCAAAGGAACTTTATATGCTATTTTTTCCAAAAAAAAAAAAAAGCTTTTAAATAACCAGAGATGATTTTAGTTATAAGTTTTGGATTAAATAAAAGTCATGTGAGACTTTCCAAAAACTATGTTTCATTCTTTAAACAAAAGCAATACCAGGAATGAGATTTTCTTGGCATTAGATGAGAAGCCAGTGGAGAACTTTTCCCAATCCCCAGGGCCTTGTACAATCGTCAGGTGGGAATGGAACCTGACCCACAGTGTTATAAATATGAATACATCGTTCAACAAGCACATACAAATATTTAGCATGCTATAAATAAGATATTAACATAGGTTCAAGCCCTCTGTTAGGCAGTGATTTATTACTGTGTAAAATACTCGAGGAAATCAACTTAAAGGAGGGAAGACGGGGTCTGGCTCCTGAGTTCAGGGGTTTCAGGCTGTAGTCCTTTGGATCCATTGTTTCGGAGCCTGTCTGGGAGGCGGACCACTATGGTGGGGGCACAGGGTAGAGCACACTGCCCTTCTTGTGGGCCGTGGAGAGAGGGAGAGACGGCCCAGCAAGTTACAGAGGTCATACTTGTTAGTAGTGGATGAAATGGAGACACGGCCACTCCTGGGGATGGTTGAGGAGAAGGTTTTTATTGTAGCCGTGAGGGAGAGTACAGCCAGGGACGTCTGGAAGAGTCCAGAGCAGAGAGAGAAAGGAGTGGACTTAACATGGCTGGCAGACTGAATTGGTTCGTGAGAGGAGATGGGGGAGCCAGAGTGGAAGAGGAAAGAGGGGGGAGAAAGGGAGGAGACCAAGAGAGAGCTGAGGGGGGAGGGAGGGAGGGAGGGAGGGAGGGAGGGAGGGAGGGAGAGAGAGAGAGAGAGAGAGAGAGAGAGAGAGNGGAGGGAGAGAGAGAGAGAGAGAGAGAGAGAGAGAGAGAGAGAGAGAGCGTGCGCCCGCCCGCGAGAGCACTTGTCTATGCTGTGAAGGTCATAGGTCCACCTCAGGTGTCCTTCGTCAGGTGCTTAGTCACCTTGGTTTGTTCTTAATTTTGAGACAGGATCTCCCAGAAGAGCCCAGATGGGCCAGGAGCCAGCTGGGGCAGAGGATGACTTTGAACTCCTGGTTTCTCAATGGCCTGAAACTTGCCAAGTAGGCGAGGCTGGCCAGCCCGTAAACCACGGGGATTGCTGTTTTCCCGGTGCAAGGATTACATGCATGTGTGTGCTTTTCCGCAGGGATTCTGGGCATTAAACTCAGGTTCCAACACTTGTATGACAAGCACGTGGCTAACTGCTCTGTCTCCCCAGCCATTTTATTATAAAGCTGAAGAGAGAGTTTTAATATAATCTCTTTTACAATGAATTATTTATTTATTAGTTTGTTTGTTTGCAGTCCTGGGGATGGAACCCAGGCCCTGTGCATGCTGGGTAAGAACTTCACCACTGTGCTACATTTCCAGTTTTTTCCCCATAATTTTTTTTTTTTTGAGACAGGGTCTCATGCCGAGAGGCTGCCCTTGAACTTACTACATAACTGAGGATGGCTTTGAACTCCTCCTGCTTTAACCTTCCAAGTAACTGCCACAGTTTCTTATAGGAGGATCAAACTGACCTAAAGCTCTAGTTTCTGTGGGTTACCTTCCTTTCTTCTACCCTAATCTTGAGCCAGGTTCAAGAGTAACTCATTTTCTGCAGATCCTTGGTAGTACTGGAGCCAGGGGCTCTGAGCTAGAAGGGGCCGCCATGGATTCGGGTGGAGAAGGAGGCACGGACCCTGTCGCTTCACCTTCTCTTACTTTCTGGCTACCCAACCTGTGTCCTGAAGACCGAGTGTTTGAGTCTCTGTGTTGAAATACAACAACAAGCAAACACACAAGCAACAAAAGCTTTATGCAGAAAAAAAGGAATAGAAATCGTGTCAGACAATAGACTTTCAAGTAGAGGGTCAGAGCCTCAATGGAAAATTCCACCATCCCTCAATTAATCTAAAATTACAGTAACTCTAATAACACACAAATGGGCTCTTTCTTCACGTTTACAGCAACGTGGAGAAGTCACATTGTTTTTCCCCCCACAACCCAATCATTTGAACATGAACTTGAGTAGAAACTCTCGCATACAGACTCAAAAACCACATTCCTATAATTTTAGCTCGGTGTGATGTGGAATGTCACCCGTATATACAAACACTTCAGTGGACGGACATAATTCCCTGCATGTGGTATAGCTGTGTTTACACAGATTGTGAGCATGACAGGGTGGGCGTCTAACCGGGGCATCCACGGGAACCCAGACATGTTCAGGCATGGCCAAAGGGACAGGATGGGAGACCACCCAGGGTCTGTTTACGTGCGGGCCTGAGACACACGCATGGGTGAGACAGACAGAATAGACTTCCTTGGAAAGAAGACCATCTGCTTTGGGGACAAAGGAGAGATCCATCACCTCCTTCTTGCCCTAGACAGTCATGTCCAAGAGAAGCAGCAGCTTCTGCACAAGCCAGAAAAATGGAAGTACAGTTTAGGCAGCCAGTGAGGGCCCAATTCTTCCACCACACACAGAGAGACACACTTGTCCTCAGGGTCCTTCTTCTGTGACCATGAACTAAGAAGATGCCTATACCTTAACGTCTGTGGGGACCAAGTCAGAGAGTACAAGGAAACTCAGATGGAATTTCTTCTCATTGCTGTCAGGCTGTTACTAAAAGCCTTAAACATCTGGAGTGGATTAGGAACGGCCACTGACTGTCATTGTGACCTGGCCCTGCCCGCCTCTCCAAGGCACTTTCTCCTGGATGTTCTTACTTTGTTACCAGGCTCATGCCCGTTGCAAATGCTTCCCACCCAACAGGGAAGCTGCTTGCGCGTTCTAGGATGTCCTTGTGATGCTACTCAAATGCAGAGGCTTGTATCTACCGAGGTTTGTGCATGGACACCTCATTTAGGCGAGCTTGTCTTCACAGGCAGTGTGAACTGTAGGTCATGTTGTTTCTCTGCTCAGCTTCTCCCCATCCCACAGGCTTCTTAACTCCCCCAGAAGAGAAACTCAGCATGTAACAGGTAGTCAGTCATACTAGTGGAATTAATAAATGCAATTAATTAATCATTGCAAAGTACTGGTTTACGGATATTTGTCGACCAGCCTCCACTGCGTGCTGTGATCTTTGGGAACTGAAGACTTAGTCATCTTTCCATGTACTAAGCTGACAAATGTTTCCGAGTGCCCTGCGTTGGGCAACAGAGATGCCACAATGACAAAAACATTGGAACCTCAGTCCCTGGGGAATCTGCAGCTAAATAACAAAGAGCGAATTCTCACATAAAATTCACGGGAGGGCTGCACGCTGGAGATGGAGTCGGAAAGTGCCGAGACTTTCGGTGAGAATGCTAATTAGCACAGCCAGTAGGGAAACCAGTCCAGAGGGTGCCCCAGTGAACTAAAACTGGATCTACTATATGATACATAACTGAGTTATAAAACCAATCTAGGTGCCCATGGCATAGGCATACAGTGGGGTTTAATTCAGTCGGTGGTTTTCACCTGTCTCTAACTCCAGGTCCAGAGGATCTGATGACCTCTTTTGACCTCTGAGGGCAACAAGCATGCATGTGGTACGAGCAGGCTCTCTCTCTCTCTCTCTCTCTCTCTCTCTCTCTCTCTCTCTCTCTCTCTCTCTCTCTCATACACTTGCACAGTGGGTTTTAGGCCTAGCTTGTGTTTCCCTAGCATAGAGTAACTAACACTTGCCTTATTTGCCCAGTGGAAGTGAGTATATTTAGAAGCTTTGCCTCTGAACTACACATACCACACGTCAGCTACCAGACAGATCTGCCCTTCTGAGGCAGGCCCCTGCCAGGAACCGTACCACATTCTTCTGGGCTAAGGTGCTGTCCTGAACGACTCTGAAACTTGTGCCAGCTTCCTGGAACTCAGACTCCCCCGCTGTATCAGCTGGCTTGTCATCCGTTCATGGTTTCTCCAGGGATGAAGTCCTTGTAAGAGGGCAAGTCAAAGCTGCAACCAGACTGGCTCCTGAGTCTCCCATCATCCACAGCCTGCTCTGGTGCCCGGGAGACTTGGCGCAGCCTTTGCTGCCTTTGCTCTGAGGAAGCTGCAAAGATGAAGTATGTCGTAACACTCATTTGTGAATTAGTGCCCATGCACTCTAGAGTGTTTCTCGTGCTTTCTGGAACTTTGAAAGAACAAGAAAAGCTAATGGTTCTAATTAAACCCCCTTCTCACCTTTCTGTATCTTTTTACTGGATATTAAGTCACCACTTAAAATGTATTATTTTTGGAAAGACATAACTTACCCCCCCCCCAAATTTTCTTTTCTGTTGAAGGTTCATTTTTCATTTTGTAGGGAATTTTGTCCGCACTATTTAGATTTACCGTTCTCAAATGTCTAGACATGCCGTGTACAGGTTGTGTGCGCTTCTGTATGAATTTTAGTTAATTTAAGTTTAATTGTTGCTTCGCTCTTGCCTTTCACTGTACCTGGCATCACCTGTATCGAAATCCTCTATAGGTGAATATTCAGAGACAAAACCTGCCAAAACCTGCCAGTTGTCCTGGTTTCCAACAAGCCTTCTTTGGGACAGGTTACTTTATATTTGTTTGTTTGTTTGTTTATTTATTTATTTATTTAGAGTTTCTCTGTGTAGCCCTAACTGTCCTGGAACTCTCTCTGTAGAACAGGTTGGCCTTGAACTCAACAGAAATCCACCTGCTTCTGCCTCCTCATGTGCCACCACTGCCCAACTTGGTTACTTTTCATTGTAGAAAAAAACATAAATAATTCTTGAAACCATTACGAATAGAAAAAGTGCCTAGAGTTTAAAAGATAGTGGTGGGGCTAGAGAGATGGCTCAGTGGTTAAGAGCATTGCCTCCTCTTCCAAAGGTCCTGAGTTCAATTCCCGGCAACCACATGGTGGCTCACAACCATCTGTAATGAGGTCTGGTGCCCTCTTCTGGCCTGCAGACATACACACAGGCAGAATATTGTATATATAACAAACAAACAAATAAATAAATAGAATAAAAGATAGTAGTGTCGGGTGGGACACCTCTCTGCAGAGTAATGATATTGTTGATTTAAAAAAATGGGGAAATTAGCAAAGCAAGTAAGCAAACAAACAAAATCAAGGTTAGTAGACTGAAACAAACATTTCTAAATTAAAAATCTACACGCAACTTAAAGGCATAAATCAACTGGTTTTAGTCTTTATTATTAAGGTCACAAAGTTTGACCTGTTTGTGTAACCAAAGCATCTGCTTTCATGAATTCTCCTTTGTTCTTCAAATAATAACGTGATTCACTTCCGCCCTGTGTATCCCGCTGAGGCATCACTCCCCGGCTATTTATTGACTCCCCGTGGCTCATCATTGGCCCTCTTGACCACAGGTCATGCATTCATTCACGAAATATTTGTTGAGAGCCTGCTGTGCTTTAGACAACACAAGGTAATATGGACCCCGGCCAAGGAGAGCTCATCACAAATGGGAAACAGCTACAGGCTCCCCAGTCCAATGTGACCTGTCTCATCTTCTCTAGTATGTGTAAACAGCAAGATCAAAAACACACACACACACACACACACACACACACACACAAGTCTAGCATGTTGTGCTTCCCATCAAAATCAAAAGATAGAGGGCTGGAGTGATGGTTTAGAGGTTAAGGGCACTTACTGAGGACCCAGGCTATTTTCCCAGCACCTACCTTGGGCAGTTAACCTCCTGTAACTCCAGTTCCAGGATTTCTAGTGCCCCCTTCTGGCCCCTATTGGTACCTGCAGGTACATGCTACACATAGACTCATTTAGATATACACACGATTACACATAAATATAACAAATCTTTTAAAAAGAAAGCGATAGGTTGGAATTCTCTCTAGAGCTGCATCCTTTTTCCTATACCAGGTCTTTGCAGGAGGAGACTGTAAAAAGCAAAAGATAACAGAATTTGGTGAGGAGGGAGGGGGGGACGGGAAAAGAAGACTGGAATGTTCCATCACTTTGTTGCAGAGGACCTTGGGCAAATTCCTTGATCTCTTGAACCTTAGATTCCTCAACCATAAAGAGAGGTGACCATAGCAATTACGTGTCGGTACAAGAGGTAATGTGTACGGTTACACCTGGCTTCCAGTAATCAGCCTAGTGATATTGGTATTTGTGCCCCTGGGTAGTCTCCTCCCACAGTGCCCTCTGGGCTTGGTTGTTTGACTTGTTGGGCTAATGAGGTAGAGCTGTGACCCAGCAGAGGTTTGATCATCCCTGGCATGTTGGAACTGACCCTCTTGGAAGCCAGATGCCATAGAAGGATGTTTGAAGTACATTGTTGACAGAGAGATTTTGTAGTCTTCAGTCATCCCTCCAAGTCTTGGCTGTTTCAGTTCCAGGCAGCCCATCAGATACAGGGAACTCCTTGAGCAAGACCAGGCAAGACCATTTTGAGCCTCATCAACATGGCCATTGTTGCCCATTCTTCTATCAACGGTGGTGACAATTCAGACAATCTCTAAGAAATTCCAGAGTTTTCCTAGCCTTTTTGTGTTCTGAGCTCTCCCAGACTATCTCTCTAATACCCCATTTAGAACATTCTAGGCCTTTTAAATCTGATAACCCCAAACTCTAGCAATTTCTCACCAATACTCAGTTCCAAAGATAATTCCTGAGGTATTGTTATAACAACACCTCTTGGTTTTTTTTTTTTGTTTGTTTGTTTGTTTTTGTTTTTTCTTTAGTCTCATGATTCTGCAAGCTGGAAAGTTCAAAATCATATCTGGCCAGAGCCTTCTGCTGCTTCCTGTGGAAGCTGGAGGGACAAGTGGGCACACATGAGGCAGAGGAGAGGGGGCAGAACACTCACTACAGAGAAAGCCATTAGCAGAGTCCTTACCTGGGCGCTTCCTCTAGGACCCTCCTCTCGACATTAGTGCTGAGGGATTAGGCTCTAACATGTGGACATTTGCTGGACACCCTAACTCTAGCAGCTTCCTGAGCTGCTTCTGTAAACTCTATCTTTGGTCAACTGTAGGGGCCCAGCAGGGAATTCTGACTCCTGAATTCAGTGCCCAGAAGGGATCTGCTTGGCAAATCAAACTCTCTACAGCATGAGGCAAAGTGGGGGTGGGCGTAGCCCTCATTGTGTGCCTGGCCCTTTTCATCATGACCGGAACCTATGAAAAGAAACTCTCAGTCACATAGGACCTTAAAGATGGTCTCTTCTGCCTTCTCTGTGTCACCCGGCAACCATACTTTGGTGGCCCAGTGCGGTCGGTCAGATGATGAGAAAGGCTGGAGGGACCTGCTGCTTTCAGGGTTAGCTGCTGTCAAGGCACCTGGGAGCCTGGGTGCTCCGTGTCTGTGAGGCTCACACTTCTTCCTGTGATGAGGATTCCCTGGTCGGGAGAGAGCATGTCTACATCATAAATATTCCTAGAGACAAACCAGAGCAAGAAGAAGAAATGAACTTAGTGTCTTCATGACCCTTCCAGTGGCTCCCCTCCCCCCTGCCTGGGGCCTGGGCCTCTGCAGTGACAGGACTCTTGGTTCTGAGGAGAAGCTCAAACCATTTCCCTCAGGGCTTTCTCGGTCGTCCATTGGTTTGGCTCCATCTCCCCGCTGTGTTCTTAGAGAATCATTTTGTTTCTGTTTATGCTTTTGAGACAAGGTCTAAATATATAGCCTCGGCTGCCAGCTGTCTTCAGATTTACCATTCTGAATGCTAGAATTATAGGAATGCATCACTGTCTCTTAAATTAAAATTATATGTGTGAGTACATGTGTGTGTGTGTGTGTGTGTGTGATGTTTGTGGACTATGAAATTGGAAAGGATACTACGGGAGAGGAGGAAGATGTCTCAAGGGAGATGGGGATGAGGATGATGGAATGAAAGCGTGAAATAGGTGGAAGAAAGGGGACAAGGGGGGTGGTAGGGGCAGGGGAAGAGAGGGGAATGACGACAAAGAGCAGTGAAACACGGGCGAGAAAGTTAGGATGAAACCCATTGCCTTGTACATGACCCTAGAAGTTAATTTAAAATAATATAGGATAAATAACAGTGTCATGTATACTAAATGTTACTGTGTAAATGGTAGATGTGTATCTGGCGTGTTCGTGTGTGCCCACGTGTCTGGACCCACACTTGGACAGGGGCCAGACGCCAACATCAAGTGTCTTTCTCTATCATCTTCCGCATTATATTTTGAGGCATGGTTTCTTCACTGAGACCAATCAGCTAATTTTACCTGTCTCTGCCCAGCCAGTGCTGGGGGGGTTAAAGGCCTGTACCACCGTCACACCAGATTTCTCTCTGTCTATTAAAAAAAAAATTATTCTTGGGGCTGGAGAGGTGGCTCAGAGGTTAAGGGCACTGACTGCTCTTCCGGAGGTCTTGAGTTCAATTCCCAGCAACCGCATGGTGGCTCACAACCGTCTGTAATGAGATCTGGTGCCCTCTTCTGGCCTGCAGGCATACATGGAGGCTGAACACTGTGTACATAATAAATAAATAAATCTTTTTAAAAAATGTATTCTTTTTAAAAAATTTTATTGGTAATGAGTGTTTTGCCTATATGTATGTATATCATGTGTGTACCTGAGGGTGTCTAATCCCCTGGAACTGGAGTTGTAGCTAGCTGTAAGCTCTGTATGGGTGCTGGGGACCTCTGCAAGAGCAACCGGTACTCTTGACTGCTGTGCCATCTCTCCAACCCCATGACACTAGTTTTCTTAGGTGCTGGGAACCCGAACTCAGGCCCTCACGCTTACACAGCAAGCACATGACCTACACAGCCGTCATCCCATCCCTGTGATATTTAAAATTTGTACCTTGTTTCTGGAACGTTTCCCTGAATATTTTTAATGTTTTCAGGTCATGATTGACTACGGGAACTGAACCCACAGAGGATGATAAGGAGAAGCGGAAAACACAGCTCAGGCTCAGGAAGGAACTGGAGGCTGGGATGGGTCCCAAAGCGGCCTCTCTGACTCATCCCTGCTCTCTCTGCACACCTGCCTCGACCTTTGGCCCTTAAAAACCCAAACCCTGGTCGATTCGGCTTTTAAGCTGCACGCGGTGGTTCAGGTGAGCAATGACTGGTGGCTTCAGCCTCTCTTTCACTTTCCTGAGGGGACTGATCTTAGGAGTCTTTCCCGAGTTATCCCCAGCGATGCCAGTCAGCTGGGAGCAATGCAGCAGGGCCAGACACATAAGCTCTCCCTAAAGGGGCAAGGACTTGAGATGAGAGAACGGTTCTTAGAATAGAAAGATGGGGAGCTAGGGAGATGCTCAGTAGTAAATAGATCACTCAGCTATGCAGACCTGAATCTGAATCCCCAGCATCCACACAGTAGCGGAGTCCAGAAGCAACACACCTCTAACCCCAGTGCTGGGAGCCAATAGCCAGTGGTTCTCAACCTTCTAACGCGCGACCTTTTAACACAGTTCCTCATGTTGTGTTGACCCCCCCGCCACCATGACATGATTTTCGTTGCAACTTCTCAGATGTAATTATGTTAGTTATGAATCATAATTTACATATCTGATATGCAGGATATCTGATATCCAGCCCCCCAGAGGGGTTGCGGCTCACAGACTGAGAAGTGCTGGCATAGACCAACCGATCCTCAGAGCTCACCAACCGGTGAGGTGAGCTTCAGCTTTAGAGAGAGACTCTGCCTCCAAAGACCAGGCAAAGGACAACAGAGGAAGACACATGATCTCTGGCCTCTGTGTGTGCACGCGTGGGTGAGTGTACCTGGACACACATGTGCAAGAGAGAAAGAGAAAAACAGATGAACAAACAAACAAGCGACCAACAAGTGACCAAAGCATCTACCCAGCAAAGCAAACTAATTCTTCACGTTGGAAATATAGATCCGGCAGAACCAGACTCCTCATTTTCTCCCATTTCCTGCCCGCCTCCCTCCCCAGGCTCACTCTCCCCACTGAAAGTGTTTGACCCTCCAGGATGGGCAGGCCTCTGCACAGACTGTTAGCACTCTGGAATGTTCTTCCTCTTTTTCCACCTGACTGGCTTCTAACCATGCTTCAGAGAGTCAACTCAAATGTCACATTCTCACTCAGAGAAAATAACCTCGTCCAAGTTTTATCTTACTGGGAATTAATCATCTTAATTGTCATGGAGATACGCGTCACCCGAGAGGCAGAGGCAGGGGCGTCTGGCTCATTAGTAAAGTGATGGGCAAGGTAAATTGCTGTGGGGCGTTCCATTCACCCCAAGTTCCTATGACCTGGAATTTCTTTTTTTTTAAAGAATTATTATTTATTTATTATGTATACAACATTCTGCCTCCATGTATGCCCGCACGCCAGAAGAGGGCGCCAGATCTCATTACAGATGGTTGTGAGCCACTATGTGGTTGCTGGGAATTGAACTCAGGACCTCTGGAAGAGCAGGCAGTGCTCTTAACCACTGAGCCATCTCTCCAGCCCGACCTGGAATTTCTAAATTGTGACAGGGACGTTACAATTGGTACAATATCAGAAGATATGAAGTTGTGTCATGAGTCAGAGAGAGAGAGAGAGAGAGAGAGAGAGAGCTTTCTGATAAGATTACTAGCTGTTCCATATTAATCCCCTAGGCATATCACAACCTAACAAATGACTACATTTCCCAGACTTCCTTGTGGTTAGATAAGGCCAAACACATGACAAGGGCCCTGCCCTAGAATGTGGATATAAGAGATAAGCATGACATCTGTGCTCATTGCTGAAAAGGAAATAGTTTTGTTGTCTGCTTTTTCTCTTCCTCTTTTTCTGGACTGGATGTAGAAATGATCGTGACCCAGCTTTGACCACACAGCTACGGACAACATCCTAGGAACTGTGATGCAACAAGATGGGAGGGAACCTCGTCCCTAGATGACCCAAAGGAGCTCAGCAGCGCCAGCAGCCTAGACCACTCAGCTCTGGTCTCTTGCTTGAGAAATACATCAGCTGTATCTTCTTTACACCAATAGCGATGGAACCAGGGCTCTCCTCTAGTGACTTAGCCTTCTCTAGGCCAAGCGGCAGGCGGTTCTCTAGGGCAGAGATGAAATCATGGCTCCCTTTCTATCTCCATACTTCCAAACTTATAAATAATTCCAAAATTATAAATAATAAGTGTTTGATGAATTGTTAAGCATGGCTGCTGAATTGGAAGGAAGCGAGGCTGTAAGAAGTGAGTGGTGGAGGAACTAGAGTGTAGTGTTGGAGGCAAAGTCCTTAGGTGGGATGGGTGAGGTTTGAGCCCAGTACTGTAAAAAATGAAGGAAGGAGAGTAGGAAGGAAGGAAGGAAGGAAGGAAGGAAGGAAGGAAGGAAGGAAGGAAGGAAGAAGAGGAGGAAGGAATATATTAGAACAACTCTGAACAGCCTGTGAAGCATTGGCGAAGATGGACTTCCATTGTACCCATTTAGGTTCCATAGAACTTGTCTCTTCCTTTCCTTTCCTTTCCTTTCCTTTCCTTTCCTTTCCTTTCCTTTCCTTTCCTTTCCTTTCCTTTCCTTTCTTTTCTTTTTTCTTTTAAGGGGGAAAAATCATGTTAGTTCGTTGACACCTGCTGGTCATTTCGAATTCTGCAACTTGAATCAGTCAAACTGTTCAGGAAGAATGTCTTCACTTTCCAGAGATCGCAAAAGCAGCTGTTAATAATTCTAGGCCACACATGAGGAGCGTGAAACCAACAACACCAACAACAACAACTGGGGAGTAGCATTAACACAGAAGTGCTCTGGGCTGGCCACCGCCATGGGTGCCACAGCAGCTCTCAGAGGGTTGAGTGGGTGAGGGGGGCTCAGGGTCTGGCTTTGCTCTAGGCGATGATTGGTTGAGGCTCAAGGTCTGGCTTTGCTCTAGGCGATTGGTTGAGGCTCAGGGTCTGGTTTTTCCTTTTTACAAACTCATTTCTGTCATTTCTGTCCTTTGATCGTGATAAGCTTTAGTATGCCTCTCCCATCCTTTCTTCTCTATTGCCATAGCTTGTGGCTTTTCTCATGTCTGTCAGTGGAGTTAGCCGTGATGGCATTAGATTTATTTGATTAAAAAAAGAACCAAAGAAATAAAAATAAAACAAAATAAACCAGAAAGAAACCAAAACACCCAAACCCAAAAAATAAAGAAAAACTTCCGTCCAAAACCCCTGCTCGAAGCATCCAAAGAGTCAGAATCTCCCCAGATGGGATGACATGGAAGGGCAGCGGCTGAGCTCTCTTTATCTTCAGTTTTGGTGGGGAGGGAAGAGATGCTTCTAAAGCCCAGCCTGGTAATTCAGAGAGGCTGGAGGGACCGCTCAGCGGTTAAGAGTATAAATATATTTTTTTAAAAAAGACCCTTCAAAGGTCATTTACTCCTTTAATTTGGTCTCCAGGAGAGTTCAGACTAACTGTTTGACCTTTTCTAACAACTCTGTAAGACTGTTTGGGGGGCAGGAGAAATGGCTTATTGGGAAAGAGACTGGCCACCAAGCCTGATCATCTGAGGCCTATCCCTGGAACCCACGTGACTCAGTTAGGGGAGAACTGACCTCCACAACCATGCAGGGGCACATGTGTGCACACACAATTAGGTAAGGAAAGCATCATGAAAATTATGACTCTTTTTCCTGTGCCAAGTATATCTGAATTTAGTGTTTTTCTTAGTCCACTCTACATTTTCATAAGGCAATGCAAACCCCTAATAAAACATAAGATTAAATGTTAGAATTGTAATGGTCTGCTCTGTCCCTTTAAGAGACAAGCCACGCCCACTCCCTTTACCCAGGCAAGCTGATCTTCAGCTTCCAGACTAAGTCCCTTCCTTTCCTATCTCCCTCTCTTGAGGAGGCAGCTTCTGTCTCTCCCCACTCTGCCCTCCCTCCCACCCCCATCCTCTCTGTTTCTCTCTCTGCTCTTCTCCCCCTTTCCCTCCATAACCCACTAAATAAATATACAACCTCATTCTGCATGGTGTGCCTATCCATGTCTCTGTCTCTCGCCCACCATGTGGCTCCCTGCCGGGGACCAGCCAACCAGCTGCCTTCGGAGACCTGTGGTGTGGTCTCGTGGTGTGCCCATCTATCTGTCTCTCCTTGTGACCTGCTGCAGCTGCTCTGGGAACTGCACCATCCCTTCATGGGACTGGCTGGTCTCAGGACCTGCTGTCCGCTGCGCCCCTCGGGAAGCTGCAGCATTTTACTTAATCCCATTACATTGTTGTAAGAATGATGCTGGGCCGTGGTGGCGCACGCCTTTAATCCCAGCACTCAGGAGGCAGAGGTAGGTGGATCCCTGTGAGTTCAAGACCAGCCTGGCCTACAGAGTGAGTTCTAGAACAGCCAGGGCTGTTACACAGAGAGACCCTGTCTTGAAAAAAAAAAAGTTAGAATGAGTTACCCTGATGAAAAGAAGAAAGCAGTGGTGGAATGAAGGAAGCTCTGGAAGAGTTTTGTGTCAGCGTGACACAAGCCAGAGTCACCTGAGAGCAGGGAACCATAATTAAGAGAATGCTTCCAAAGATGGGCTGCAGGCAAGCCTTAGGTTATTTTCTTAATTAGAGATTGATGGGGGAGGGCCCAGCCTGTGGTGAGGGATGTTATCCTTGGGCTAGTGGACCTGAATTCTATAAGAAAGCTGGCTGAGCAAGCCACAGGGGAGCAAGCCAGTAAGCAACACCCCTCCATGGCCTCTGCATCAGCTTTTGCCTCCAGGTCCCTGCTCTGTTTGATTTCCTGTCCTGACTTCCTTCAGTGATGAACAGTGATGTGGAGGTGTAAGCTAAGTAAACTCTTTCCTCAACAACTGGCTTTTGGTCACGGTGTTTCATCACAGAAATAGAAGCCCTAACTAGGACAATGGGGCCTGGTTATTTATTTGATTGATTGATTGATTGATTGATTGATTGATTTAGATACGGGTTTCAAGAGGTAGCTCAGGCTAGACTTGAACCATGTAGCCCAGGGCTCATAAGGCTGAGGCAGGAGATGGTAGCTTTGAAGACAGGCTGGGCTACATAGTTCAAGTCCAGCCTGAGCTATTCAGAAGGGTTCATGCCTGGAGGTGGAGGGCTTGTAACAACCTTGTGGGGTTTTACTAAGGGTGAATGTTGGTAGATAGGCTCACCTCAATCCAGCCACTCGGGCTTCCTCTCTCTTTGCACACTGAATACATGATATTTTCTGTTTATTTGGCTCTGGCACCTGGAGAAGGAAGCAGAAGCTGCTGTTGTCAACTACCCATGATGCCAGGCTTCTAGATGTGGGAAGCAATGATGCCCAGAGAGGAAGGGGTGTGTATGAAAGTGAGCAGGACAGGGAAGTGCCAAGGTCAGAGCAACTGAACCTATATCCTCAGACCCCACCACATTCCTAGGATGTGCACCCGTCCTCATGTAGAGACTGTCACAAGGGAACAGTATAGCTGTACAGATGCCAAGTATCTTCTGAGCATTACAATGCCATCGTGGTCACACCACGTCCTTGTTCTTAGGAGCCCATGCTGAAGTATTTAGGGATGAAGTGTCTCTTGGCATCTGCAAGTTTCAAGTGGCTCAGTAAAAAGGGATACCAAAAGAATAGAAGCCAAAGTTGTGGCAGAAGGTGAATAATTTCTAGATATAATCAGGGAACTACTTGTGTTCATGGAACTCTCCTTAAATTCTTCTTTGGGGGCTGGAGAGATGGCTCAAGAGGTTAAGAGCACTGGCTGCTCTTCCAGAGGTGCTGAGTTCAATTCCCGGCACCCACATGGTGGCTCACAACTGTCTTTAATGAGATCTGGTGCCCTCTGTGGAGGTGCCTTCCTGTGCAGATGCCTTCCTGCCAACGGCCAACATCATCTGCCAGCCACGCAAATGAGCCATCTTGGGAGCAGATCCTCCAGACCTGGTAGATGCGTCACATATAGCCTCCCAAGAGGGCTCAAGTCGGAATCATCTTGCTAACCCAGTCCTCTTGAGTCCTCTGCCCAGAGAAGCCCAGATTCCTAGGAATACTGCTGTGTGAGGCTATTAGATTAGTGACGTCAGACGACACTGAAGATGCCATCCTGCAGGTGCCGTCTGCCTTAGTATGGTGAGCCACAGATGCTTCTCTCTGCTGACAACTTTACTTCAAATTTACGGAAGCCCAAGGAAAGTCTGAGAAATGGTTCCTTTTGCTATCCAGACTCTAGAGGTTTTGTTTATTTTATTTTGTTTTGTTTTTGTTTTCTGAGACAGAGTTTCTCTGTAACTTTGGAGCCTGTCCTGGAACTCGCACTGTTGACCAGGCTGGCCTCGAACTCAGAGAGATCCACCTGCCTCTGCCTCTGGAATGCTAGGATTAAAGGCACGCACCACCACTGCCCAGCCAAACTCTAGAGCTGTAATAAAAATCATTAAACTTCATTAGGACTCTACTCTCTATACCACTGTTGAAATAGGAGCGGCGGCAGGGCTGCGTCCCCGGCACCCGGCCGCCCGCATGGCTAGAAATACCCAGAAATAATTACACGGAAACTGTATTCTTTCAAACACTGCCTGGCCCGGCTAGTTCCAGTTTCTTATTGGCTAGCTCTTACATATTGTTCTAACCCATTTCTAATATTCTGTGTAGCCCATGAGCTGGCTTACCAGAGAGGATCTTAACCTGCGTCTGTCTGGAGTGGGAGCATCATGGCGAACTCCTCGACTAAGCTTCTTTTTCCCAGCATCCTCTTCTGTCTACTCCGCCTACCTAATTTTCTGTCCTATGAGGGCCGAGGCAGTTTCTTTATTATTACAAGACCCACCTCCATCATACCACAAAGGGAATGTATTCCTTGACATGCTTACCTTCAAACCCTATGGTGCATTTTGAACAGCCCCTTAGAAATAGCTGTGCCTTAGACCTGAGAGGTCCCCATCTCTGTCTCTCTCTCTCTCTCTCTCTCTCTCTCTCTCTCTCTCTCTCTCTCTTTGAGACAGGGTCTCACTAAGTAGCTCTGCCTGTTCTGGAATTTACTTCATAGACTAGGCTGGCCTTGAACTCACAGAGATCTACTTGCCTTTGGCCTTCACTTCCCAAGTGCTGGAATTAAAGGCAGGCACCACTACACCTGGCTCTCCCTCTCCCATTTTTTCCCTTCCTTCCTTCCTTCCTTCCTTCCTTCCTTCCTTCCTTCCTTTCTTTCTTTCTTTCTTTCTTTCTTTTCCCCTTTGAGACAAGATCTCACTATGGAGCTCTGGCTCGCCTATTTATCAAACTCACAGAGATCCTGCTGCCTCAGCTCCCTCAGTGCCGGGATTAAGTATGTGCACCATCATGCCCTTCCAAAGCTATTTCTGACATCTCTTCTCTTCATTAGCCTCACTTTTCTCTCTTCCGAGGGAATCTGCCACCAGGCAGGGTGTGGGTGTATGCACATGCGTGAGCATGTATGGGATTC
Source organism: Alexandromys fortis (assembly GCF_014885135.2). NCBI lineage: Eukaryota > Metazoa > Chordata > Mammalia > Rodentia > Cricetidae > Alexandromys > Alexandromys fortis. The sequence continues at coordinate 8,993,921 of NW_026067936.1, forward strand.
TCCTTTAAAGGAGCTTTTATAGCAATGTGTTTATCATAAAAGAAATACATCCTCACTTCAGAAAAATTGAAAAGTACACAGCAGTAAGTTGGGTATGGGTGTGCGTCCAGAGAACATTCATTACAAATGACTTGCAAGGGAATAAAACCATGATGTCATTCATCCTGTCACAGCCAAAGTTTTGGAACCAGTGTCCTCTCAACACAGAGATTTTGTGTATTAAAGGCATATCCTGGTGAGAGACAACTCAGAAACAGCATGGATCGGCCTGAAAGGGAAGGAAGTGATCCTCGTGACCCTCTGGCCAACCAGAAGAAATGGCCTTCAGGAGGCGGGCTGAGCAGGGAACCGACATCAAACACCTGTAGCTGGTCTTAGCGTGGGCGGTAGCATTCCAGCCAGCAGACTTTTTCCTTTTTCCCTTTTCCCTTTTCCCAGGGCTCGGCTTGAATAGGAGTCATCTGAGGCCACAGCCCACTGCATTTAATTTCCCAGGGATGTTGTAATAAAACAGCACAAGCTGGGTTGCTTAAAACAACAGAAACTTCCCAGCTCACAGTTCTGAGCCTGGACATGGAAAGGAACAGTCGGCGGGGGAGTGGGGGGGGGCGGGGGGTGGGGGGGGTGGNTGGGGGGTGGTTTGCTTTGTAGGGTTCAGAGGCGGACTCTGTTCCCTGCTCTTTCCTGGTGCTGGGGGAGGCTGGCAGTCCCTGTGTCCTGTGTCTGGTAGATCTACAGTTCTAGTCCCTGCTTCTACCTTCACACTGGGTTCTGTGCGTGCCTCTGCGCCTTCGCAGGGTGTGAGTCAGCTCTGTAACTGTAAACAAAATAAAAAAAAAAAGAAACAAAAACCATTTGCTTTGGAATAATCTTTGTACACTTTAAATATGTATCACTTTCATTGGTTAATAAAGAGCTGACTGGCCTACATCTGGCCAGGAAGAGATTGGGCAGGAGAGCCAGAGTAGGAGGATGCTGGCAAGAAGAAGGGTGGAGTCTCAGGAGTCTCGAGAGGAAGAGAAAGCCGGAGATAAACATACTGTATAAGGTACCAAGCCACGTGGTAGAACAGAAATAGAAATATGGCTTAATTTAAGTTGTAAGAGCTAGTGAGTAATAAGCCTAAGCTATTGGCTGAGCATATATAATTAATATTAAATCTCTGTTTGGTTATTTGGGAGTAGCTGGCAGGATAGAGCTGACTGGCCATCCCAATGCAAAACTCCCCTTACAAACAATCCATGATAAACAGTTTATAAGTGGGAGAGGCTTATTTGGGGTCATAGTTCTGAAAGAGTCCCTTCATGGTTGATTGGTTCCATTACTTTGGTATTTGTGCTGAGTAAGGACTTCTTGACTTGGGTACATAGTAGAGCAAAATAATTTGCCTTATGGCTAGGACTCAAAAAAGTCAGGGACAAGGTCCTATTGTTCCTCTTCACAACTATGACACACGTGACTAGGAGACCCCTGCCTTTGGGGGATACTGCAGAACAGCAAATTAGCTCGTCATAAAGATATCAGCCACAGGATTTAGGGTTCACCCTGATGCAGTCTGATTTCATTTTGCCAAATTACATCCAAGGAGACCCTATTTTGGAAGAAGGTCACATTCGTCCAAGGGCCTTCCACAGGAGTGAGGTTCCAGGAGGACATGTTTGTAGAAAACACAACTCAACCTGCTTCAACATTCAGAGATTCCTGGTTTTAGCCAACTGTCCTGCCAGTATCTAGGTCAGTCTGACTGGGTGATAAGTGTCTTTATCATGAGGAACAGAGACAAGAAAACCTTTTAAACTCAAACTCCAGGATTACATTTGATGAAACAAGTTTCGCGGTGACCGCAGAGGTCATCGCTGAAGATTCCGCCGACTTCCCTGTTGGATTTCCCTGTTGCCCAGAGAAAGCAGGAGTGCTTCTCTGCAGAAGGAAGCATTCTAAAATGTAGATAATTAGAACAAAACTCTCAGAAACATAGGCGTGGCTCACAGTTTATTTTGGCAAGAAAACAGTGCAATGAACAATAGTCAATTTATTAAATGGCCTTTAGGAAGAATTTTTAAGAGCACCAGAAAGGGCATATGTTGTAACTTTAGACAAATGAAGGAACAAACAAAAAAAGCCAAGATGGAAAGTGTGTTTGCAACACAAGCTCAGATAGTCCCTGGAAACAAGGCCTGTGGGGTGGGGAAGGAAGCAGAGAACCTGTCACCTCCGGTCCTACATTCTTCTAGATTCCCTGCATTTTTTTCCCTCCCACTGACAATGTCATGCTTTTAAGAAATAAACTTTTAAGAAATAAACCTCTTAAACTCAGAGGTTAAGAGCATTGGCTGCTCTTCCAGAGGTCCTGAGTTCAGTTCCCAGCATCCACAGGGTGGCTCACATCCATCCATAATGAAATCTGGTGCCCTCTTCTGGTGTGCAGACATACGCCCAGACAGAGCACTGTATATATAATAAATGAATAAATCTTAAAAGAAACAAATTTTTACAGTTGGTTTACAGAAATGCTGCAATAATTTAGAGAGCTTCTAAACCTAATATTCCATTTGCACGAGTGCAAAAATCTGTGTTTAGCACAGCTAATGAACCAATACTGGCTTACTAGTATTGACATATGTGCACACTTTCATAGTGGGATTGGAATTTTGTTTACTGGTTGAATGTATATTTTTCTTTGCAGTGCTGGGGATGGAGTCCAGGGCCTCATACACACGAGGCAGATGTATCCCAAGTTCTTGTTTTTTTGAGACTGGGTCTTAGCGTGTAGCCCAGGCTGGTCTTAGATTTACAGTCCTGCCTCTGCTTCCTGAGTGCTGGGGCTACAGACGTGTGCACTCTGCCCTGCTTCTTGTGAAGATTTTCCAAACTTCATTTAATGTTTCCCAGCCTCAGATTTGGTTTTTAGCACTGATTGCATAGCTTGCTTAGTGAGCACACCCTCTAAGGCATTTTCTCAGATTTCCCTTGGTTTTCATGCCATTGATGGATGTTTTGAATTTTGGCTTTTGGTTTTTCAAGACAGGGTTTCTCTGTGTAGCCCTGGCTGTCCTGGAACTTGCTTTGTAGACCAGGCTAGACTCAGAACTTAGAGATCCACCTGCCTCTACCTCCTGAGCTCTGGATTAAAAGGCCTGAGATACCACCACCACCCCGCTGACCTTGATGGCTTTGTTAATGCTGGTTAGATATTGTAGAATATGCCTCCGTTTAAGTTTGCCAGATGTTTTTCTCAGAAATAGACTGGAACTTTAAATTTTGGGGTGAAAATTACTCTAGAGAAGTTTTTCATCTCCTCATATCAAAGGTTGCATTCCTCTTGTGATGAATGAAATAATTTGATAAATGAAATAAATTTTAATTTTTTTTTGTTTTGTTTTTTTGAGACGGGGTTTCTCTGTGGTTTTGGAGCCTGTCCTGGAACTAGCTCTTGTAGACCAGGCTGGTCTCGAACTCACAGAGATCCGCCTGCCTCTGCCTCCTGAGTGCTGGGATTAAAGGTGTGCGCCACCACCACCCGGCCAAATGAAATAAATTCTTAAATAACTACTACACCATCAGTGTTTGTCTCTAGAGAACTGAGTGTTTTCTGATAACTTTACCTATAGATTCCTATGCTAAACAAATTATTTTATAGTTAGAAATTTTTTTTTAAAAGTGACGAGTTTTAAGAGGAAGCACATTGTCGTTTTCTGAAAAGAGAGTCATTGCTAGAGAAAAGGGTTCAAGAGCCCGCTTTACCGGCGAGTGTCAGCGAAGTTACTGGCCGTTTCTGCGGACAAGTCCGGCATAGAGAGGACGCAATGGTCAGGATGGAAAGCTTCGCTATCCTGCGTATGTTCAAGATAATCAATCGTCATCATCACCATCACCATTTTAATATTCCTGTAAATACCACAAGAAAGGCTGCAATTGGGCATAGCTGCGGGGACAGGGGAGAGAAGGAGTCTCGACCTCCATCCAGCCTGGCGCAGGAAGGGAAAGTGTCAGATTGATGGGGAACACACCAGGGCCTGGCTCCGCGCTGGGGCAGTACAGTAAGTAAGAGCAACCAAAGAGTGCGGGCCGGGGCTGGGGAGACAGCTCTAATGAGAACACGGAGATACATTCCAGGCGAAAAGGGTAACCCAAAAAATGTAAGCAAGCCTGGAGCCGAGATTAGCTAACGCCAAATAAGTCATGCAAGGCTCCGAGCGTGCAGGCGGCTGCTAGGAGCCCAGGGCATCTTGGCGCTGGCGATCTGGCATTGCAAAACCTTTGTGTAAATACTGACTTTTTAAGGGAAGACTCGGAGGGTCTCTTCCCCTCTCCCGCCCCCACCGGAGGTGGGGATTAAGGAGAGTTTATTGATTTTTTTTTTTTTAAAGCAGGCTATTTATAATCAGGTCTTATTTTAGATCTAATAAGTCTCCAAAGTCAGTCTCTGGGGAAAGGGTTTCTAATTGCTCTGGAAGATGTTACATTGAAACTAAGCTTGTAGGTTCCGGAAAAAAACTCAAGGCCCTGGTGTGCCAAAGCAAGAGCCAGTGTGTTTGTCATCTCCTCGGGTTTCTTTTCTTTTTCTTTTTTCTTTTTTGTCCATACAATAGAGTAAGATAACTTCCAGAGAAAGCAGATGTTTAGTCACCACGAACAAACTTCTACTCATCCTTCTAGATTCAAGGGTTCAGTGACGTCTTCTCTAAGTCTTCCAGTTGACACAGTAGCTTCTACTAGCCACCTGCTGATACTTTCAGCTATGGCAGTCACTGGATCATTAAGCCATGGGTGTCCCTGCTCAACAAGTCCCTGTGTAACGTTTGCCTACTTCACATCCTTTCTCTAGTTCAGCAGTTAGAGACCAGAAAGCAGCTTGAGAAAAGCCTCCCATGTATCTGGCTAGCCCAGGAATAAAGGCAGATGGCCAGAGACAGGAGTACACACACCTGGAACCGGGCACTAGGCATCAAAGCTCAGGGAGCTGTGGAGTGTGGAGGTCTGGGTGTCCCCAATCCAGATCACCTTTTGTCTGTTTATCTCTAAGAAAGGTCTGTACTCCCCAAAGGGCTCAAAGGGACCATGTGTCTTCCTAGAGACAAAGAGGAACACCAGGGAAAGGGAGGATGGACTGAGGTGGTTCCCCAGGAAGAAGAACAGTTAGTTCTGCAGGGAAAGAACAAAGGCAACAAACACGAGGCACTCGCGAAGACTTTGGCGAATGCTGGGATCAGGCCACCTGCCAGCTCTGTGTCCTTTGGCAAATGGTCTGATCTCTTTGAGCCTTAATCTCATTTGTAAGACTCCAATGGTTCGACCTCATCCTGTCTTAATCAGTGAGTAGAAATTGTACGTATTATAAACAAAGTGCTAATTCTGATATGCACACACATACTTGGCGAAATAATGATGCCAAGCTGATTAGCGCACAAACGAATGAGCTTTTTCTTTTTTTTAAAATGTGTGGTGAGCACACTTAAATCTACTCTTAGCGGTTTTCAAAGTATAGCTGGTAGTTCTTATTAGTGGGTTCTACATCTATAGATTAGGCCAGCAGTGGATCAAAAGTATTTGGGAAATAAGTTGTGTCTGGACATAAAGCCAGAAGCTCTTCTGTTGGTTCCCCTCTATGATATAGGATGAGGACGACTTACACAGATTTCCACATTATGTTGGTTATTTGGTATGAGTAACCTATGGTGACTGAAGGAATGCAGGACGATATGAGCAGGTTCTATGCAGTTATTACACGACAGTCTTGAGCATCTTTTTTGGTGGTCCTGGATATCCTTCCCTGCCTGTGGCTTATTATCTATGTGACAACATTTATTCCACTACCAAGTCTTCATCCATTTCGCGGGCATAAGAATCAGCTCCTTTCCCATTTCTCAGGCTTGGTCAGAGGAACCAGTGTGTCAGTGCTCGTGAAGTGTTTTAGAGATGGTGACATGCCGTGCAAATGCATATGTAGAAATATCTGCAGCCCGACTGCATGCATCCTATGTTCTATGTAGCAACACCGTCCAGCACTGACCAACACTGACAGCTGAGCATCTGGCCCATTTGGATTCAGTAGGATACGGGGTGTGCACCTATGTTCCTGACCTCACCTCCTCCAACAACCTGCAGGTTCTTTTTTTTTCTTTTTTTTTTTCTTTTTTTTTTTTTTTTGGTTTTTAGAGACAGGGTTTCTCTGTGGTTTTGGAGCCTGTCCTGGAACTAGCTCTTGTAGACCAGGCTGGTCTCGAACTCACAGAGATCTGCCTGCCTCTGCCTCCCAAGTGCTGGGATTAAAGGCAGGCGTGCGCCACCACCGCCTGGCTAACCTGCAGGTTCTTAAGCCAGTGCTCAGGCAGGAAGTAATTAAGTCTTTCTCCTGGGGGTTTTAGGGAGCCTTGGCCCCCTAACTGGCTTCTGCAATATCCATCCCCCCACCTTGATCCCAGCTACCAGTTGTAGAGGGTGAGACAGGAATTCTAGAGCTTGGAGGAAAGCCCAGGACTTCATCATTGCACATAAAATGTCTGTGTTTTTAAATTAACATAACATTATTTGTAAATTATTGTTTTAATTTAAGATATATTTTTTAATCGACTTACAGCAATTGCATATGTTTATGTGGTACACTGGGACTTTTAAATACACAGATAAAATGTACAGCACATTATTTTTTTTAAAAAAAGATGTTAGAACAGTCAAAATTCTTTCTAGGAGCTATTTTGAAAAAAAGTCTCTTCTTAACATGCTGAGAATTCTTCCATAATCTCTCTTCGGCTTCTCAAACCCACCAATATTTTAATAGCATTCTGTTCTACTGACTCTTTGTCATCATTTCACATCTCTGAAGACCTCAGAGCAGAAGGAACGGTTATATTAATAAACAGCAACTACATAGGCCACATCCTATGCACCCAGCACTCTGCTCCCAGGTGTCCCGTGCTGTGGGCTTCTCCTGTCCCCTGTGGTTTACACTGTCCATCCCGATGGCCCTCTCCAGAAGCACACTCAGGCAGACAGCAGGAGGACTTGGGGGCATAGCTAGCCGTGGCAGCGTTTACAGCATTGGTGAATTTTCTTTTTTAATGAAAATAAATAAGTCCTCCCCTCTGCCTTTCTGTTCTTGCCCCATCTCCCCATGCCAGGCCCCACGGTGGGATTCCTGTCACCTCAGTCATAGGGCTTGCACGGAAAGAATTGCCCCCGGTAAGCTGACTCTAAGTTTCCAGACATCTTTTCAATAAACGTCGGTCGCATTCAATTCTGGTTTATGTGGTGTCTGAGGTGGTGAGAGGGGGTCGTAAAGCGTAATGAAACTGCTGCGTGCAGCTCATCCCCTTGATCAATAGGGCACACTAGGGGGCGCAGTTGTAAAACAGTCACCCAGCATTCCTGGAGGTCAAGTTCACCTGCTGTGGGTGGTACAGGTAGAGAACTCTGCCCTGGGGGAATGGGCAGCTGCGTCTGGTCTGAATTATAAAGGGGTTTCCAGGCTGAGGAAACAAAAATGGTGAGGGTCTGGGGAGGGTGTGCTGGGGAAAGGGCCGTTAGGTTTGCAGGCAGTCTTGCATTTGAGGGAGAGTGAGCCAAGAGGCGAAGGAGCGCAGATTGCCCACAATGCCTCGTGGCACCCCACACCAGATTGAGCTTTACCAACCCTCAGCTGGGTGTGGTCAGGTGTGTTTAGGCATGCTACGTTTATTGTTATTTTTTTCTGAGATAGAATTTCTCTGTGTATCCTTGGCTGTCCCGGATCTCACTCTGTAGACCAGGCTGGCCTCCTACTCAGAGATCCACCTGCCTCTGCCTCTGGCGCTGGGATTAAAGGGGCTTGTATCGTAGGAGGGGGATTATACTGGGACAGGCACCAGATGTAGCCAATTACAATAAAGTAGTCCCACACTAGCTCAGGGTGGAGTATAATAACGATTTCTTTATTTAGGGGTAGACTCCCAGATCAACAGTCCTCGGCACCAGCGGAGAACAGGAACGGAGCCCAGCAGCCAAGAGAAGGTGCACACACTTCTATATCTGTTTTTATTGTACCCAAAGTGGTCCAGCATCCCAAAGGCCTTTGGCTGAAGGAGTTCCCACAGCACCATAGAGACAGCAAAAAATAGCATGGTTATTTTAGTTGCTTTTTGTATGGAGAAGAGATTAGTTGACTAGTTAAGCACACTTTGGGGTGTGTCTGTGGAGTGTGGCTAAGGGAGAAGCCTGCTCAGTTCTGGGTGGCAGCATCTGATGGGCTGGGGCAAGGGTAGGAAAGGGGAGCCCACAGTCACGGGTATACTCACTCTTAGCTTCTTGGCCATTTGTGAGCTCAGCAGCTTCTACCATAGGTCTCTGTTGCCAAGATAGCCCAATTCATCTCAGACCCAAAGTCCAGCTCCCCATGGGCCTAAGCCTCAGAAACCGTGAGCCAAAACAAGCCCTTTCTCCCTTAGGCTGTTCTTCAGGTATCTTGTCTCAGCAGCAACAACAAAAGAAGTGATGAACACATAGAATAATTACGAGCAGAAAGGGGACATCTTCAAGTGAGATTTCGGATGCAGGGGGCAGCTAGTAGGGTACCAGAGGAGAGGAGAAAGGGTGAAAGAAGTTTGCTAGTGTCGGCCTATCATGCAGGGTTCTGGTCTATCCGAAAGACAGTCATGCTTTTAGAAACTGCCTTTGAGTATCATGTTAGACTAGTAAGAAAATGCAGTTGCCTGAAGATTTGGCAGAAGACAAACGGAAGAGTGATGGGTAACGTACTAAAAGAAAAAAAAAAAACAGGCCTCGGTTGGTCCTGAGGTTGATAGTCCTGCTGGATTTTTCTTTGTTTTGTTTTGAAACAGGGTTTCTCTGTGTGGACCAGGCTGTCCTTGAACTCAGAGACCTGCCTGCCTCTGCCTCCCTTGTGCTGAAATTGAAGGCATCTGACAACCCCCCCCCCCCCCGCCCCAGCCCTACCAGGTTTTTTTTTCTCTCGAGACAGGGTTTCTCTGTGGCTTTGAAGCCTGTCCTGGAACTAGCTCTGTAGACCAGGCTGGTCTCGAACTCACAGAGATCCTGCTGCCTCAGCTCCCTCAGTGCCGGGATTAAGTATGTGCACCATCATGCCCTTCCAAAGCTATTTCTGACATCTCTTCTCTTCATTAGCCTCNTAGCTCTGTAGACCAGGCTGGTCTCGAACTCACAAAGATCATCCTGCCTCTGCCTCCTGAGTGCTGGGATTAATGGCCTGCACCACCATCGCCTGGCCCCTACCAGGTTTTTTCTAAGGTCTGCAATAATACCATCGATGATAACCACTGTCCCTGGAATTGGGCATGTCTAGGACATTGAAATGCAACAACAGGCTGTGTGGAGGCTAACTATTGGAAAGACCCGTAGACAGCCAGAAATTAGGAAACAGCCAGGCAGGAGATCTGGACTACAAAAAATTATCATGCAGGAGCATGTGAAGCCAGAGGCAGAGGTAAATATCCCCAGTACAGCCGGGTGGCGGTGGTGTACGCCTTTAATTCCAGCATTAGCACTTGGGAGGCAAAGGCAGGTGGATCTCTGTGAGTTCGAGGCCAGCCTGGTCTACTAGAGCTAGGTGCAGGACAGGCTCCAAAGCTATAAAACAAACAAACAAACCCAAAAATAAACATACAAACAAATCCCCAGGACAGCAAGCCAAGGAACATAAACACTTAGGGAGCTGCCAACGAGGGGCAGTGATGGGATTTGAGGTAGGAAGTGAAGGTGAGAGTTGAACAGAAGTTGGTGGAAGCTGCTGTGTGATTGGTTAGGCTGAGAAAAGCCGCTGTGTGATTGGTTAGGCTGAGAAAAGCCGCTGTGTGATTGGTTAGGCTGAGAAAAGCCGCTGTGTGATTGGTCAGACTGAGGAAAGCAGCAAGGAAAGAGCTACGTGGGAGCAACGGCGACAGGCAGGGCAAGAGGGAGTGTGTTAACATGGGGTCTCTGGGGCACATCGCACGTGGCTTGGTTACCTCTGGGACCATTCTACCTCCACGTACCAACCTTAAACCATTCAGACTCAGCCAGGCAGTCGTGGCACACGCCTTTAATCCCAGCACTCGGGAGGCAGAGGCTGGTGGATTTCTGTGAGTTTGAGGCCAGCTCTGATCTATGGAGCGAATTCCAGAACAGACTCCATTTGGCTGACTATTGGTTCAGACTTCAAGGCTCTATGGAGCCTCTAGGGTCTTATGCCTTGTGGGTCAGAAAGTAAATCAAGCAGAATGCGCTAGCCCTCTCTCCTCATCTGGACCAATGAGCCAACACCTCTCTTTGCTGCGTTGGGCGGAGAAATATTTCTGTGTGTAGGTTTTTCTGAGCATCGCTTTGATCTCACACTAGAGACGTTCCGGGGAATAGGGTTCGGGGAGAAGTCTTATGAAGAATCTGCTGCTCCTTCACTGAAAGATTGGGTGCAGGGCTGACTAATGAAGGTCATGACCTTAGGAGCAAAGCCCTTGTCTTGAGATCAGAAGAATCCAGAATGCTGTCATCGACTTGTGATCTTGCCGCCCTCGTGGCTAAGCACTTGTAAAGACTACCACGTGCGAGCTGAATATTTGGCTTCGTTAGAGAAATGAGCAATCGTGTGGAACGGGGTTAAGACCACAGAAAAGCCCACGTCGAGCCTACAGAGCTCACCCTCGTCACTTTTAGTTGCTTGATGTGAGGCGACTTCAAAACTCAACAATGTCCAGAGTACAGAGAACAGCTTTTTCCATGATGGTAGCAGCTGAGAAAGTGTGACCACGCAAGCTCAAAACACTGGTAACTTCTAACCCTCCCATTTCGCTTTCCAAAGCTGCAGCTCATACATGCCCCTCAAAACCCATCTTTGAGGAGACAGGCTTAAGACACGTTCTCCTATCTCCACTCTTGGGCACCCAATGGACACATTTTCTTTGGCCACACCTCTTCTCATCATTGACATAGCCGTTTACCGACAGTGACATCACCTGCAGAACCATGTCTATTACAGTTCCAGCTCACGTGAGTACAAGCGGCTTTGACCACATCTATAATTTTTTTCATGACTCACTGAAATTTTTTGTAATTGTGCATGTATATGTGGTCCATATTTGTTGATATACAGTGTCTCCATGGAGACATTGTCTCTCACTTGCACCTGGAGCTTGATGGCCTAGCTGCCGGCTTCCTCCTGAGTGCTGGGATTCTAGGCGAATCACCACATCCCCTGGCATTTCCATGGGTGCTGGAGAATCAGAACTCCGGTCCTAATGCTGCCCAGCAAGTCCTGTACCCACCGAGCCATCTCCTCAGAAGATTTTGAATGTTGGAATATGGGAATGAGGAAGGGGGTTGGAGGGTTTCACCGTGATGGCATGGATCTACAAATAAATCATTTTCTCCCCTTTTGTATTTATCATGATCACCTTGTAACTAATAATTAGTGTTTTAATCTAAGTTTTATTGCATGTGCAAACATGCTTGTTACTCCCATTATATTTTGATGTGGGAGTGTCATATCAATCTGTTGATTTCATTGGCTGAGCAATAAACTGCTGGCCCTGATAGGTTAAAAGATAGGTGGGCGGAATAAACAGAATAGGATGCTGGGCGGAAGAGGAAGTGAGGTCAGACTCTGCGCTGCTTCCAGAGGGACCGGACAGCAGCCATGCTCTGCTCTCCCAGGCAGCTGCAACCCACAATGGACTTAGGCTAGAATCTTCCCGGTAAGCGCACCTTGGGGTGCTTACACACATTACTAGAAATGGGCTAGTCCAGGTGCGAGAGTTAGCCTAGAAGAGGCTAGATAGAAATGGGTCAAGCAGTTAAATGAATACAGTTTGTGTGTTGTTATTTCGGGCATAAGCTAGCCAAGCGGCCGGGGTGTTGGGGATGCAGCCCCGCCGCTTCTTATTTCAACAATATTTTTTAAATATTTATTTATTTATTATGTATACAATATTCTGTCTGTATGCCTGCAGGCCAGAAGAGGGCACCAAACCCCATTACAGATGGTTGTGAGCCACCATGTGGTTGCTGGGAATTGAACTCAGGACCTTTGGAAGAGCAGGCAATACTCTTAACCTCTGAGCCATCTCTCCAGCCCTACTCCCATTATATTACCCATTTAGATTATGCACCTTTTCCTTTTTAACTAATTAATTGGTTTCTTTCTCTGACTGATACTCTAGTCTGAGTATTTTATTATATGTATTTGTGTGTGCGCTTGCATGTATGTGAATCTCTGTGAGTTCAAAGCCAGCCTAGTCCACATATCAAGTTCCAGGACAGCCAAAGCTACATTTGTTTCTCTGGCTGATACTATAATCTAAGTATTTTATTATATGTATTTGTATGTGTGTGCTTGTGTGTGTGTGTGCAAGCAGAGGCAGGTGAACCTCTGTGAGTTCAAGGCCATCCTAATCCACCTATCGAGTTCCTGGACAGCCAGAACCACATAATACAAAACCAAACGAAACCAAAATAACAACCACCACCAAACAACCCCCCAGTTATGTATATGTGTTTGTCTGCTTGCAGGTATTTGACCCCTCACAGGCTAGAAGGGTGAATCCTTGGGGATGGAGCTACCCCCAGCTGTGAGCTCTCATCTGAATCAAATTTAGCCACCGAACCATCTCCCCAGCCTCCCAAATTACCATTCGTGCTTGGCAGCTTCTGTCTTCATTTCTTTAAAACTTTGTATTTATCTGTTAAGACCTGGGTAGGCTGAATGCTAGGACACGGCAACTGTGGAGTCTGTCAGTCTCCTCCCTCCCCGCCCCCGCCCTCCACCCTCACCCCTCTTAGTGCCGAGTTTTGCTCTGTGAGGGCTGCTGTCGCCTACTTGTTTAGTCACCATTCCAAGCTATTTTTTAAATCTAAAATCTATGAAAATAAGTGTATATTCATAGTTGCATGTTATGACCGAGAGTCTTCTGTTGTCTATGTGGCTGGCTACTGTCCTGACAAACACTGCCTTTAAAGTTTGGTTTCAAAGTGGAAAAAACAGTTTATGTTTTGTGGCTTTAAATCTTCCTGTAGGGGGACAAAGAGGCTGAGTCTCTTTCGTTGCCGATAAAGCGCCAAACTCCAACCTCTTGTGGATGTGGATGGGATCCGTCTCCCCTGCTCTGGTTCCGGCCACCTACTGCAAGACTGTGGACCACTATTCCTGTAGTGGTGACGAAACGGAGCTAGGAGCAAGTTTCCGCACAGGGCAGTCATTCTAGTTTAAACAACGAGAAAATATATTATCGCTTTTACGTGTTTTGGGCTTTAAGGTTAGGCTCAGCCAGATCTGGAAGCATCTGTGTGTTTTCTTTATTTCCATCCCCAACTCATTGTGTAGCCCAGGCTGGCCTCAATCTTGGGATCTTCCTGTCTCAGCCTCCACGGGAGGGGGTTACAGCCTTGCTCCTCCAGAACCAGCAGAGGCTATTCTTCTGAAGGTACACACAGGCACAAAGACATGCCCAAGGCTGGCAGGTCACAGCTGCGTTCCCATGCTGGCCAACTCATGGCACTCAGCTGTGGAAGCCTCGCTTCCCCGTGTAGACAGAATCGGAATTTGGCCAGCGTCAGCTTTGAAAGTGAGGATTCATAAAATTATAGTGTAGCTCACCAACATTTTACTTTTAATACAAAATCAAAAATATAAGTAAGTCCATTCAGTTCCTCCAGCCCTCATTTGGCATCAGGCATAAGCCTTTTCTTCCACTGCAGGCTCCCAGCTGGGCTGAGTAAGGCCAGACTGTGGTAGACCAGCATTGACAAGCTAAGGTTCACTGTTGTGAAGACTCAGAACCCTTGAAAAGTGTGAGAAAAATTCTTGTAGAATTTGGTTTTCCTCCTTCTGCCCAAACCTTCAGGATTGTTTTGTCCGCATGTAATTCTACAGTTCTTTCTTTCTTTTTTAGTTAAGTCTTTATCAACTCCTAAACATTCGATTTATTTTCATAAAGATTACAGCTCTCTTTCACACTCAGAATTGTTTGGGTTGGGTGATATTGAACTAAATTATGTAATTTCAAAGTGCAGCTTGCATAAACAAGGTTGGGAACAAATATAATTAACTTTCAGAAAGCACGGATCCAGGGAGGGATATGATTAGCCCACCAAAGAGCAGGCAACTCACTAGCTGTGAAAACGAAAAGGGCCTTGGGAGCAGAGGCAGTTCAAAGGGCGTGAAGAGAAGCTGAGTGGACACCACAGGTGGAATCTCTAAGTGAGGCCTGGCGGTGCACACCTGTAATCCTTGCACGCCAGAAGGAGGGGGCAGGAGAATTGCAACTTTTAATCCATCCACGGGGAAATCCTGTCTTGAAGCAAATCAAAAGAAAATAAATAGAAACCAAGAAACAAACAAAAGCAAAAAGGAAAATCTAGCTTCAGGACCTTGACGCCGTTCAAAATCACGGGACGGTAAGGACTGTTTGGAAGGGATGCTAACTATGAGGAGCTGATCACACCACGTTTGCAGGTCTCTGGCGGGACTGGTAGCATTTCCCACAGGACAGTGTGGCTGGTATCTCCTGTACGATGTGTTTAGGTGTTGTGAGAAGAGCGGCGGGCTGCATCCCGCCGCCCAGCTAGCTTAACCCCTGAAATAACCACACGGAAATTGTATTCATGAAAACACTGCCTGGCCCATCAGTTCTAGCCTCTTGTTGGCTAACTCTCACATCTTGATTAACCCATTTCTATTAATCTGTATTGCCACTTGACGGTGGCTTACTGGGAGAGATTCGGCATGTCTGACTTGGCGGCTGGCTCCATGGCGGCTCTCTCTGCCTGCCTTCTTTCTCCCAGCATTCTGTTCTGTCTACTCTGCCTGTCTAAGATTTTGCCCTATCAAAAGGCCAAGGCAGTTTTCTTTATTCAACCAATGAAAGCAACACATAGAAAGAAGACCCCAGCCGGGCGATGGTGGTGCACGCCTTTAATCCTAGCACTCGGGAGGCAGAGGCAGGCAGATCTCTGTGAGTTTGAGACCAGCCTGGTCTACAAGAGCTAGTTCCAGGACAGGCTCCAAAGCCACAGAGAAACCCTGTCTCGAAAAACCAAAAAAAAAAAAAAAAAAAAAAAAAAAAAAAAAAAAAAAAAAAAAAAAAAAAAAAAAAAAAAAACCAAAAAAAAAAAAAAAAAAAAAAAAAAAAAAAAAAAAAAAAAAAAAAATCCTGTTAAGCCTAATGCCTAATGAGATCTATGTTATATTTAGGGGCATTTCTAAACGGTAAGACAAAAATATTTGGTCTTTGTCTCGGTTCCTGGTATTGACTTCCACAAACTTCTGGAACTTACTATTCCGTGGGTGCTGAGACCAGGTGATGCTCCACTTCCACCCCACAAACTCCAGAGAGTGGATAAAAACCCCTCCGGTGAAATTGGCTGAACTGCCAATTGGCAACACACTGCCATGCAGGGAGAATGGTACCCCAAGGAAACGCAGCCCCATGCCATCCCGACTCCACTTCTTACCCTGCTCACCTCTTCCCTCTGCTATCCTAAGTTGTACCCTCCACAGTGGGTCTGCAACCGTGAGTGTAACTCTTGTTCCAGTTAGGGTTTCTGTGGCTATGATGAAACACCATGACCTAAAGTAACTTGGGGAGGAAAGGATTTATTTGGCTTACATTTCCACATTGTAGTCCATTACTGAAGCCAGGATAGCAACTCAAACAGGGCAGGAGCCTGGAGGGAGGAGCTGTCGTGGAGGCTATGGAGGGGTGCTGCTTACCGGCTTGCTTTAGCCTTTCTTATAGAAGCTAGGACCACCAGCACAGGGATGGCATCACCCACCACGGGCTGGGTCCTCTCTCATCATCCAATAATTTAAAAAAATGCCTTACAACAGGATCATATGGAGACATCTTTTTGATTGATGCTCCTTCCTTTCAGATGACTCTAGCTTATGCCAAGTTGATGTAAAACTGGCCAGCACGCTCTCCTGAGTCCCACGAGTCTTTTCAGATAATTATTAAACCCAGAGAGGTAAACACAGGAACCCTGTCTGTCTACTTCACTGGGCAGCAGAATGGACAGTTTTGTCTACTTGCAGCTAGCAAATGCAATAGAGACAGTCTCCAATCTGTAGGGTCTGGTCCCAGTGTCAGAGAAAACTGAATCAAGACACACCTAGCTGGTATTTGAGAAAACCCTGCACGCTTTCTATTAGAAAACAGCCTATGGGGCTGGAGAGATGGCTCAGAGGTTAAAAGCATTGCCTGCTCTTCCAAAGGTCCTGAGTTCAATTCCCAGCAACCACATGGTGGCTCACAACCATCTGTAATGGGGTCTGGTGCCCTCTTCTGGCCTGCAGGCATACAGACAGACAGCATATTGTATACATAATAAATAAATATAAAAAAAAAAAAGAAAACAGCCTATGATAGGGCTTCAGGATGGTCGTTAAGAGGGGAAGTCTTGATTGTGTCGGGGGCCATGACATGTAACAAGCAGCTGCCTCCCAAAGTCATCTTTCCTCCACTGTTGTAAGGCATTTTTTTAAATTATTGGATGATGAGAGAGGATGTGACATCGCCAGGGAGATTCTAGATCAGACAGTTTTAAAGGAAGCCAGCCACCGTGCCAAGAGGACACGAGAGTGATCCTATGTGACCACGCCCTCCTGAAGCAGTTCCTACAGCCCCACTCACCTTCTGACCATCGCAGCTGTGGCTGCTGACTGAAACCAAACCCGGCCGAGCCACCTGGACTCTGGCACTGCCGAAACTGGGCTGTAACAACATGCATGTTGTTTGAAGCTACTGTTTGGGGGCAGTTTGCTGCACAGCTCAGGCAACTGGTGCAGTGTACGTATGATGTACATTTTCTAGACCTGATGCTTCAACTGATGAAATCCAGCCCCGACTTAAGAGCTAGCACCAACTGCATCAAGACGCAGGGAAAGGGACAGTCTCTTTCTTTCCTGCATGGTGGCTACCACAGCCAGGTTCCACTGGTCTACCACGGAGCTTACCGTCTAGGCTAGGTGTGGAGACTCAGGGTCAGCGGGAGCATGCCACAGGAAGGCTGGTAGCCTAGCAACAGAGGTGAGAGAGCAGCAGAACGTCTGAGCTTTGGTTCTTCATCTTGAAGGGTCAAATATTATTTAACTAGAAAATTCAGAGACTAGGAAACTTAAAAGGCCCAAGGGCAAAATCCACAGAAACTAAATTCACACAAGAAAAACGTATAAGCCAGAGAGCTCCTCAGAAGATTTTATATGCAGACAGGATTCTGGTCCCGTCCAGGGCTCCTCCTTTATCTGGAATGGAGGTCACAGCTGCGCCTGAAACGAGACGGCAGTCCAGTCAAGCCTGCAGTTAAAGCTTAAAAAAAAGGAGGGGGAACTACATTTGAGGTATGTTCTTCTGAAATGCGAGAACTCTAGTTACAGAAGGCTTGGAGCTCCTGGATCCCAGGCCTCCCTTCAGGGATACCATCACGCTCAGTCTCTCTAGCATCTATTTCGGTAGATTATTTTTGTTTACATTTTCTGCATAACCTACAGAGTGCTTGAGAAATGCCCAGGGTCATTTCAGCACATTTCCCCCAGAGCCTGACGGGGCCCAGGGCCTTGGGCATGCTAGGCAGCGCTACACCCCAGCCCTCACTATCAGTGGACTCATTAAACTGAACTCTCGGGGGTCTTGTTGGCAACCCCTTAGGCAGTGTCTGCTCTTACTGCTGCTAACTACGCTTTGCAGTAGCCATTCTGTGTCACAGCTGCACCTCTCCAAGAGCATTTAGAGCCGGTGTAGTGTTTCGCAGGTAGCATTTTCAAAAGGCACTGGGGATGGAAACCTGCACTTCACATTGAAGCGATAATTCTACCTCTGTTGGAGGAGGCTGCTTGTTCATTTCCCAGCAGCCCACACTCCTGAAATAATCACACAGAAACCTATATTATTTAAGTCACTGCTTGGCCAATCACTTAAGTGTGTTGCTAGCTAGCTCTTTACATCTAGAATTAACCCATTTCCATTATTTTATATTTTACCACGAGGTTTGTGGTCTACTGGCAAGGTTCCAACTGACAGCTCGTCTTTCCCCTCTGGTGACCACATGGCACCTCCTGACTCTGCCTTTTTTTCTCGCAGCATTCAGTGTAGTTTTCCCGCTTAGATCTATTCTGCTAAGCCACTGGCCAAAACAGATTTATTTATTAACCAATAAAAGCAACGCATAGACAAAAGAACTTCCCACACCATACCTCCCAGCTTCTGGTTTTACCCTTTGAGACAAGGTCTTGTTAAGTTGACCAGGCTGGCCTAGAACTCACAACGTGGCCCAGGGAGACCTTGAACATTCCTTCATCCCACTCAGTCTCTGGGACAGCTGAGGTTACAGGCTGTAACACCAGCCCCGGCTCAGCTCTGTAATTTCTCATGTTCTACTGAATTTCCACGACCAACAGAATTCTGACTTCACCGTCAGGTGTTGAAAAGGGACAGTTACTGTAAACAGGGCACCAGAGCCATGTCTTCTTGTGCCCAAGGCCCTGTTCAGTCCACTACAGCTGAGTGCTCCAGCCCAAGTCATGGATTCTTGCCAAAATCAAATCTCACCAGTTTCAGAATGTAAAAACTCAGTTCTAGGTCCTATTCATATGAAAATTAAGTATCAAGATTCTATCTTAGTATTTTACCTTCTTAGTATTTCTTAGTATTATTTTTTATTTTATTTTGAGAAAGGATTTCTCTGTGTAGCCCTGGCTGTCCTGGACCTTGCTCTGTAGACCAGGCTGCAAACTCACAGAGATCTGTCTGTCTCTGCCACCTGAGTGTTGGGATTAAAGGTGTGCGCCACCACCACCCAGCATTAACCTTGTACTTTAGTATTTTGGTATTACTGTCATTTGCAAGCTGAAAGTTATTTTCCAGTGATTGTATGAACTACTTTCCTGGATCATTAAGATATGAGGGGCTGTAGCAGGTGTGGCTCAACACATGAGGCCTTTGGTTCAGTCTGCGGAGTTTTCACCCTCCGTGTGAGTAGTTAAGCAACACTATACACAGTTAATAGTGATGAGTACCACGTCAATGTAACGTCACGTATTTTCCGCTCTGCGTGAGCATCTGTGGGTATGCACGTGTGCTTGTGCCATGGAGCATGTGTGGAGCTCAGAGGACAGCTTGCGGGAGTCACTTCTCTCCTACTGCGTGAGCTCTGAGAACGGAACTCAGGTCACCTGACTTGGTGGCATGTGCCTGCAGCTTTCACACACTGGGCCACCTCCCAGCCCTCACATGTATTATAATTTTCTTAGAATTAGTCACTTTTTATGTGTGTGTGTTTTGCTTACAAATATGTATGTGTCCCACTTGCATGCCTGGTACCCTCAGAGGTCAGAAGAGGCTATCAGATGCCCTGGACCTGGAGTTACAGATGGTTGTGAGCCACCATGTGGGTGCTGGGAATCAAACCCAGGTCCTCTGGAAGAGCAGCCAGTGCTCTTAATCACTGAGCCATCTCTCCAGTCCCTCACCTCCATTTTCTAAACAGCTATAAATATACAAGACGTAAAGGAAAGAACCTCAGCTTTGATGTATCATAAATATTAACAATAAAAATCGAGGCAGCAATTTGGAAGATTAATGCAAGTAACTAAACTTTTATTTAGTTATTATGGTTACATTAGAATATAAACACATAACATGACATGTCATCATGGGCAGTCTTTTACAGAATAAATGCATGGCTAATATTTGTATCACAAAAGAAAAACCGAGTCTATAAATGACCAGAACAAGGACAGGGAAACAATACAGTCCACATAAATTAGATAAACAATGCAGTCCACATAAGTTACAATGGGGCCCACCTCTCTCCTTAACTCAAGTGTCCGACATAAAGTCACCAGGACGTAAAGTACTGGGTCTTTTCAAAAGCCAGCAGAGACGGATCGCCATCTGGACCACCTCCTAATTCTTAACTGGAGTTGAGCCGCCCTTCATTGTCTTCTTTAGGTGGTGGTAATTGGGCAGGATTTTCATCAAGAAGTCCAGCTGCAGTGTCTGGGGCTGAAAAGAGGAGAGGGTGAAGACGGCAGAGGCAGGGGCAACAGCACCAGGTAGAAATGCTGTGAGTCGTGGGGTTCAACGTGATTTCATTGACTGACTTTTCTTTACCTGTCGTTTGCTGTCTTAAATCTCCAATGGCCATGCCTTAAGACACACAGCCCAAGACTTTACCATATAAAAACATACAGGAACACCCTTTCGAATTTCTGTCTATAGATTTTAAGAGTGCTTCCCACACAGCCTGTGATGTCCTCAGCTGAGCTCCTCTCTGCATGGACCAGCGCTGGTCTCCCAACTGTCAGCGCACGTGAGGGAAAAGCAGGGGTTCCACCCTAGAGACCAGGTCAGAGTCTGAGGAACCCGTCCTGATAAATGGTCATTATGTTACTGTTGGTGACACTCCGGAGACCACACCTGCGACATTAGACTTCTGATGCTCCCGTTCATGTCACTAATTCCTCCAATTCTAGCTTTATCTCTCCTCCTTTAGTCACTTTTGCTATTACACAAAAAGATAATTTAAAAAACTTAATTTCCCCTTTAGCCTATGGAATACCAGCTAATAATAATAATAATAATAATAATAATAATAATAATAATGCCAAGACTACAAAGGAAGAGTGACCCACGGGGGTGAGGAAGTCAGTAGCTTGAGGCTTAGCATGTAAAAACCCTCGGTTTGCTTCTCAGCACTGAGTAAATCACAGTGGTGCGCGCCAGTAATCCCAGCCCTAGGGAGTTGGAGTCAGGAGGACAGAAGTTCAAGGTCATCCTTGGCAGTAAGTTCCAGACTGGCAGGGGCTATATGAAACTCTGAGAATGGAAAAGTGGAATCATCTAGAAAGAACTGGTTTTAATTTATGATTAAAAGTAGGGTTAAGAAAGGTCAAGTATCAAGTGTCTCGAAAATATTTTCTTTGGGGGGAGGAAAGGGAAGCTCAAGAAATCTATACTGAACATGCCAAGAAATGGGTTTACAATTGCAGCCTGCACGTCTGTGCCCACGGGACGCCCAAAGGCCTAAGCCTTTCATCTCCTAGTCTAGCATTACTCTCCATCTGGGTTATTAGGAGGGGAGGATTTCTTGTAAGCCTGGGAAATATCTAAACACACTTCCTTTATTCATAAGCTGTGTTTATGATCCAGTCACGGTACTTTCATAAACTAACTTGGGAACCCAGCCTGCCATTATAGGGTCATTCCTCATCTTGAAGATTTGTATTTTGGAAGTGATTATCCATGAATTAATATTTTGGTGTGAGGGTCAGTGGTGCATCAGAATAACAATTCCCGATCCTCCCCCCCCATACACACACACACACACACACACTTTCTATACGTTTGATGTTAATATAAAGATCCTGATTGACTTGCAAATAAATCCAAATTTGGGGACTGTTTCTCTAATGTTTTATTCATTTGCCTTTGGGAATGGAGCCCAGGGCCTTGTGTGCTAATCAAACCGCTGAGTCCCGCCCCCAACCCCTGATCATCTGGTGCCCACTCAGGCAATCGCAGGGACTCTGGGAAAGTTAGTGGCCCTGGATGAACTCCTTCATTAGCGAGAGGTCCTAGTACCTGTGGCCGCTCCGTCTGCACCCTTCGCAGGCAGTCTGCACCGTAGATCACCGTGTTCTCAGGGATGACTTCGAAAGTGTTCAGATTGCAGCAGGCCCCGATGATGCAACCACTGGTCAAGATTACGTTTCTGCCCACGTACGCTGCGGTGAAGATGGAGTTACAGCTTAAGACAGCAAGTGAGCTCTGACATTTCTCACTGTTTGCTCTTTCCCACAAACAGGTCTTAGGAAGAAACTGAAAGGCAATGCCTAGGTACAGAGAAGGCAGACAGCACAGAAGCAGGCAGGGTGTGGGTGCAGTGGATTTATTAGAGTCCCCGCCCACAGGCTGTGGGGCGCTGGGCATGTCAGTGTACGATCCTGGAGCAGGGAGTCCACCCTCCTTCTCTGCTCCTTTAAGGATCGACAGGCGATGAGCACGCAGTGCTGAGCACATGTCTGACCCTCGGCGGCCACAGTCGATGTTGGAAACTAGAACCGCTGAGCAGGTGAATGTTAAGGGCACTTTCGCTATTTCCAAGAAGCGGCATTCTCGTTCACGTCAGTCAGGGTCAAGAAAGCCGAGGCAGTGTTCTCTCTGAGCCGCGGGGCGAGCTGTGGGAGCTGGTTCCCACCAGGGCTGGGGACCTCACATAATCCCCTGCTGGCTCTAATTTTGGTAAGTAGATGCCGCTTGTCTCTGACTGGCTGGGTAAAGCAGGTCTGAAATTAAAGAAGGCAATCCCTGGCGAAACTGACATTTGTCTCTTTATTCTGCAAGAATGCTCATCAACTACAGCAGAGCCAACACCAGTGGAGCCTTAATCCAGCGTACACAGCTGGCCTTTCAACTTAATGCAGTTATAACCGCGTTATCAGATGACCGCGTAACTAGGTTAGGGTCCTTTGAGGCAAAGAATTGATGTGCCAGTGACTCTGCTCCGACCCAAGCATTCCACCTTGCTTGTACTCAGGTCGTTTCCCCGGACACGGCAAAGAGAAAGGCGGCAATTATTCTGACAATAAAACTCTGGACACAGCTTACCTTTTGATTCAATGACATTATTGTCTCCCATTTTCATGGCTTGGGAATCTGTGAGCCTGAATTAAGTAAACACCTTTTCCCATGAATGCAGAATATCCTCACAGTGTACCGAGGACAGAGGCGTGAGAAAGGCTGCACAGACTCAGTCTTGCCAGAATTCTACAGCACAGCAGTGATTCCCAAACACAAATATCCCCAGGTATAAAGAAATGACCCATAAGCCTTAAATATTTGATTACATTTACTTATTTACTGCATATATGTGAGTATTTGTGCCTGGGCACGTATGAGTGCCAGGTCTATGTGTTTAGATCAGGGACAAACTGAGGGAGTCAGTTCTCTCCCTCACCTTGTGGAACCGGGGGACTGAATTCAGGTGGTTGGGCTTTGTGGCAAGTGTTTTGACCCGCTGAGCCAGTGTGCCAGCTCTTACTTCAGACAGGAGCTAGAATTAGCTTCTCAGTGTCTAACATCCTCCCCACAGTTACCAGCAGTCGAGCAGTCCTAGTCAATGACTTTCAAAGTGTTAAATCCATGCGTGTGTGCGAGAGTGTGAGAGCATGTGCGTGGGAGCGCACGTGTGCGAGAGCGCGTGCGTGTCAGGGTCAATATTTACCTTCCTGAGGGACGTGCTAGAACAGGAGGACATCGTTTCCTGTGATAACAGAGATGAAGCACATGGTAGCCGTGTGTCCTACACAGCCCCATCCCAGAAAGATCCATCTCCACCTCTGTCCCCCTCACTCCCCCCTTTCCAAGGAAAGAATTCTTTTTTAAAAATTTTAATGATTTGTTTTTATTTCATGTGAACTGGTGTTTTACCTGCAGGTACTATCTGTGTGAGGGTATCAGGTTCCCTAGAACTGGAGTTACAGACAGTTGTGAGCTACCATGGGGGTGCTGGGAATTGAACCCAGGTCCTCTGGAAGAGCAGTCAATGCTCTTAAGCCATCTCTCCACCCCGAGAGGATTTCTTAACATACCACAAATGGGTATGCTGTTTAAAATCTTGCTGGCCTAGTCTACACATATTTTAGTGTGTGATAGGTAATTATGTCAGTTTCCACGTGGGGAGGGATCTGAGCAACAGAATCATCTGGAATGACCTGTGGCAGATTACAGCAAAGGATACGACAGCCAACTTCAAACACATTGTTGGTGCCAATGATCATTGGCTTGGGTTCTGGGTCTTCAGTGTCTGGGATGATATTATCCGGGTGACTGTAAAAGAACAGACAGATCATCAGAGGCCAGTCACACAGTAAACAGCTGCCGCCCTTTCAGAATCTGGAGCAACTGTCTCAATTTTACCTGCATCAAACTTCAAATCCACAGCTGTGTTTATCTAGAAGGCTGGGTTCTGAGGTGTACAGGACAGAAATGTAAGACGTCACAGACAGAAAAACCACCTCAGAAGAGGGTGCTACACCTTTAATCCCAGCACTTGGAAGGCATGGGGAAGTGGGTCTCTGTGAGCTCCAGAACAGCCTGGTGTATAAAGCGAGTTCCCAGAATAGCCAGGGCTATAGAGCAGCCCCGTGCCCTCCATTTAAACAGTGAAATGGAAACAGTCCCCAACATGAAGCAATGACTTTGTGAGATGGGTACTTAGTGAAGTACGTGGAACAGAAACTCTGCTGCAGGAGGATGGCTTTATCTGACGGCAGACTCACCGCCAAATAAAGGGTATTAATATGGGGGGGGGCTCACACCGTAAGAAACGCCCACATGTCCTGTGTAAGTGTCAGACAAATCAGTCTTTTTATCACGGCCAAACATTTTCCCACGCAAATTCCATACATGGCTGCAACAAATTAGGTAAAAGCATGAATTTCTTGCCAAAATTTTATCTAGAAAAATTTATGCCCACTCTTGAAAACAGACTGGGTGCTGCAGCCCAGCTCACAGAGATTACACATCGTCTAACACCACGTTTTTATCTTGAAAGTTTACGAATCGCTACAAGGATCCCACACTGTGTGAATGTAAGTCTGGGTGTCACCCATGTGGAACATGGGAAAAGAGTTAAAATTCACATAGGGACATCAAAAGAGAGCCAACCAAAAACGTCTTCAGCGTGGCAGGCACAACAGAGGATACTGAACGGATCAGGAAGAAACCATTGCGGGTTTGATGATGGATAAAAAAGTGTCATGCTGGGAGACCACCAGACCCAGGGCGGGACGCTCTGGTTTCTCACCTTGGGCAGTTTTTTTTTTTTTTCTGGTCTGGGCTTTTGGGTTTTTTTTCCCCCTGGGTTCTTTGTGTGCTTACGCTGACAGAGCCTTAACCACCCCTTCTAGCTCTGACCGTGTGCTTTCTTGAGCTAAAGCTGTAAGCGGCTTCCGTGCAGCCACGTTGGAAAACGCCTCCCCCACCCCCCCCAAGGCGCGAGCCTTACTCACGCGTTTATGATGAGGGCCTGCTCTTCTATTAGGTTACCTTCGCCGATAATTATGGGCCCGGCCTCCGCGATAATTCGTGCTTTGGGGTGGATCACCGTCCTAGGGCCTGTGAAAGGGGGCAGGTGAGAAGAAATTGTGGGGGTAGGCGCTGCCTCCAGGGGGAGGGTGGGAGGTGATGGAGCTGGGTGAGGCTGCTGGGAGGAGCCTTCTCTAAGTCTGCGCCAGGCACCATGCTAGGTACCTTACCAGCGCTATCTCCGGCTGTTATCGTCAGCGGGCAATGCCAGATCTAGAGCCAAAGTAAGCAGAAGGGCACATGCGGCGGGTCAGACAGTCCAGCCTCCAGCTCCAGCCTTCGGTGGCCTCTGCAGGACACGCGGGGGGCGAGGGCAGCAGCCCGGCAGGACTGTGGGAAGGGCCAGATGCAGTGACACAGAAGACAGTGTGGCTCATGGCGCTGCTAAAACTAATTCCCATCTTCTCTTCAGACAGCCCAGGCCCTGCTTATAACACAGAACTTCCATCTTTAACCACATGATTTAGATCTGTCTATGGCTGGCCACTGATGGTGCACTCCTGTGATCTCTGAGCTGGAGGCCAGCCTGGTCTACAGGGCTAGTTCCAGAACAGGCAAGGGTGCACAGGGAAACCCATCTCAACAGCAACAACAACATTCTGTCCATGGTCTGTGTTATCTTCAGCCTTGCGCTGTGTTATCTGAGCACAGCGTGCTGCTGGAAGCCGGCAGGCCGTGACTGGACAGAAGAGGAGCTAGAGATGAGTGTGGGCCACACTGAGGTCGGGAGACCTGGGACACCTCCAGTCTCAATCTAAGGGCACAAGTAGGGCGCCCTTGGAGAACTGTGTGGAAATGAATGGGCACAGACACACCCGCACACCCCCCCCCCCACACACACACCACACACACACACACACACACCTGCCCTCAGGCCTAGTACTCTGGTAAAGGTGAAACCACTGATAAGAAAGCATTTCTTCCTTCAGGCCCACACCCAACCACCCACCCTCATCTCAGCAGCGAAGCTGTTTTTCTTCCCTGTGTTGTTTTGTCTCTGAAGGCAGGCTCCACTCGGTATCCCAGGCTGGCCTGGACTCTGCCCAACCTCCTGAGCGCTGGACTATACTCTGAGGCCATTTCTATTTGGAAACAAACAGTAACTCAGGAAGGAAGGAAGGTGGACAGAAAGATCAAGGGGGCAGAGGTGACACTTCCCAGGGCTCTGTGGTATAAACCGTTAACTTTTAGATAAAAAGTTAGTATCGGCTTATAAAAGGTAAGACACAACGATGTATGTCACAGGGCAACAAAAATTAACATATGACCGGCCAGGAGTGCAGCTCAGCTGGTGAGCAATGTGGGTAGGGCAAGGCCCTGGGTAGGTTCCCAGCACCAAATCTCTCTCTTTCCTCTGTCTCTGTCTCTCTCTCTCACACACACAGAATGAACACAAACTATTTTGTCCCTTTGAGCTTCTCTTGGAAACTGGGAATACTTAGTGCACCAGCTCTCAAACCTTCCTGGAGGCCTTCCTGGTCCTCAGTGCACCTCATTCTTTTTCCTAAGATGAAGAACTAAGGGGAGTTGATAAAGAGGGTGGGGGTCCAAAGCAGGCCTCAGAGCCCCACAGCATACAGTAAGAAATAGCATAAGTAGTCTTGATAGTCCCCTGACACCTTCACTACTAAATTCCCAAATAAAGTCTGCAATTCAGGAGAGAAGATGGGGTTGCTGAGATCCCTGGGAAGATTCCCAAGTTGACCACGTGCCTTTTCTCCTCATGTGTATCTGTACATGTACATACATGCACATACACTTGAGACCTGCAAGTACCAGTACATACAAAATCACTAACGAGTTTAAAAATAAATAAAACTTGGAGGAAAGTATTCAAATGCTTCTTTCCACGGCTACAAAACATCTCACATCCCGTTAATACACTATCATCCACCGCTCATTCCTAACAATGGCCCCTCAGACATGTACAGTCTCCAGGTGCTCAACAGTGAGATCACAAATACTGGATTCTTCCGAAATAACAAGTTCTACATCGTCCAGTGGCACAAGCCAATAGAGAGCTATAGCTCCCTCAATATGGATTTCTATTTTGCTTCAAAATATTCAAAATATAGGGCCGCAGTCTATTGTAGGCTCTTTGTAACTTGTAGTAGGCTCCATCACTGGGCTCCGTCACTCCCGCTATGAGCCTGCACTCTCTGAGGGCCCACTTTCACGTCTACAAAAGGACGAGACCCTTAACAACCAACCTACTGGGTGGAAATGCGGGCTGTATACTAGAAACAGTGTTTGAAAGGGGGTATCACAGGACCCGACCTACAGTTCCTAAGGTGGCATTCAGGGGCTGACACAGTGGCCCAAGTAAAGACACTGCCGCCAGGCTAGTGACCTGCATTCTGTCCCTGAAGCCCACACGCTGCAATGACTCCTGGGGCTGTCATCTGACCTCCACACGCTTACCCACACCGACAAACAAACGTTCACAATGGGAAGTCCACCATTTGCCACAAGTGCTAAGAACTTCTGAAGAATAAACAAAATGGCTAAGTTAGGCCTGCTTTTCTCCTTTACGTAGGCATCATGGGAACGGCTGTTAGCTCAGGAGAGACTTCTGGTTGGTGAAGGCCTGGACTGGCAGCAGAGCTCCGGTGAGTGCTGTCTAAGCAGCCAGAGGTGCCAGGCCTCTTGGTTATGAAGACGAGGGGCCGATGGGGGCGTGTGTTCTCTCCTTTTTAATACGGCTCCAATGTACACCTTTGGAAATAAATGGCACTGTTTTTTCTTTCAAAAAACACACGACACAGAACTGAGAGCTCGGTCGGGTTCTACAGCGTGAAAGGTGGGTGCCTGAGAGTGTCACCTGAGGTCGTCCCGATGTACCGGCATTCAATCACACACTCGACACCCTCCCATACACAGTACAGCCTGGCATGGGGGCGCCACTGTAATCCTGACACGTAGGTGAGAGCAAGATCTAAGCTCAAGGCCAGCCTAGACTGCGTGAGACAGTCTCGAAAAACCCAAAGCCAAACAAGCAAAATAAAATGAAGCTATTATATAACAAAACCAAATCAGGATGATTTTTTTTTTGAGGCAGGGTAGCCCTGGCTGGCGTGAAACACTTTGTGAAGACCAGGCTGACCTTGAATTCAGAGATCTGCCTGCCTCTGTCTCCCCTCCCCGAGTGCTGAGATTAAAGGCATGGGCCACCACTGTCTGGCGTCTGAGCAGTTTAAACTGGTGTTTTATTATCGTCATTATTATTTGTTAATCATTCATGAGTTAACAACAGGTAACTGGAAAGCACCTGGTTACAAATCTCAGGGACTTCCCGAGGAGCTAACGCAGATACAGCTTAGGTTAGGCGGTTGATTTTGACACTACTGCCACCTGCTGGTGTCACGGCCCAACTGCAGGTTGTGGCACAGGGCTGGAAGAGCCGGAGGTAAACCAACCTGCTTTGAATTGAGCGATGAAAACAAATGTGTGTGTGTGGGCGGGGGGGGGGGGGGGGNGGGGGGGGGGGGGGGGGGGGGGGGGGGGGGGGGGGGGGAGCGATAACTGATCAGAGCGTGGCTGGCACATGTGACAGCTAAGAGTGTGGTCTGGAGAACGGGAAGGAGGCACAGCTGTCTGCAGTTTCACGATGCCGGCTGCAGAGCGGAGGCAGTTCGGGCAGAACCGGCTGTATGCTGCCTGCCAGGCAGTCTTCTCCGGGTTTTCCAGTTCACGAAAACTTTTACCTAGACTGGGTCTGATTTAGAGCCATGTTAACGGTCTTGAAGTTAAAATGTTTTAAAAGACAAACAAACAAACAAAAAACTAAACTGTCACCAGGCAGAATCCCTTTCCCCATCTAACTCCGGTGCGGACCTTCTTGGCACTGCTCCTGGCAGGGCAGCTTGTGTGTTTTCCTACTGAGTGTGCAGAAAGGCCCTTTGGCTTATCTCCTTGTTTGGACAAATGTGTCTGGAGTCGGAGCTGCCTTAACTGGCGGATGAATTATTTTTCTAAACGGCTGGCCGGGCTTCCGGAGCACGGCCAGGAAGACATTCCTGCACCACGTCTCCTTTTCCCTCATTTGGTAAAGGGCGCGCTTCACCTTTGCCACTGGCGGCGGCCATCTCTGGGTACGCTCTCATGTCAATAAGTGGTTTTTAAAATAAACCCACCATCTTTCTTTTGAAAATTAAACAACCCCCGTGACAACTGCTCTGCGAACTGAAAAAGACTCCAGCAAGGAGGCTTGGGTCTGAGTGCACTGGCTCCACCGGGGACAGTTTCCCACTGTGCCCAGTCGGCCCCTCATGCCCACAGCGGGAGTTCACTGGCACAAGCCCGCGGGCTAGGACTCTCCTCACACGCTAGTCAGCTCTCACAGGAGGATTTACAGAAAAATAATTTTAGAGGTCTAATGAAAACCAGGCTTGAAGCTATGAAAATTAGCAGGACTCTTAGGTCTAAGCACCCTCCAAGGGGGGTATGTGCTTCCTCAGAGCCGCAAGCCAGAGCCTCTCTCTACCTCTGGCATACGAGCCCCCCCTTCCCTGCTCATTTCCAGACAATGTGCTGTAGGGAACCCTGACATACACACTGGTGACTAAATTTCTAGAAAATTGCAGATCTGATTTAAGGTTCCAATGGCTTTAAACACGGCAAAAGAAAAGCCTGCCCTCTTTAAACTAGTCAAAGTGTGAAAAAGAAGGACAGTCCAACACGGAGCGGCCTGGCGTAGATCCCTGAACACAGTTCTGTGACTGCTCCTGAGCTATCTGGTAAGCAGTCTATCAAGTGCCCAAACTGCCATCTCCACAGCACAGCAGGAAGGATACATCAATTACGCCAGCAACCCGAGCAAAAACAAACCAAAAAGCTTGAAAAGGAAAACCAAGGCCTGGTGGGAGAGCTGGAGCCAGATAACTCCGCTCTGATTAAGCTTTATAATTGTGTCGTCTCTCAGGGAGGTTGGAATCAGAGGTGTTATTTCAAAAAAAATGACTACCTGCCAAAAGACTAGAGATAATGTAACGATAGAAATGGTTACCTAAGCACAAACTCTGGGGAAAACATCGTCATTTATATACACAACCAAAGAAACACAAGGCTTGAGTACAGGGTGGAGGAAAGATAAGAAACATTCAAAACAGGGCTGGAGAGACGGCTCAGCGGTTAAGAGCACTGACTGCTCTTCCAGAGGTCCTGGGTTCAATTCCCAGCACCCACATGGTGGCTCACCACCATCTGTAATGAGATCTGGTGCCCTCTTCTGGCCTGCAGGCATACATGCAGGCAGAACACTGTATGTACATAATAATAAATAATAAAAATCTTTCAAAAAAGAATATTCATAACAAATATGAGACAAGCTGCAGAACTACATCACGACATCACTCTCTTGCATCCTTCCCTTGCTTTAATAACAGAACTGTTTGCTGGGCAGTGGTGGCACACGCTTTGAGCCCAGCACTCAGGAGGCAGAGGCAGACACATCCCTGTGAGTTTGAGGCCAGCCTGGTCTACAGAGCAAGTTCCAGGACAGAGAAACCCTATCTTGAAAAACAGAGGCGGAGGAATGCATCCGAGGAACCCCAGCTTTGGAATGGCAGGCTGTCCCGGGTCTGCGGACTCCAGGGTGTTAGAGTACAAGCCCCACACAGGCAAGTTCTTTGTTTGGCTCACGGCTGTGGCTGTCGCTGCAGGGCAGGTAGTGCTGGCACAGGTCAGGTAAACAACAGCTCTCTCTCAAATCAAGCAGTGTCTGAGCCACACTGACTCACTGGTATTTCCCACAGAAATTCTAACACGGCCCCCATCACACCGTGTCGTTTTGTAAGTACTAAACACTTAATAGAAGTAAATAAGTTTGAAAAAAAAAAAAAAACCCAAAGAAATCGCAGGCTCCAGCGAAACAGACGTGGAAGACAGGAAGGAAAGGTGGAGCACTAGAGTCGATCACACGGCATGGAGCATTAAAGCATCACCCTCACAGCATCCTGTCTAGAGAATCAACACGAATAATTCTTACCTATGGTCACATCTCCTCTGATTTCACTTTCCACACACACAACGGCTCCAGGAGCAATCTTCACACTGCAGGGAGAGAGAGAGAGGTGACACACTTCCTCAGTAAGGTGTAACTGTCGCGGGCTGGCGAGACGGCGCCACTGATGAAGCACGGCTGAGCCAGCCTGGTGACCCGGGTTCAATTCTTGGAACCCAAGGTAAGAACATTAAATTTCAAAACGTATTGTTATGGAAAGTATGCTGGGGCTGACAAGATGGCTCGGTGGGGTAAGGAGCTGATTAAGGAACTTACCGCCAAGCCTGACGACCTGAGTTCAATCCCTAGGTCCCACATGGTGACAGGAGAAAACCAACTACCCATAAGTTGTCCTCTGAGCACCACATGCACACGATTGCATGTGTGTAGCCCCAAACATGTAAAAAAAAGGCCTGGCGGTGGTGGCGCACGCCTTTAATCCCAGCACTCGGGAGGCAGAGGCAGGCGGATCTCTGTGAGTTCGAGACCAGCCTGGTCTACCGAGCTAGTTCCAGGACAGGCTCCAAAGCCACAGAGAAACCCTGTCTCGAAAAAAAAAAAAAAACCAAACCCAATAAATAGATAAATGTATGTACATATGTGTACGATTACTTTTCTGTTGTAGAAAGAAACACCTTGACCAGAGAAATTATTGGTAGAAAAAGTTTGTTTTGGCTTAAGATTCTAGAGGGATAAGAGTTCATCATGGGATGGGGGTGGGGGCTGAAGAGATGGCTCAGTGGTTAAGAGTACGGACTGCTCCTCTAGAGGACCTGTGTTCAATTCCCAGCACCCACATGGCAGCTCACAACTGTCTGTAACTCCAACCCCAGGGCAAAACACATACAGGCAAAACACCAATGCACATAACATAAAAATAAATAAATGTGCTGGGCAGGGCTGGTGCACCCTTTTAATCCCAGCACTTGGATCTCTGAATTCGAGGCCAGCCTGGTCTACAGAGTGAGTTCCAGGATTGTCAGGGCTACGCAGAGAAACCCTGTCTTTAAAAAAAAAAAAACGAAAGAGTCCATCACAGTGGGGAGGCAGGCAGCAAGTGGTAGCAAAACTGGAAGCTGAGACATCACACCTTGAACCAAGTGTGCACCTTCAGTGCACACAGAGACAGACAGACAGAGATTGAATACATGCAAGAACTCAGTGTCAAGAAATGTCAAGAACCTTTGAACTCTCAAAGCCGTCCAGTTGTGGAAGATTAGTTTAAGATGTGTTACATCTGTTTATGCTGCGGAACATTTCTTTAGTGATGCAAAGATGTGCTGCATTCTTTTATGTTGCATTTGTTTAACTCTGTGGAGCTGTGTTACTTTGCCTGCCTAAAACTCCAGATTGACCTAATAATGAGCTGAACGACCAATAGCTGAGCAGGGGAGAGGCATAGGTGGGGCTGGTGGACAGAGAATAAATAAGAGGAGAAATCTAGGGGAGAGGGAGGAGAGAGACAAGGAGAGGAGGACACCGGGGACAGACAGACACACAGCCAGCCGCTGAGTAAGAAGGAAAGAAAGACACACAGAACAAAGAGAGGAAAAAAAAAAGAAAGAAAGAACAAAGAGAGGTAAAAGCCCAGAGGCAAAATGTAGTTAAAGAGAAATGGGATAACTTAAGTTAGAAAAGCTGTCTAGAAACAAGTCAAGCTTGTTTCCAAGGCCGGACATTCATAGGTAAGAATAAGTCTCCCTGTATTTATTTGGGAGCTGGGTGGTAGGTCCCTAAAGAGTTTTAAAAAATCCTCCCACAAGGTCACCTCCCAAACCTTCCTAAGCGCACTACCAACTGGGGACCAAGAATTCAAACACAGGGGGCCTACAGGGGATGGTGTCAAACTACCAAAAAATAATAATAAAAAAATCTTTAATGAAGGTATGCTGACTCTGTAGTTAAGAAAAAGATTTTAAAAATTCATAGAAAAAAATGGAAAAATCAATGTTTACAGGGCTTCATATATTACGGGTTTCTCAAGCCACACATAGTCCTGTAGGCCAAACTCACATGCTTAAGAAAACAGCTTTGGATCTTTTCTTTGAATTTAAGATCGGCGCTGTGTCTAAACAAGAACCTAACCCCGCCCCCGAGATGTCCATCAGCAGGGGCTGGCTAAGAAGTTATGGTATCGACTAATAAGCAGCGGTCAAAAAGAGCAATTCGTCAAATGAAGATTTGGACATGGTAGGACACGCACATAATCCCAGCAGTGGGGAGAACAAGGCAGGAGGATTGATCGTAAATTCATGGGCCAGCCTGAGCTACGCAGCGAGAGAAAAGAGGGGAGACAGGAAGGGAGGGAGGAAGGGAAGAGAGAGAAAGAAAAGGAAGAGGGAAAGCAGAAAAAGGCACGGGCAGGCAGAAGGGAAAGGACAAGATGTGGAATGACTTCCAGGGTATATGGTTAAAGAAAATGGCAACGCTGGCAGGATGCAATGTGCCATTGTTTCTGTAAACGAATGGGGGTGGTGTGCATTCTGTTTAATAGGCAGCAAAGCAACAGGTCGGAAAGGTAAAATTAGCAAACATTTCTATTAATCTCCAACAGGAAATAAAAGTTTTATCTTTTATTTATTTATTTTAAATATTTTTAAATATTTTAAATATTTATTATGTATATAATAGTCTATCTGTGTGTATGCAGAAGGCCAGAAGAGGGCACCAGACCTTATTACAGATGGTTGTGAGCCACCATGTGGTTGCTGGGAATTGAACTCAGGACCTTTGGAAGAGCAGGCAATGCTCTTAACCACTGAGCCATCTCTCCAGCCCCCAGAGTGTGACCATTTCTGTACTGGGCCTTCGCGGAAGAGAAGGTGAGGAGGTCACGCGGGAACTTTAAGTCTTGCTGGTGCAGGGAACAAAGGAGGTGAAGCAAGGTGGAGCTGAAAGGGCTTCTGGGTTTTTGGTAGACTCCCTGTCAAGGTTCGGCACCAGCCC